>NC_052623.1:58900872-59203903 GCF_016161935.1 Mauremys reevesii | reverse complement strand
CAGGGTTGTGAGTTCAATCCTTGAGAAGGCCACTTAGGGATCTGGGGCAAAAATTGGTCCTGCTAGTGAAGGCAGGGGGCTGGACTCAATGACCTTTCGAGGTCCCTTCCAGTTCTAGGAGATTGGTATATCTCCAATTATAAAATAAAAAAAAAATTTGAGAAGACAGATGCTGAACAGTTTCTTCAGGATAGGAACCCTGTAGAAGTGCAAGAAAGGCCCCCTGGCAACACATTATTCTGACAGTGCTGATGCGCTGAACCCAGGAGGTGCTGGGAAAGTCCTTGTTGCTCAACTAATCTGTTGACTCTGACATACAAAAGCCAAGGCAGCATGGGAAAGACTCCCTGACACTGAGCTCCTGTATAGAGACTCTTGTCCTTAGGAGGCATTCTTCGGTATTGAGTGGGGACAGAAAGTCCCACGCTACTGATGCACTGTGGAGAAGATCTCTTGCTACTAAATTTTGCCATAGGTGTCAATGCTTCAAGCCTAGTCTGGGGAACCAAGACAACTTCCCAGTGCCTATATTCACCACAGGTCAAGATTTACTTATCTTCAGGCACCAAGCTGAGGATCTACATGTGGAGGGGAGGGATAGCTCAGTGGTTTGAGCATTGGCCTGCTAAACCCAGGGTTGTGCATTCAATCCTTGAGGGGGTCACTTAGGGATCTGGGGCAAAATCAGTATTTGGTCCTGCTAGTGAAGGCAGGGGGCTGGACTCAATGACCCTTCGGGGTCCCTTCCAGTTCTAGGAGATAGGTATAGCTCCATTATTATTTTAAATGTTACCGATGTACAATATTACAGCTCCTGAGAAGCCAAATCAGAAGCAGGAAACAGGAAAAAAAGAGTCCAGCAAGAACTGAAACTGTGTTGGTTGAACCTGCTGAGAACTTTTATTGGCTGACCACAGAACTGGAGCCTCGGAGACACTGGAAGTATGCTCACTAGTGCAGTGCTCTTGAACAAGCCCACCATGTGTCACCGTAACAGGGTGCTGGCCAAAAGGCACTGACCCAGCCCCTGTTAGCTCAGAGCCTGCTAGCTCAGCTCCCAGTAAGGGGAAGTGATTGGAGCTGACAGGGCATGGCTGATTAAAGTGCTAAAAGAGAATCACCTGTGAGCTTGATGGGGGGAGGCCTATAAAGCTAGCAGGACGGAAGCAGGAGGAGGAGGAACAGGAAAGTGAGGAGTGAGGGCCTGTTGCTCCCAGCTAGCTGAAAAAGAGCAAGTTGTTCCAAGGGGCTACCTGATTGATACTGAACTGTATACAGGTGGTGGCGGGAAAAGACAGGGAAATAAAAGGGCACTGGTGTGATAAAGACTGGTCTCCAGCTAATTTGTACCCCGAGTGACTAAGGGCCCGTCTACAGCCACATAGGATCAAAAAATGTTAGAGCTAGGGCTTTTCCATCATAACTTATACTGAATTCATGAGGACCAAAGAGTGAGAATCCTGAACTCATGGTATCTTGAGAAAAAACACACTTTGGTAGCTCTATGTACTAGTGACACTTTTTACTTACTAATATGTGGGGCACATCAGTACTCAAGATGAAGCATTGCTCAAATGTGATTCTCTTCTCTCCACAGACTACTAGACATAGAATGTAGATCTATCAAAGCAGGCAGCACTGCATCCATATTGTGAGACTCGTCATTTCAGTTTAATCTAGACAGTCATTCTGCATTATTTCCCTCACTATAGCAAAAATACGTTTCCAATTCAGCATTAGCAAGTGGTGTAAAAGAGCCCTAAGTCAAATTTATAGAGTATAGGCAGGAATAAATGGTCTAATCATCTGGAATTCAGAATGTAAACAGTAACTAACAGAAATTGAAAGGTCCTTTAGAAAGAAAGCAGTTCCAGGAATCTAAACAGCAATTTATTTAAAATCTCCAGATAAATAGTTTAAGACGTCCAGACAACCACAAATAAATTAAGCTATCAAGCAACTATTATAATCAAAATTATATTTTAACCACATCAGATTTATTTCTAGTTCTCACACAAAAATAGTCTAAATAAAAAAAAAGGGTTCATTTGGATTACAAAAAATAAGTTTACTAATTACTTACTGGTATTCCTAAAACATTTTAAAAGTGATTTTTAATCGCTCTATAAATTAATTTTATTTCATTTATATACTTGATGGATATTCAATACCCTCTGAAACAGGCGTACCAATAAAGAGATTTAACATCTTATAGTAGTTACTTTAAAATAATTAATTCAAGAAATAATGAAGAAATAGAGGAAATTGTTAAACAATCTAGAAACAATAAGCACATTTTACTTTTACAAACAAATATTCTCAAGTGGGTATGCCAGGTGATGTGCACTGAATCCTTAGCAAATGGCATACTGTAAGATCAACAGACTGCTTTCTAGTGCTATAATCTTCCCTGAAAACCATAATGTTTTCAGAAACAGTTTCAGTGTGCTGATACATGCACATAAGCACAATCCAATGAACTGGTAAAAAGGTAGGGATGCTCCCAAACACACTTTGGTTTTGAAGTACATTAATAAAAAGACTGGATGATTAAAAACATAATCCTGTGATTCCCTCCTAATTAAAAAAAAAACAAAAAACATTCATCACTAACTTAAAATCATCAAAAGGCTCCAGTATAAATGTTTAGCTGATTGTCTGCATTTTTAAACTTTTGCAGAGGTAATGAAAATTAGTTACAACTAAACAAAGCACTTTATTTTATGGAAATTATTTTGAGTATATAGTTATGTCATCAATTTTGCATTTTTTTTAAATCAATGTGGAATTGATTTGAATCACAGGAAATGCTACACTGGATCAGACCAGTGGTCCATTTATGAGATGCATGTTGTATTAATTTAAATGGTATATATGGGCCAAAGATGTTAACATTATCCAGTCGCTGTCCAACATTAAATTGTTAAACAAGGTCCAGGGTTTGGTATACAGAGACCTCAGCTCTCTTAATGCCATGGCAAACACTCCCTTAAAAAAACCTTTTAACTTTGTATTAAAAAAAAAAAAGAGGGGGGGAACCAGTTAAAGCATTTTAAATTTAAATAATTAGGTAAGGCTTTCATTTAACAACATCCCTTATCCTTGAGCTGGAATTTTTAGAAAGAAACCCCTCCTCATTGACAGTCTCACATGGTAACAAAGATGGTAATATCTGTCCTTCTGGTGAAATGAGAAGCAGCAGCTAGCTGAGATGGATTGGAGCTGATGCGGTTGTTAAACTCGGATCTCATTTCATTCCAGATGGTGTTTGGGATTCAGCTGGAGCATAGAGATGGTGATGATATCTGGGTCCCTCTTTCTGGCCCAGTTTGGTCAGGACATCTCTCAGGATCAGGGTGACGAAGGCCCAGAGTCCCAGGAGATGGTGGGAGTGACAGCCATGGTGGCGACACTCCCGCCAATAGCCAATTTCTCTCCTGAAGTCTCTGTATCTCCTCTTAGGGATCTGCAAAGTCTCAGCCAGTCTCTTTATCAGTTCCTGAAAGATGTTGCAATCATCAGCATAGGATGCAGGAGGAGGCATAACAACCTCATCTGGGGAGGAAGAGGTGGACTTTAAACACACCTCAAAGACAAACCTACAGTTTTTAAATTGAACAAGTTGTTGCCATGGATTTGAGGGGTGTGTATACCCAGAATGTGATCAAGTTAACTGCAACCATATAATGTGCATTCAGCCACTCTAAATTAATGAAATAGAACACCACATAGTTAAGGGTTAATTTGGAGACAGGCTTTCAGAAGGTTAGTTCTATCTGGCTCTGGTAGTTGAGTGGAGGAGGGGAGGAGAGGAGGCAGACAAACAACTGAAACCAAAAAAAAACCTTGGTGGTTTGGGAAAATCTGATATTAAAATTATAGTAGTTAAGGAAGAGATGAAAGTGATGATGTCATTGTGACTCATTTGTTTTGCAGAAGTTAGTTATAAAAGATTAACTAATAGAGTATACTTGGAAGCAGTCCTCTGAAGGCATCTTGAGAGACATTTTTCCTGACACCTTTTCTCCCTGGTTGGTGAGCAACTGGCCACTGCGAACCTGCTGTTAATTACTCAATACTGTTCCAGATATTAGGTAAATATCCGGGAAGTATGGAGTACGGTGAGAAAAAAGGTACTCCAAGCGTTTGGCTACCACACAGTACTGCTTGTCTGCCCTCTTGTATGTAGGTAGGAGGGTAATTGGTGTTTGCAAAATAGTATGGGCAGGTAACAAGAAGGCATCATTAGCAGCAGGGCTATCTTGCCTTGAGGAGAGGTATGCAAGATATCTACCAACGATTGTTGAGATTCCTGTATCTCCTCTTAGGGATCTGCAAAGTCTCAGCCAGTCTCTTTATCAGTTCCTGAAAGATGTTGCAATCATCAGCATAGGATGCAGGAGGAGGCATAACAACCTCATCTGGGGAGGAAGAGGATTTGTTTGAAGGGTGTGTCACCTCCTCTGCCCTTAGCTCCTGTTCTTCCAAAGAGTCTCCCTAGGGAAGAGAGTCCCATCTACTGGTGCCTACTCATCTTGATGGTGGTTCTTATGTGGGGACATCCTATAGAACTGGTCACTGTAGGGAGCCACAGGTTCCAAAAAACACACTGTGGAGGAGCATAGGCAAAGGGGAAGGAATCCCAAGGTATTGCTGCCAGGGAGCGTGGATTGGACAATGACTAGTCCTTAGAGTCTCATCATCTTGGTATGCCATGAACGGAGGCTGGAATGGGAAGAATTCCACCACCTCGACAGAAATTTCCAAGTCAGAGGAAGTGCCATCCCCTGTATCCAAGGGAAGAGCTGGGGTGTTGGTACTAGTGGCCGTGTCGGTATTGGAGGCCAAATGAGTACGTACTAGCATCTGCATCAATATCGGTGGCTGATTTTGTGTGTGAAGGTGCAGAGGTACTGGAGAATATGTCAGTGTATGCATATATGTTGATACTGGCAGGAGATGCCTCTCTGATACTTGTAGTAGACGGGATTCAGGTCTTTCCAACACCTGGAGAACCTCACGGAAGAGAAACATGGTCAGTACTGGTGATCCTGGGCAGTGCTCCTCAGGATGGGATGGGTCGAGCAGTATCAGAGATGATACGGACTGTATATTCCTCAGGTCTCAAGGAGCAATTCATAAGGAGTAGCTTCAATCTGTCCTCCCTCATCTTTTTGGATCTACTTTTGAATCTGAAGCAGACCTTACATTCAATGGGACACTGGACTCTGAAGCAGCTGGAATGATCCTTGCTGAGGGGAAAGGACCAGGGACAGATCTGGCATGGTTTGAAGCTCATAGTTTTGGGCATAACCCATGTAAGATAGGCTGCAAACAAGAGAGAGGCTGTGGGGGAGAAGGCCATGACTACGAATGTGGGCGGGGAATCCTCATGAAAGTACAAACCTATGCTATAAAATAGAGAAGAAAACTACAAGCTAAGTAAAAAAGGACAAATTACTAAAAAAGTAAAGAAGAAAATAGGCAAGCTAAGGAGCTAGCTTGTTGGTCCTGCTTTGAGCAGGGGATTGGACTAGATGACCTTCTGAGGTCTCTTCCAACCCTAATATTCGATTATTCTAGATAGCAGACACCGCAACACTCTGTCTCAAGCTACACAGGTGGCTGAGAAGGAACTGGAGTGGTGATGCGTCTGTCCCTACCTATATACCCTCGGTCTGGAGCATGAGGGTGTATAGTGCGCAGGTATGGACCTGCAGAAGCTGCTAACAAAAAGTCTGATCGGAAATGCGCACACATTTATAATTGGGCAACTGGTAGGGACAATAACGTGAATAATTTACTGTATGTGTTACAGAGCACATGGAAACATGAAATGTCAATTTTAAGATAATTAATCAAAATGTAAACAACAATTTTTACTCCAATAGTTTCCTTATATTAAGGAAAAACTGGAGAATTTGTTTTAAAATATGAAAAGCTTATATTTCTGAAACAAACCTTTTCCATTAGTTTACTTGCATGTAGGCTCAGACTATTGAAGAATATCTTTTTGCTTAATAAATGCATTTCTTCAATTGTGGTTAACAACGTAGCTGCACTGTTTCCCAAAATACCACTGAACAAAAAAAGAAAATATTTTGTTAAATCCAAGAAAAATATAAAACAGATCCAGATATTTTAGTCAATGTTCAAGAATATGACACCAAGTCTAAAAGTTGGAAATGCAGAGTGAACTGTCATAGGAAACAGCTTCCCCTATTAACTAATTCTAATAATAATTTGTAAAATAGGATGATTGGTGAGAACAAGCACCTCCAGCCAAGATAATAAACAATTAGATACTATCTCAGCTATAACATGCATAACTTAAATTAAGTAATATATTCCACTAAAAAAATATTGGAATTACAGCTTTGTTGAAAAGGAAACTATCTAAGCATCCGATTCAGGTTTTGCCTTAGTCGGTTTTTGTTTGAATATTTAAAGCCAACAAGGAAGAGAAAATGCTAAATTTTCAGTTATACAGCAAAACATAGTACATAATGAAACTAATATTTTATTTTTTCAAGATAGGCTAAAAATATTTACCTATCCAATACGCTACTGTCTTTTTAAATAAGTGGGGAAAAAAAATGCTCAACTTTGTTTCTGCTATAGAGAATAAAATCCAAATGAGAAAGATGTGTTGATAACGTCATTCCATCTCCACTACTTTCCAGATAAATATGTCTCTTCACATACAAAATTGTACTCTTTAACACTTTAAAAATTGGCTACTGGAAGTGTAAAATTAGTTTATTAGTTTTACTACAACTGTGTTATACCCATTATGCCATGACACTTTTTTACACGCTTCTTGCATATGAGTTTGTCGTCTAAATTAAAAGTGATTCTAAGTTACTCGGGTAAAAACTATCATATCTGAATGAGACTAATGTGACACCCTTAAAAAAAATAGCAGCGTGGTTTTCAAAGCACTATCAGCCCCAGTACAGTCACCAAAGTCTCAAATTAGACCTTGCTATAGTAATTAGATCAGTTTCCCTCTATTTTTGAAAAAAAACATTTGGCTAGTAGGATCAGTACTATAATCTTTCACCTTTAAACAATGCCTATAGTTAAGGCTGCCAAACACTCCCCATTATAAGATTGTTTTCAGTTGCTTGTAACTACTAAATTTTAACTGTTTGGGCTTAAAAAAAAATAAAGAGAGAATTCTTGTCTTCCTCACCCACTTTTGGAAAGTTTTAGCAAAAATGGTTCTGCCAATTTGAGAACAAGATTAGGGGAAAATATGCTGTTTAATTTATTAAAAAAATTCTTACAACTGTTTTACTGAGAAACTGTACTGCCTCATGCTTTAGAGTAGGGATTTCAAATTTGGCAGACAGGTTGACTTTATGTTAGGGATGTGCCTTTTACTGTTCCCATGTACATATTCGGAGACTTGTAAAGCATTTAAACTGAAGCTAAGGTTTCAACAGGTAACTTTAATTCTGGCATTTCCTAACTTTGGAGTATTTAATTTTGCAACCTTAATATTCTTTTAATGTAGTTTTTTGTGTGCACTTTAATATCTACAATTCTACAGAGTGATAAAGTATGTCTATGTGTTGAATTTTTTTTCCATTTACAGGCAGATTTCTATTAAAATAATTGATTATTACTTCAGGTCAGGGCTGTCTCTCTCTCTTTGTTCCGTACACAGCTGAGCACAGTCAGAACTCAAACAAACCCCCTCCAAAAACAAAAACAAAACAAAGCAAAACAGAGGAAGTGTTTTTTACTGTACCAGAATTGGTGCATGTTCAAACAGGAGAGTTACTTAACATGTTTAGTAATTCTGTATACCTGATTGTATGGTGATAGAACTTGAGAAGATTAGATATTTTGTATAATAAAACTGCTCCTGGTTCAGCAACAATCACCTGCTCAATTCTGACCTGTGGAACAAAAAATAATCATTTTTATTTATAGGCCTATTCTGAAAATCAGCCTCTACGCTTTTACATGCATTAGGGATATTCATGGACAAATAAACTTTGCAAGCAGCATAAGAACATCATATTGTCTGCTTATATTGCAGGATTCCTCTTAAACAGGGCATTTTTTTGCAGCAAGCTGAAGGGCAGAAAACAAGCAGGTGTATGCCACTCCTTAGCAATGGCCCTATTTCCCATAGAGTTTTGTATGCAACTTGTTGCTGGAAATTTCTATATAATGAGATCATTTTGTGGATTGGCACCAGTACATACTGGAATTCCACCCAGCCCTGAATAGCAAGAACAGCTGCAAAATCCCTAAATTACAACAGATCATCAATGGCAGCACTCAGCAGAGATGCAGAATAATCAGAACTGATATATCAGGGGGTTTATTTAAGTTTATTTTACCTGATTTAATCTCACTTCCGAGTCATGACCTCTAGCCAGTACTTTATCTTGGAGAGATGCTAACGGTAGGTAAACCAATATATTCGAAGCTAATACATGCATTTATTGACACGCTGACTGGGCCAAGAAATGATGGATTACAGAGCAAAACAGGCCTGATTTCTTTCGCCTCCATGGCACATGCAGCCTCCACACAATCATAAGAGGGCTGCCCCATGATCAGTTTTTAGGCATTTATGAAGCAATCATGGTCAATGACTATTATAGCACTATTCCTCAAGTGCTTATGTGTGACAAGTCCATCTACATATTGCTAACCATTCATCATCCTTCCAAATTATTTGTTTGCTGCTCAGTATAGCGTCCTAGGGTCAGATTCACAAAGAAAATTAGTTGTGGTGACACTGAGCGTTGCCATGCCTAAATTTTAGGCACCTAGAAAGTCACTGAGATTCACAAAGCCTGAGTTTGGCACTTAGGCTCCCTATTCACTGAATGGGGAAAGATAGGTGTATCAGAATGGGATATACAAAAACCAGCACCCTAGATAGCTCCTCACCTAAGCTAGTCAATCGGAGGTGCAAAGCGAAGGGCATATATTAAACTTCACCCCTCTTGGGGATAGGCGCCTCAAGTTGGGCTGCAAAGAGGCATTTTCCTCTGCTTGGGATTCTCAGCTGCAAAACCTCTCTTGGCATTAGGTAGCTATGCATTTTGGCAAGAAGCCGAGGGGAGGCCCTCCCTTGTAACTTAATGTCCAGTGGTCAGGGCACTCACAAGGGATGTTGGAGTCCCTAGGTCAAATCACTGGACCGGGGGAATGGATTTTGGGTCTCCCACATCCCAGGTGATACCCTAACTACTGGGCTAAAAGTTATAAGGGAGCTCCTCCTCCCCATATAGGCAAGTTTTACCAGGCTGACATCTATCACCATCACACTTTCTGATTTTTTTTTTTCGGTTGTGTGTTTTGGGAGGACAGATAGGATGCTAGGAATTCTATATTTAATTGTCTTTAGTAGAATATCAAAACCTTTTAAAATCACAAGGAAAATAATATTTTGTGATTTTTAACCACAGTCTCCTCTACGATGAAATGGAAGAGTTAACTCAGATCAAATTTTTAACCTTAATTCCTATCCAGGTGCCTAAATAAAAGTGGCCTTATTTTTCCAGTCCCACTGAAGCAAAGAGAGTTGCAGATTTTCAACCTTTCTGAAAATTAGGCTGCTTTTTATTAGGGTTGTCAAACAGTTAAAAAAAATCATCAGAATTAAATCGTGAGATTAAACAAAATAATCACGATTAATCAGTTTTAATTGTACTGTTCAATAATAGAATTTAAATTTATCTTTTTTTATGTTTTTCTACATTTTCAAATGTATTGATTTCAATTGCAACACAGAATACAAAGTGTACAGTGCTCACTTTATATTTATTTTATTACAAATATTTGCAATGTAAAAACAAAAGAAATAGATTTTTTCAATTCACCTCATACAAGTATTGTAGTGCAATCTCTATCGTGAAATCGCAACTTATAAATGTAGAATTAAAAAAAACAAACCTGCCCTCTCAAACTTTAGAACCTACAAGTCCATTCAGTCCTACTTCTTGTTCAGCCAATTGCTAAGCGATTGCACTAGAAATTGCTAAAGAAATTGCTAAAGAGATTGCACTACAGTACTTGTATTAGGTGAATTGAAAAATACTATCTTTTGTTTATCTTTTTTAAAATGAAATATTTGTAATAAAATATAAAGTGAGCACTTTACACTTTGTGTGTTGTAATTGAAATCAATATATTTAAAAATGTAGAAAACATCCAAAATATTTGTAATAAATTTAAATTGATATTCTATTGTTTACCAGTGCAATTAAATCTGTGATTAATTGCAACTTTTAAAAAATCTAGTTAATTTGTTTTGCGTTAATCGCCTGAGTTAACTGCGATTAATTGACAGCCCTACTTTTTATTTTAACTCACTTATTTTAGGCACCTACGCTTGAAAATTGTGACCTTTAAGATCTATAAGCACAAGTAAAATATCATTAAGAAATGGGGAAAAATTCTATTCCATATAACCAAACTATTTCTTCAAATGTTAGGAAATTACACGGAAAGACATCTTTATAAACAAGTCTAAACCATCAAAAAAAGTCATATACAATCCTGTATATATTCAGATGTAATCAGAGAAGAAAAGCAAGTCTATCTTAAAAGAAGTGTTAATGTAACACCTAACTTTCAAATGCTTAGGGAAAGGAGGGTGCTGCACTATATTGTGAGAAGCAAGTTTTGAAGTTGTGAAATGTTATGGTGGTTACATGATTAATGGTGCTTTCTCCTTTGTCTTTTCTTACACACACTCGCTCTCTCTTTCTCTCTCACTTTCTGATCCTCCTTTCAATTTTTCACTTTTCCAATCAAGGACACGGGGATATTTCAGCCACAACCTGCTTTTTAATATGTAGATTACCAGACATTTTACAGTATTAGTCAACTAGTCAGATAGGATATTTTAAGGAATTTTATTCTAATTTTTCTACTTTAAAAAACTGATTTATAGATTATATGGAAGTATGCCTTATTAGTAGATTACTAATTTTAAATTAATTATACTGAATTTACTTTTTATTTGTGCTGAGTCTAAATTATAAGAAGTATGGCAATGTCACATATCTGATTTGTAGGTTTTTCATTACACTTAATGAACAGAGTTCATTTCTATTATATGCAATGAGGTAGAATGATGATTTGAAAAATGATGGAATCCTCTAATCTTTCATTTGTTGCACAATTACATGTTTATTAGGAATCTCAATTAAATGTGTTCTTAATCCAGTGCTTCACCCAAAAGTATTTTGCACTCAATACTAAAGACGCAGTATTGTATCAATTTAACTCTAAATTCAGAAGTTTCCTTTCTTTGCCTTTCTGGAAAGAAAAAGGAGGCTTTTATGACTAGTCCCAAATCTGAACACTAGATCTGAGCACCCTTGAACTTTGGAAGACATCCGATATGGATCAGAATACCTTAGAACCATACATAAAATGGGAAGATCTCTTTTTAATACAGATGTGCTATAAAAATTTAAATTTAATAAAATCTAGGGCCCTACCATATTCACGGTCCATTTTGGTCAATTTCACGGTCATAGGGTTTAAAAAAATCATAAATTTCATGATTTCAGATATTACCATCTGAAATTTCACGGTGTTGCAATTGTAGGGGTCCTGACCCAAAAAAGGAGCGTGCATGCGTGTGTGTAGGAGGGGGAGGCTGACAAGGTTATTGTAGTGGGTGTTGCGGTACTGCTACCCTTACTTCTGTGCTGCTGCTGGCGGTGGTGCTGCTGTCAGAGTTGGGTGGTCTGAGAGCGGCAGCAGTTCTGAAGGCAGAGCCACCACCAGCAGCGCGGAAGGATGGTATGGTATGGTATATGATATGATATTGCCACCCTTACTTCTGCGCTACTGCCTTCAGAGCTGGGCCCTCGGTCAGCAGCCATCACTCTGCCCATCCAGCTCTGAAGGCAGCAGTGCAGAAGTAAGGGTGGCATGGTATGGTATTGCCATTCTTACTTTTGCACTGCTGCTGGTGGGGCACTGCCTTCAGAGCTGGGCGCCCAGCCAGCAGCTACTGTGCTCTGGCCGTCCAGCTCTGAAACCCATGCAGAAGTGAGCATGGCAATACCATGTCCCAACTAAAATAACTAAATAACTAAAATAACTAAAATAACCTTGTGACCCCGCCCATAACTCCCTTTTAGGTCAGGATCCTCAATATAAGAAACATTGGTCTCCCCTGTGACATTTGTATAGTATGGGGTAAACACACAAAAGAAAGACCAGATTTCATGGTCCATGACCGGTTTTTCATGGCCGTGAATTTGGTAGGGCCCTAATAAAATCCCTCAATATTCAAGTTATGTATGTACCACTCTTGGTAATACACTGTTATTGTCTTCAGCTGAGATATGACAAAATGCATTTTGCAATAAAAACATAATACAGCTTTAATGAGGCACACACAAAACACACACAAACAAAATATTCCACCTTCAGAGGTCTGCAGACACCTTCTGTGATGTGACCAACTACTTCTTGTACATTTTCTTCCACACCTACAGTTAAAAGGAAACATACAGTAAGCATTATACAAATTTATTTTAGTTTCTTTTCTTCTACACATTTGCTAATTTTGTTTTATCTTATGTCATACCTCTTCACTAAAAGCAATTTACATGCACCTGCCATAGCATACCATAAACACATACCCGTTCATTGGGACCTTAGCTAGTTCAAGTGATTAGTGCAAACACATCCTTTCTCACAAAATAAACCAACAAACTATTGTCCTGTCTTCTTGTCATGAAACAGAAAAGCAGTACTGTCATACATTTTTCCAACTGGAAATACCTGCCCTACAGGTCTCAATATAATACTGTCTCAAAATATATTATCAGAGATAGTAAATCTCTAATTGTAATTTAAAACCTATCAACATGAGTTCAACCTCAGATGAAGCCCATGAGGTAAATTGTGTGGTTAAGCCACGTGATAAAATCAGGTGATACTAGACCACGTTACTTCCCTATTTCACACCAAAACAGATTATCTTTCAGCAACAAAATGAAGACACGAATTGTGAACACAGTAATCCTTGGGAAGCAAGATCAGAGACAAGCCACATCATTTTATATTAACGTGAAAGAGGTTGTTTATGAAGAAGCAACTAAAACAAGGCAACTACACTGAATTAAGAGTTTTAATGCCATAAATTGGTAATCAATAGTCACTCAGAAATTTAACATGTATAAAACATTGACAATAAGGAAAATCAGTTAACATAAGAGAGCATGATGCACCTATTTTGTAACTACTATTATCTACAAGAGACGTTCCTGATTCTGCATTATCCCTTTTAATAGAGTTTAGCTGTATTTTAGTGCTCATCAAAACAATAAATCCTTGCCCACATACACAATAGAAGATTAAAAACAGGTTAAAAATGAAAAATCTATATCTTAATGCATATAGGTTACATTTTAAGTTGCAGAAACGTAAAAATTCAGGTAGTAATACTTTACACACAGCAACAATGATTTGTTCATACTGCACAGGGCTTTGGAGTGGGGCTGGAGCACGGAGCAGTGGAGCAGTAGGTTTTTGCCCGGAGCTGGAGTGGAGCTGGAGCACGAGCACAGAAAATCTTGACTGCTCCATTGCTCCAGGTTTTTTTTTTCATTTTCAATCCAAAATGAATGATATTTAGCAAGAAAGTCCTAAAGGTGTCAAAAAGTTTCAGATTGTATAACAACTGATATTAACATATACTTTACCACTTTACGTAATATGTCACAGTTATTCTCACTTCGGCCGAAATCAAGATTTAATGTACAGATACAAAATTACAAAGTTTTTTGGAGATATGTTTTATTAAAGAATCAGATAATTATTAGACATCCGGCAACACTGCAGACTGCTCCCACCCTTGTGCCAAGGTTAAGCGAGCATGTACTCACGTAGATTAGTTAGATTAGTATGTGTTGATACTTCTTTTGTAAGGGTTGAACAACGAGACGCGTTGAGTGCTGCGATTACGGAAAAGTGTGACGCAAGACGCAACATTTAAGATATCACAAACAGGTATATTGCAAAAAAATAAAGTTTTTGTTTATTGCTATATTAAGATACACAAGAGATATTAATCACTTAAGCTCATTTCTCACACAGGCTCCTGTTACCGGTACATTTGTTCATTTGTACATGCTCCCGTATCACTCTGGCGGACTTATTTTATATGTCATCTGTTCAACGGTCTTTTGGTAGTGTTGTTTGTAATTTTAAAATTTACTGAAAATAAGTTGTGTGCAGCAGGCATATGAATATACAGTAAACATTTTGGCATAAATTAGGAGTGATTTTTGTGATATATCCAGAGTGATTGGAAAATGTCCAACACAACTTTGGGGGTGAATCCTTAGGTCATTTTAAGAAAAAATGTTTCTATGAACACGTGTCCTAAAATTCTTCCTCAGGGAGCTACAATCACTTGAAGGAGGTGATGAAAAGTTAATTTCTGATTAATATGTCAAAAATGCTTTAATATAAAAGTAATGAAATTATGTCTGTGTCTTAGCGTTAGTATGTGCTACCATATTACATTATCCAAAATTATTTAAACCATAGGTGTCCCGAACTGGCAGTTGGTCATTTTTATTTCATATTTCAAGAAAGGCTTGTTGACGACTGCCCCTGGCTACAAGCGGTAATATTATCTTCCATAATAAGTTAATAATTTTTGGTTATTTATTATGACGTTTAAAATTTATGGTTCCAAAGTTGAAAAATAAGTAATAAGTAAAATTGTTTGTATCATTCTAACCATCTAAGCAGATTAAAATTTTTAAAGTCTCCTTGGAAATGGTTAATTATACAAAATAAATTAAGAGTACCATTTTAATGCATGTTTTAGCATTAAATCATATTCAAGGGTCGTATCTGTTAAATACTCAAAGATTTAAAAAAATATTAAATAAAATTAGACCAGTCCCCCCAGTTCATGACGCCTGTAGTTTAAATGATTTTATTTGAAAGATGTTGTATGATAGAACATTGGAAATAAACTGTAACGGGAAAGCGGATTCAAACTGCAAGCACAGTCCTTTTAATAAAGAGAGCAAATTTTTAGAAATATGTTTTTCCTTCATCAGGCTGGAAACATTATACAAGATAGAGCAAATAACAGGCTCTATCGTGTATAATCTATTCAGGCTGACGAAGGAAAAAATTTCTAGAAATTTGCTCTCTTTATTAAAAGGACTGTGCTTGCAGTTTGAATCCGCTTTCCTGTTAAAGTTTATTTTCAATCTTGTAACGTGTAGCCTCGTTACTTCCCAACAATTAATGTTGTAGAACAGTGATAGTACGTACTAACGCTATGGCACGTACCAAATTTCATTGATATATCCATATTAAAGTGCTTTTGAGATATTAATTAAAAACTTGGAAAATATTTCAAATATTTTTACTGCAAAATTTCATAAGAAAAACTAACTTGCAATTTATAAATAAAAATTTATATTATGTATATTAAATACTTCTTACTTCATTAAAACTGCAAGAAACATGTTAAAATATTAAAATATACTTTAATAATAATTTTGTGTAAAAAGAAAATGCGATAATTTTTGTCCAGAAAATCCAAAATAAATTTGAAGTACCTTAAGTAGTTAGGATATCACAAGCAGGTACATTATAAAAAAATGTAATGCTTTTGTTCATTGTTTTTCAAAGATCATAAACATTTGGATGCGGTAGCCGCACAAGAAGATCTGGCCATGGCTTCAACAAAAAAATCAAATCTGCCCTCCATGATTGATAGCCGATTTACGGAAAAGGATCTCAACGACCTCTTTACTTTTGAATTTGAAAAGCCTAAATTTGGGTTTTGGGGAAAAGCAAAGAAGAAATCGGCACTGTGCAAGGTGGAAAAGGAAGTGAATGGCGAGCTCAAACCATGTAGCTTCAAGAAAAGTGAAGCAAGTGCCATGAAAAGTTTCAACCTTTGGCGGCGTGTAAAACATAACCATCCTGAAAACTATGTGGCTCTGGTTACAAAAAAGGACCAGGAAGATGAGGCAAAACAGAAAGCTGACATGGCTAAAAGGACTTTCATCTGGCTCTTTGAAAACTCCTGGAGAAAAGATATTGTGCTGAGCTTCATCTGAAAAGACTCAAAATTGAGCAAACAAAGCTTGACTCATATTTGAAGTCCTCAAAGGTTACAGTCACCATGGATGCCAATACTTTCTGTGAAGGGCTGATGGAAATAGTTTGCTCGAGTTCAACACTGCTCACTACCTTCAGGCTAAAGAACAAAGGATTCCAAAAAACTGCAGGTGAAATGGGTTGGCAGCTTGGTGTTTCGATGGGGCATGATGCAGTTCACTTTTAGTTGTCAGCACATCTGAGTCTGGTCGCAAAGAGCCCAAGTAAGCTTTAGATTAAAAATTGTGCTACCTGAAAATGGATGCGGCAACCCACGGAAACAAAAATTTCCTTGCAATCAATGCTCAGTACTACGAAGAAGGAAAAGATAAAGCTGTGGTAAAAACCTTGGATATACTCAACACTGAAGGGCATCACAATTCTTCATACATGAAAAGTCAAGTAAAAGCTATTTTAGAAAAATTTGGGATCAGTGAAATCCAAGTGCTGAGCATCTGCATTGACAATGCAGCAAACATGACGTGTGCCATCAAAAATTTCAGCGACAACAATGAAACCATTTCTATCTCTGAGAACAGGGATGTGGACAGAACTGAAGCTATTTTGCCTGAAGGAACTAAAGGAATGGATGAAATTGAATTAAACATGGATGCTGCTGCGCAATGGGTTAATGACCCTAGCCTCATACTTCCAACATGGCTTTATGAGGACGACTCAAAAGTCCAACTGATGAGGTGTGGTATTCACACTCTTCAGTTGGCAATCTGGGATGGACTAATCAAAGAACATGCCAAGAAATTACTGGCAAAAATTCGACAAGTCGTTGTCAATCTATGAACCCCAAGTATTCGAAGTGTTCTGCTTGATCTACATGGGGTAACTCAATCATTGGCTATTGTGACTTGCTGGGGTTCAACATTTGCGATGATTGATCGGCTTCTTGTTTTTCAATTTTACTGTGAACAAGTGGCTACTGCTGGAACAAGAGAACTCAAGTTAACAAAAGCTGAATGGGATGAAGTGAAGAACCTGCGAGACCTCTTGGCAAAGCCAAACCAAACAACCATGAATCTTCAAGCTGTCGATGTAACCCCGGGAGTTTTAATGAAGAAACGGCGAAAATTGTCAAAATTCTTGCAAGAAAATGGTGGACAAATTGCAGAAGGAATTCTATCCTCCATGCAGAAACGTGAAGAGAAGCTTTTTGACAATATTCATTTCCTTGCTGGAGTTATTTTGACCCATGGTACCGGATTCTTCTTACTTCAAGAGAAATACCAAAGGCAAAGGAAGGGTTCCTTGATATTGCTCGACGACTCGAAAAACAAAATCTATCGCTACATTTGAACTTGGCGAAAGAGGTTGAAGAAAACGAAACACAACAAAAGGAGTCATCAACAATTGAATTTGCGGTTTCGGAAAGTTCACAGCCTTCAGAAATAGCAGGCTGTTCTCAAACTTCAGTCTCCACTCTGAACTCGTTCGAGTGTCCATCCCTGAGATATATTCAACCATCACGAGGAAATGGAGATAATTCAAGCATCAATTCTTCAGAAGATGACGACTTCAAAAAGGAATTGGATTAACAAGAAAGACGCCGGCGAGTTTCTGCGATTCATAATTGTAATGAAGTATTATTTGAAAGACACTTTCTGGAAGATTGTGAGGCGATGGGAGTCTATTGGTGTTTTTGAGGCCATTCACAGCTACCCATGCCGCATTGAGGCTGCCTATATAATTGCTTCGAGCATGCCAACAATTCAAGCTAGTGGAGAGCGACTGTTTTCGGCTTTAAAATTAATTTTCAATGATTTGTGGCAGGCTATGAAAGACTACTTGATTCCTGCAATATTTTTTTACAGAATGAATTATGAATGATTCTAGTTTGTATCTTTGTTGATGGACATTATTTTTATTCAGACGACTTTTAAAACAATGTTTTTTCAAAATTACAGTATGCACTTTTTTATTTAGTAAAAAATTAATCTGAATCTGAGCGTGGAGTCGGAGCGGAGCTGGAGCAGTCATTTGTCGCAACCTGATACGCAGTTATGGCTCTGTATGGCCAATTGTCGGTCCACGGCCATCTTGTCCTGTTAAAAGGACAAGGCAGCCTCCATCTTGGACCAGGTTCTTGTTGCATAGGAAAGGGCAGAGACCTAATCCTGCCCAGCAACACTAAAGTGCTGTGTGTACTTTCCTGTTTTTTTTCTGTTGGGCCGTCTAAAGGTCAGGCTAGTGCAGTGTGCAAAGACCTGATTCTGCCCAGCAACTCCGTAGTATGCATTTTCCCGCTCTTTTTGGGCTCGGTCGTCTGGAGGTCAGGCTAGTTCTGCCCAGCAACTCCAGAGTACTGTATACAGAGACCTAATTCTGCCCAGATACCCCAGTGTGCCGTGTGCAAATCCTGCCGGCGTGGGGGGCAACAGCTCGAAGCCTGGAGGGAGGGGGAACCAGGGACCAATCAGATGTTGACACGAGTGAGACCCTTTCTATAAAACTAGGTTTCCCCCCAAAATCTGTGTGGAGTATCCGCGTGTCAGCTGAAGGGCCTGATCAACCTTTTGGCCAGGGTCTCCTCCCGGTCTAGCTCGTAGTGTGGAGTATCCGCGTGTCAGCTGAAGGGCCTGATCAACCTTTCGGCCAGGGTCTCCTCCCGGTATAGCTAGCTCGTGTTGTGTCGTTTGGATCCATTCTATCAGCTCGTCATGCTTCTGGTGTCTGCTCTGCTGGTCAGCTGCGCCTGGAGTGCGGTATTTGTTTTCTAATTTCTGGCAGTTTGCTTATTTTTTCCTATTTTTCCCCACCCTAACCCAGTACTAAGTGTGTACACAGTGTTAAGGATTAAAGTATTGAGCTCATAATTGCACAATTGCCTAGGTGTATAGCTGTTCTAAGGTTTTAATAAATTGTTTATTGTAAACTGTTTTAAGTGTGTAAGTCACTGCTCTGTCTTTGTCCGGAGTGTTTGTGTCTGGGAGCTGTCTCCACCTGGGGATTAGCTGACCAAGGGGTTCCTGTCCCCACGGTCTGTGTGACTGGAATCTGCCCAACTGCAGCCGCACCACACTCTGGGTTTACCCTTAGTGTGAAAGCAAGGGCGGTTGAGGCAGTGGCCTGTGGGTCTCTTTCCTGTGTTGCACCGGGCACCGCCCTGCCGAACCCGATTCCCATCTTGTGTGATTGGTGTGTCTGCCTATCCAGTGTGGTGCAGTGAGCAGTATAGAATGGTACTGTTAATGATTTTTGGGTTGTTTATATTACCTAACAACATCCCGGCTAAAAATTGCCTCTCTCCCTTGGCCCAAGTTGTAACTTTCCCCCAAATAAACGCAGCCACTTGGCTTTGCACCTTATTCTGGTCCTGCCTGATTTTCCTCTCCCAATATAAAGCTGATCAAACCGCAATCTATTTCGGACATCATTATTGATGCCAGAGCAGAGCTGGAGTGGAGCAATTAAAAAATTTGATTGCTCCAAATCCCTGATACTGCATGCACATACACACATTAATGTAGATTGTTTTTGCACGTAATTTGGTAATTTTCATTTAATAAAAATAAACCTGCCAGCTCTGTTAACTGCACAACAGTTTGCCTTTTTTCCCCTGAAGTCACAGAGCTTTAGAAGGCACCTGCACAGTGGCAGAAAGCAGATGTGAGTAACAGGCAGGAACATATCAAGTATCTTTCTCCCGCTCAGTTTAGGATGCTTTACAGTGGAGTCCCTTTAACTTCACAGGATGGGGACTCTCTGTTGCTTCCCTTTAGCAGAATTCTTGAGATTCTCCCTTCCTGTGGAGCTCAGGAACTCTGCAAGAAAGGAAAGTCTTTCCTATTTCTCTCTGCTGGAGCAACTAAGCTCCACAGAAGGAGAGATAATCTGCCTCTTTTCAGGCTCTACAATTTGAGGGGTAAAATTTCTTTGCACTTGCTATTAGCCCTTTCAAATTTAAAACAGCACAGTTGTTCGACTAAATTAAAAGTTAGAGCTTGAAATGCAAAGCTTTTAAATGGTTTTAAACTATTTTTAACCATGTGATTATGTGCTATTTGACTATTTTTCTTCAAAAACAAAAGGCAGTTTTCTTAAAACGTGAGCTTGGACTTTTCACATTTTTCTTCAAATGTGTCACTTGAGCCTTGAACAGTTTTTCCTCCATCAACACCAAACCTCCATCTTCCTCACTCCCCCTCCCCCCCATTCTGTAGAGAGGGCTGGACCTATAGTGTTTGCAGACTAAAGGAAGTTTTCAGGTGATTCATACATTTTCCTTTTCTTCATTGCTGATGGATTCATAGACCCTACATGGGGCTTACTAAGAAGTGTGAATTTCGGGAGGCAGATATTGAAGTTAACAACTATTTAACTACAAAAATTATTTATGATAGAATTTTGTTGTGGCATCTTACTAAGCTACCTCACTGTGTAACACCAGTCACCTGAAGGCTACATCAGTTGAGGGTTACATAATGATCTTGTATTACCTTAGTTGACATACTCATTGGTGACCAAGTAGCAGCTTTCCATATTTATTTATACAAGGCGTATAATCTCTTCACTCAGGATGTAGCTGCTGCTCATGGCCTGATCCAGTTCCCACTTAAGCCTTCCAGTTGATTTCAATAGGAGTTGGAATAGGCCTTTAGTGAGTAGTCTCACCTAACAGGCTTATGGATGATTTGGAATCCTTTCCTCATAAACTGCAGGAGAATTTTCAAGCAGGATATCAGTCTTTAACATCTCTGTGCACGATGTTCTCTCCAAAATGCTTGGAATTTGGAGAGAATGACAAGTGACCTATTTTTGTGGGAAATGAAATTTTACTTTGAGCTTGAATGCTGGGTTTGCCTTAAGACTACATTGTTGGAGTGCAGCTTTCCCCAGGAGACTCCCAGTTTTGGATAGCTTGTCATGGGTTCTCAGTTAGGTACTTGATTCTCCAAGAAAACTAAACAGGAATTGTGGTCAGACACTCTTCCTATGCACACTCCTAGCCTCTTACAGTTGATATGGGTACTTCCACCTTTTCATATTCTCTGTATATATAAATATCTTCTTACTGTATGTTCCATTCTATGCATCCGATGAAGTGGGCTGTAGCCCATGAAAGCTAATGCTCTAATAAATTTGTTAGTCTCTATGGTGCCACAAGTACTCCTGTTCTTTTTGCTGATACAGACTAAACACAGCTGCTACTCAAACTCCTAGTCTTCATATCCTTGGATACGTTGGTCCAGTCTATGGTTAAGGGTGGTTATGGCTATAGATACTAGCAGTGCATGTGGTAAAGCATCTAACCCCCAATTCCTATTATATAACCTCAGAAGGGAGCATTTAAGTAGAGAGCCTTACACTCCCAGTATATAGTGATTTCAGAGTAGGAAGTGAGGCTGTGGGGAGAGGAGTGACTGTAAGGCACAGCCTGCAGCAAAAGCAAAGCATGGAGATGGACTCAGATTCCAGCTTTCAGAGAGCTCTTCCTAAGAGAGTGTCCCCTGCCAAAAGAAGTGGAAGTATAACGCTCCCGTGGCACATGTAAAACTAATGGAATTGACATGTCTTTTCCTCTTCCACACCCCACAGCAGTGTCTGGGCTTCTTGCTCCCCCTTCATTAGTGTCTGGAGTTTGTAATGGGACACCCCATCAGATTGTCAGTAAATAAATATATTAAACACGATACAAAAAACTATTCAATTTTTATAGTGTGCCTATAACTGGAGCAGAACAACTGATAATGTGGTGAGAGTTGGGGATAGCAGAAAATGTTTAAACATTTTCAAAGGACAAAATATACATAACCACAAAATAGGACAAAATTTCCACACTTCTCAATCTTTGGCTTTATTGTGGTTTGATGGAAACTGGAAGCTCTTCCAACACCCTTCTTGCTGATGTGACATCTATTAGGAATGCCACTTTCTACTCCCAAAAGTACAGGAAAACAAGGGTGCGTTAAACAAGTCAGATTAAATTTAAATCCCAGGGCAGGGCCCTGTGACCAGTTAAGGTCCAAGTAGCTGTTCATATCTCAGTATGACAAGAACTTGGCTTTCACTGGTAACTCTCAATACCTGTTATAGGTGAGGCATGTACGCTCAACTGTAACAAGCCCCTGGTTGTAGCTACAGAAGTAGATCACACTGGCATCTTCTAGAGGGATTACCACTGTACTACTGACAACAGGTCCAAATCTGCCTCAAAAGCTGCAAGCAGGCTGAAGACTCAATGGAGGCTCTGTGGACTAGTTGATGCAGAAGAATTTGAAAATGATGGAGTTGCATAGGTGTAACCAGGGGTCCTATTTGGCATTTGGACCATTTTAATGGTGATATGGTGCAAGATGGAAGGAAGCCAGACTTGCCTCATAGGCTGAGCAGGAGCATGCAGTGCAGGCTGTTAGAAAAATATTTGTTTACTAGAAAAAGTAAATCTGATTCCAAAATCTCCAAGATACAAGCAGGGTACACTACAATGGCATTTTTACAAAGTTCCTTTTCAGAAATGCTCTTGAGTTCTGAAGTCTAGCATGAAAGGTTCCCTTCTAAATCTAAATATATTGAGAGGGCAGGAAAATGCACACATTAGCGAACTTTGAAATATCCTCTTTGATTAATGGTTTTCTTCCTAGCAAACTGAACTATTACATTTTCTGAAGTCATTTACAATACCATTTACCCTCAGTGGAACAACTGAAGTCCACTCTAGGAGTTTTGTTGTAGTTTTCTGGTATATTGCTCACCACTAACTTCAGTTTCTACAGATTTGCAAAATATGCATTAAAATCTAATAATACCTTGAGTAGTTACAAGCTTTAACATAGCTTCCAGATGTTCTTTTTCAGAAGCAGTAGCTTGATGCAGCCATGCCAACATGTCTCCTACATATCTAAATAAAAACAAGAATTGCTACATAAAGGATTTATTGTATGAATGACAAAAAGATTATGTAATGCACAGTTTCACTACTATCCTACCTCAAAGGATCATGGGAGTGCATTTCTATAGGTCGAGGAGTACCGCCTGGACCTCCTCTGGTAAGAGCATCAATAAAACCACGGACTACTGCACTTCTTCTAGCTGTTCCAAACTCATCCAGGGTGTACCTGTAATTGAAACATGAAGATCCTCAGAAAAAACATTTTATCCCTGACAATTTACATTAGCCTAATTTAAGAGCACTGTGCTAGTGCCCATTCATTTGGCTATATATAAGGTTGCGCCAATGTTTCCAATATACAAAGTCCAAATTTTGAGGTTTGTGATTTAGCTGTAAAAATCTGATTCACTGTGACCCTCTCTCTGCATTTTTTTTTTTCCATTTTAAGAAAATTAAAGCCTTCTCCAAGGCTTGGACCTCTGGCCAGATCACAATAAGTTATTAAAGTCTCACAGGACTGGCTGATGGTATCGTTCCCAACAGTCCTCCAACTCACTTTCCCAGTAGCTAGTAAGGGAACCCCGGCCCACCCTATACTCTGGGTTCCAGCCCAGGGACCCTTGAACCAGCAGCCATGGTCTGCACCATCCAAAACCTTACTGCCCTTTTCCTGGGCCTTTCCCTATTCCACCTCTATCAGGCTTCCTTGTCCACTCTCCTCTATGTAAACCTTTCCCTCAGGACCAGCACCCCAGGGCTTCAATTCTCCCCGTGTTTCCTCCTTTCCCTCTCTAAACCCAGAGAGTTACTATAGGCCTTCATGCTGCAGCCCTTTTTCTGCTACATATTTCCTGGCTTTATACTAGCCTGCCTTCAGCTGGGCTTCATTCTCAATCAGTGCTTGCTTATCAAGCCTGACTCTTCCTCAGATGTGGCCACATTAACTCTTTCCAGGTTAGCGTGGGGGAACACCCCATTACACACACCCCTTTAAATACTTTATTAATAGAGTCCCAAATGAATCATTCCATTATTTTGCCCAGAATCGATGTCAGGCTGACTGGCATATAATTACCATATTATCCCATTTACTCTTTTAAAATATTGGCACAAATATTTTCCTTCCAGTCTCCGGGGACCTCCCCAGTGTTCCAATACTTATTGAAAACCAACATTCATGATCCAGAGGGCTCCTCAACCAGCTCTTTAAAATTTGTGGATGCTAACCATCCAGACCTGATGATTTTAAAACATTTTACTGTAGTAGCTGCTGTTTAATATCCTCCTTAGTTACTTACTACTTGGTATGACATGGTATGACTATTTTATCTAGCTTTTTCCCAAATACAGAACATTTCTGCCTTTGCTCCATTATTATTGACAATTCTACCATTTTCAACTAGTAACAGACCAATATCATTGTTATAATTCTTTTTGTATACATAAATTCCTCCTTATAGGTCCTTATCTCTACTGGATATAGATTTTTCCTTGTATTCTTTTGTTTCTCATATCAATTTTTTACAATTCCTAGCTTCTGGTTTATACTGATTACTACATATTTCCTCTTTATTCATTTTATTAATTTTATTTTGTATATCTACTTTTACTTCCTCTCTAAGCTTGTGAACACTGAAAGCAAATGCAATCTTCTCTCTCTGCAAAGAGGAAAAAGTAATCATATATTATTAGAATGTTCTAAATAGGAGCATTACTGCCCCCATCTTCCAAAGGCCGAAAGCTCTACTGCATTTTCAATAAATTTTGTGAATGTTTTAAAGGATCACTGGACAGAAGCACATTCTTTATGACATAAGGTAAAGAAGGATTTGTGGTAGTCATGTACCAATAAATACTTTTACAAAATATATACACTGAGATTGCAAGGGTATTTGCTTTTTAAATAATTTTCTTTTTGCACACAGTTCATTCACAATGTATTGTTCTTTTGCATCAGTGGTGAGGTTACTGTGCTGAAGGGATCAATAAGAAAAGTTTTATTTATCTTGACAATAAATTGCTAGTTACTTTTTTGCGAACAATAAGCACATTGATAGGTACTTAAATTTCTGCATAATCCATTATATTTTACCCCAAAATTAAGTCTTCTTGCCACCCACTGGTAAAAAAAATTAAACAAAACAAATGCTACTGCTTGATGAATGTGGTGAAAGGTATATTTTTAAATGAATTTTGGTATTTAGGAAGAGTATCTGATTAAAGCACTAGAGAGCTAACGTCAACTCATTACCCATAACACAGGGACAGCAGTGCCAGTGCCCCTCCCTCCCTTCCCCCCACCCCAAAAAATAGCACAAGACCATAGGTGTTTTGCAAAAACCAAATTGATTCTTTTTTCCAAACAAGCAATGATATTATAGAGTATCAGAGATTTGGCAAATGACTAGATGTTGTAATTTTGTTCTCATCAGTTTCGAGAACTGTAACATAACACTGATAATTATGTTTGCAAGAGGAAATAGAAAATTATATTTTCCTTTTTACCCACAATAGAATACAATATAATTATGACATAATTCTGCATTGTATAAAAATTCAGCAAAAACTAATTATCTGCTCTTGAAATGGTGTATTTACTACAGCTTTATAATAAGTATTCATTATAGAGAAGGACAATAGTATTTGGATTCTTTTAACTTCTCTTCCAACAATAGACCAAATTCCCAGTGGAGCTATAATTGCAGATGGGGGAGGGATGAGGGTGGAGAAAACCTTGAGAAATCAGCAGGGAAATGTCCCTTCTTGCTGTGGCTGCCCATGTGGTCATCTACAAAAGCCCCAGTTTTCAAATTTGTCTTTATTCTAGTTGGGAAGAGGAAGTGAAGACCCAGATGAAGCATTTATTTCAGTTGCTCTGGACTGACTGCAATTCTAGGAAGTACGTCAGTAGTGCTGTTAAGTTTGTTAACTAAGTTTGACAAGACAAAACCCAAAATACTAAAAGAAAAACTGCAGATTTTTATACTGTTGCCCGTTTCCTAGTTTCCTAACTTTTGCTTGTCTGAGGAACACTCTGAATTAAATGTAAGAGCAAATTTTTTGGGAAGACAGCTGGCTTTCAGTTTGCACAACAGCACTGTAAAGTGCCAGTGTAGACAAGCCCTTAGAGACCTTTAATTGAAGCAGGCATTAGCATTTAATCTCTGAGATTTTATAAAGCACCAACAGGGTGTTTCATTAGTATTTACCTTTTCATTTATGGGAAACAATTTCTTTCACATTCCTAGTTTTGCAGCAAGAACAAAAATCTGACTTGACCACAAAGAACCTTCAAAAGATATCTGAAATCTCTTTCCCACAGACAGTAGTGGCACTACCAAAAATCAGAAACTTTCTGTAAAGGTTAACACATCACTGCACTTTCCAAGGTTTTGAAGTAGGATAATTTAAACTCAACACAGTATTTATTGTAGAAGTATTGTATTGTATAGTATGACCATAATAAAATATAGTGAGCAATATTGTGGCTTACCCTAAACTCGTCTGAAAAGGGCATTGGGGAGACATTTAAGGAATCTCTGTTTCATCCCCAGAAGGAGATGAAAATTAATTTTAAATAGAAATAAAAATCCTTTAGTTTCAAATTACTTCTACATATAATTACTGAAAATTAACTCTGCATTCAAGTCACAACACACGAGTTTGATTTTCAGCATGATTATTTTCTTTCAATTCTGCCACACATAATATCGCTCATAAGGCCCTAATTCAGCAAAGCACATAAGCCCCTACCTAACTTTAAGCACTTAAGTAGTCATATTGAAGTCAAAGTGAGTAATCGTGTGCTAAAAATTTGACACACTTAAGTATTTTGCTCTATCCAGGCTAAATGCAGTACAATGCATAACAGACTAACACAGAGGTAGGCAACCTATGGCACGTGTGCCGAAGGCGGCACGTGAGCTGATTTTCAGTGGCACTCACACTGCCCGGGTCCTGGCCACCGGTCCAGGGGGTTCTACATTTTAATTTACTTTTAAATGAAGCTTCTTAAACATTTTAAAAAACCTTATTTACTTTACATACAACAATAGTTTAGTTATATATTATAGACTTAGAGAAAGAGACTTTCTAAAAACGTTAAAATGTATTACTGGCATGCGAAACCTTAAATGAGAGTGAATAAATGAAGATTCGGTACAGCACTTCTGAAAGGTTGTGGACCCCTGGACTAACATGAGCAGCCAAAGCAAAAACAAACACAGTTCTGATAGCGCCACCTTGTGGTTAATTTGCCTTTGTTATCTGCAAACTGGATTTAGGTTTAAAAGTCTTGTTAGAAAATTCTGATCAAGAATTAAGCATTCACTATAGAATATAACTAGTTACTCTTTAGCTTGCGCAGTCCATTTACTGTTGTGCAGGAAATTAACAAATAAAGTTTTCTTGATGTCAATAGAACAGTTACACATACAATATTCTCTCCTTATAAGACACAGAAATTCATATTTTAAAAGTTAAAGTTATGTTATTAAAGTAGAAAGATAAAGCATTCAAAAGACAGAAAAAAAACAGAATTAACTTTATTCATGTTGGCAGGAAAGGCTAAACACAGACCAGTAGAGGAGGGGATATGGGCAAGATAGAAATCTGGAGAATACACAATTCACCCTGACTCCCCCATTAGTACTAGTGAAGAGATGTACTTGTGCATTTTGGATCAAGTCCTTCAAATCCTGACTGAGGCCTCCAACAATGGAGGAAATGAGGCTGTCAGATGATCTCCATTTTAAACCACATACAGTAGTTTGTACTTCAACATTAACTTTTTAAGCAATGCACTGAACTGGAAGACCTAATATCTTCATGTGCCTTCTTTATATGAAAAGAAAGCATGTAGGGCATATATATAAATACATTGCTTTTAACAGATTACTATAATTTACATAATAGGAAATACTCTCAGTATTGGTAGAAATTAGATAAAAATTAAGTAGGCTTTGACAAACTTTTACTTACCACAAGTAAATGGACTAATTAGATGACTTGCATTCTGACAAAGGAAACCTAAACTAGGCCCACTAAAACAAAACCAAAAAACCTTAAGAGAGCACACACATTCACATTTAAATTGGATGAAAGGATAGCTAGTGTAAATTTATTTATTTGAAATAAAACCCAAATATGTTTGCAGAAGACCAGAAGTGAGACTTCTTGTACAGTGATTGCACAAAGAATATACTGAAAGTTTAGAGACACTGAAACATGCCTTTCTTAAAGTTTTCATAGAATTATAGGATATCAGGGTTGGAAGGGACTTCAGGAGGTCATCTAGTCCAACCCTCTGCTCAAAGCAGGACCAATCCCCAGACAGATTTTTGCCCCAGATCCCTAAATGGCCCCCTTGAAGATTGAACTCACAACCCTGGGTTTAGCAGGCCAATGCTCAAACCACCGAGCTCCTCCCCCCAGACTAATCATCATGTTCAATATCATTGTTTAGACGTTACAGACTCGGAATGGATCTATTTGCTAAAAGAAAAAAAAAGATGCCTTTACATGTGTTAGAAATCATCATGAACGTTTACTTACTTATACAGAACAGGTCTATCTTGCAGGGCTTCCATGGCCTGGGTGAGAACTGGAGAAATGTCACATGATTCTTGTGTCAAAGTCCTGCACTCACCTATAAAATAGCAATACAAGATCAGGTAAACCTATGCTATTTAGACAGTAAAGATGGTGTAACATCTCTTATGTCCAAGAAAGATATTAGGCTACAAGTAGAGTCTCTTCATTTTACAATATAACTTCCAGAATATGTAACCTGTTGCCCATGTCTGTATCACTATAATTTCTTCACGAGCAATGTTTTTGTATATGAGTGATGTGGGTCTCACTTAACAAAATTTTTAAAAACAGTGTAAAATGAGACTTATTGAATACAGATTTGTGCATGCCATCAAGTTTGTATTTTTAAATGAGGAGTATTACTGTATAAAAATTTAAATGAAGAGCATTACATGGTTTTAAAAGACTGCACATTTTACCTCGATTTTAAATGAAGCAGTGCCTACAAAGAGATAACCAGACACTCCTATACTGCAAGAAACAAGCTAGCTCAAAATGGAATAAAGCCACCTACAGGCAAAATTCTCACACTGGCCATTGATTCTGAGTGCTCTCACCGGCAGGCACTGCCCCTCCTCCCCACAGCTCCCACTGGTGAGGAATCGGAGCCAGACCTGCTGCTGGCCTCTTCTGGGGCGCAGTGCGGTGTCAGAACAGGTAGGGACTAGCCTGCCTTAGCCGGGTAGCACTGCCGACAGGACTTTTAACGGCCCGGTTGGTGGTGCTGACCAGAGCGGTCGTGACCCAGTGCCTTACATTCTTTGAAAACCACTGCTCTACAGTGTAGCGTCTTAGATTTCCTTCTGATTTAGTCAGAGAAAGAGTTCTAGCTAAGCTTACCCTCTTTTTAAAAGAACTAAAAAGTAGATCACCCTAATATTCAATAAACCTAAATCTTCTAAAAACAAAAATAAAGGTGTAACCCTACTTTGAGCCCATCTGTAAAGTCGCTCATAAGAAGTCTCTTGGAGCAAAGCCATCTGTTCCATAATTTCTAGGCTACAAAATAAAAATATTTTATTAGATGTTTATAGAAGCATCTAAAATTTAATGTAAAAGATAGTATTATAAAGAGATGGAAATTTCAAAATGAATTACTATTATATTATGTGTACATTTTGTTCATATTTGCAGCGCCTTTTGTCATCATTTGAAAGAATAAGGCATCTCCATACAATTACTGTTTTAACTATTAAATGACTACTTTGCAGTTATTCGGATTAAACTCACCCTGTTCTCTGTTGGTTTGTACGGAGAAGAATCTTGACATCATTATGAATTTGCTTTACTCTTCCTAATGCCTTGAAAAAATCCTTTAAAAAAATTAATTTCATGATTTAAAGCATTTCCAGTTTTTAAATGAAGAAAAATGAACTTAACAATACTAAAATGCTATACTTGACTTCTAATATCAAATAGTTGTCAGTACAACCTCAGCATTTTTGGATGAAATGGCATATGCAACTGGGCAGAACGTCTCTTGCACAGCACGCACATGCTCACAGCAGCCTTGTGGCAACCACAGAAACTACATACATGGAAAAGTAACATTGGAATGACTTTTGTGCAATGAACATTGTGTCCCTTTTGAAACAGAGCAATCAGACTGCCTGCTTTTGCTCTTCTGTTCGGATTTTCTCCAGTGGTAAAAATGGCAACAGCCAGCAGCACATTTGGAACACCAGCAAATGTTCCATGGATCACAATTAGGAAACCTCTGCTCTACACACATTCCACTTTGTGACCTCTGCCATATCTAGAGTTTCGGCAAACATTTCTTACATCTACTGTCTGACCTCTCCCACATTGGGTTCAATTTCACATCTCCAGCAGTCTCACTTGGTTCTCTGAATCTATGGTGAATCATAGAATAGAATCATAGAATATCAGGGTTGGAAGGGACTTTAGGAGGTCATCTAGTCCAACCCCCTGCTCAAAGCAGGACCAATCCCCCGACAGATTTGTGACACAGATCCCTAAATGGCCCCATCAAGGATTGAATTCACAACCCTGGGTTTAACAGGCCAATGCTCAAACCACTGAGCTATCCGTCCCCACTCCACTGCCATCACAAATCAAATGTGAAAAATTGAACTTATCATTCCTCCCTATCCCTCTTTTTTCTCTATTAATTATTGTTCAAATATGAATGGAATAATAATCCACCAAGGAAACTAAGTATTTGCAGTGGACAAAATAAAATCCAGAGTTTTTAATTATAAATCATTCTGCATATAAAAATAAAAGCCAAAAATATACAATAAACTATCAGCAGTTAAAAAGACTCCCACAATAGTCACTTTGTTGTATTTGATGTTATCATTAAGGATGCACCATATTTCCACTACTGTCCCTGATTTGGAGGATTTATAACTAACATGGGAGAAAAATATAGGTTTTCTTTCATTTAAAAAAAGATTAAAAGGCAAAGTTAGTCTTTGATTAATTTTGACATACAAGGTCTCCCCAGAGAAAATACCTGAAATTTGAAACAACTTCAAAAGTGTTTTTTTATAGTTTAAAAATGTCACTGTCTCTAATTCTGAAAAAGTACAGAATCATTGGGTATGTGTGTCAACTTTTTATTTCCTAAGAAGTTCATAATACTTTGCAGTGCATGCATGTCAGCCTGCACAGTAAACTTTGGCCAAAATGAGTTTAGACAACAGTTTAAAAATTACTCTACAGATACTTTCAGATTAAAGAGGCTGGTATTTTAAAGTTTTTAATGCATGAGTGTGGGAGTAGGGATTTGAGAACAGCTTTACAAATTCACACACTGTAAGCTACATAACAAAAATAGTAAATTTCTGACAGAAAATAATAAAAGCAAAGAAATCAAGGCTAACATGCACCAAAAATTCTCTGCTAGCATAGCACAATAGTTGTCTGGTAGCTTTCTGAATGAACCCTATTGTGCTTAATTATTGGAGGTCATACATGAGGTCATTATGGTCCACTAGGCATCCACTATATTTTTACACAGGAAATCTAATTTTAAAAATTATTTTGTTTACTTGAAGCAATCATTGATTGTATAATCAACTACAGTATTTTCTTATCACCTGTGTTAAAGGTAAGAATCAAATAAAACTATCTTCTGATACAGTTTTACCAACTGTGTTTTTCAATTCTGAGGAATGTATTCTCAAGTCCTACAATAATATTTTTTTAAACACACTAGAATTATCTACAGTCCAGGTCCATACTAGACTTGTAGCTAGCTGATTCTAGCTGCTTCAGTACCCCAACTGCAACTCCAACAAAAGAATGTTCCCTGCTCTGCCCTGAGCCAAACGTTGAGTAAATTTACTCAATTATGTGGGTGCTCATGTCCCCTACTCTTATCGATCCCTACCTACACAAAGAGAAGAGAAAAACATGAAAGGAGTTTCATGGATTCATAGCCCATACTCCATTTAGATGGTAGGGAGAAATGATCTTATAGCTATTGCTGGAGAGCTCACAGGAGGAAATATACATTTTCTCCCAGGAAGGCAAGGAGGAAGACAGCAGAGAACCCCCTTTTTCACAGGTGTGGTGTAGTGAGAAGGGTTAGGATGTGGATTTAGTTTAGTTTCTGTCAGGGTCTGAACTTCAACAACTTCACTCAGGAATGGGTGAGAGAATCTTTTAGGACTTGATCTTGTGAGTTACTGCGCTCCCTCAACTGCAATTGGATTAGAAGGCATGCAGCACCTTGCAAGGTTGCCTCCTGCATTCAAGGAGGAGAAGGAGCATAGAGATAACTGCAGAAATAAAGGTTAGGGCCTAATCCAAAATCCACTGAAGTCAATTAAAAAAACAAATACACACACCTCAAGGAGTTTTGGATTAGGCCCTTCAGAAGTAAACATTTGAGAAAACTGTTTTATGAAAATGTCTGTATTTTGAACTTACTGTTTTCTATCACAACTGAAATGTTTCTTTCAAGGTAACATTTGGTGCTTTATTAAGTTCATGGCAATTACTCAAGTGCATAATCATTTAACATGCTTTCATTTGTGCTTTTGTTAGTATTGTTTATGGCTATCTGCTCCATGTCTTTAATAATGCTCTCCCTGCTAACAGGATGTCTGTGGAAATGAGATACTGAGTCTCAGCAGGTATTCTGTATTTCAATGAAAGTTTCCATGTAACTAAAATAATAAAGGCTATTAAATATACTTAATTCTCTGCATATTTTAATTGCTTTCACCATAGAACAATGTGCTTTCTTAAGCAAAAACATATCAATGTTTAAAAACTCAGTTTAGAAGGTGACTAAAAATAAGTGAGTCAGCACCTAATATTTCAAACAACAACAAATGAAACAATGAGGGAAAGTCCTACTTTAAATCAACTTAAACAATTTATATATTGCTGTAGCCAAGCAAAATATATATATATATACACACACACACACACACACACACAATAGTGGTGCTACAACATCTGAAAGTACCATGAACTGTTAAGTTTCTTTACTTGGTCAAGACAGAGTTTTAACAAACTAAAAATATAGAATTTGAGGCTTTAAAAAAAAATCTTTTCACGGTGGAGGAGAAATACAACATTTAAGTATCAGTTTTATCGCCCCTCACCAGTCATTAATCAGAACAGAATTTTTACTGTGATTATTTTTACTCATTATGATATCCGGACACTTACAGACATCAGTCTATTAAGAGATGAATTCATTCGATATAAAAGGAAAGTAATGATGTGATAGGAAGGTCTATGTACGCTGCTATAATAGTACTGTTATGTTTTAACTCGGTACAAAACTTATAATGTATTTTGAGTTACCTCGGTAATTGGGCCATCTCTTGTGCCTCGAAGAAGGTTCATTTCATCTGGAGTCAGTTGGAATTTTCCTATGAAAGCACCAGCAACTTGTGCTTTCATTTCTAGTCTTTGACTGTAATAAAAGTGCCAAGGACATTAGTTTTTTATATTATCTCCAACTTATATTGTATCTACTGATTTTTGAAAATATTAGTATTTTAAAAATCAATGCTCTCTTTATTTCTAATAGTGCAATCTTGCCCTCAGATACTTAAATTGCATCACCATATACCTGATATAATTACTTACTAAGCTCACACACATCTTCATAGATTTTACTCAGCAATGTGAGCCCAGGTATTTGAAAGTAGGAACAAGTTACTAAAATATTCAGTTAGCTGTCTTTACTGCTTAACTAAGCTGCCTTCACTTAATGGCTGATCTGAGTTCCTCTAGCTCTGAAGAAATGTTTGGTTACTTTCTGGTTAAAAGTTGATAGCCACAAATAAGACAGTTCAGCCTAAATCTATCTTTTACTAAGATTTTTAAGTTATTTTTATAAATGTTCTTAACTGTACCCTGTTTACTTATACTGGCTTACATTTTCATAAATGACCGATGATTCTGGAAACTCAATTTTGAGGTGCTCTCCTTATGTGGCCTGATTTACAGAAGTACTGCGGCCCACACTCTCAGAAAATAAAGTCCATTTAAAGTTGTCTCAGGCTGACCACTTAAAAACTGAAGCACTCAAAATCAAGTCACTTTGTAATAATAATACTGGCCTAAAAATTCAAATCTTAAAGGCTTGGACATTTGAAAGGAACAGTCATACTACAATATGCTAATGTAGTTGCTCTGGAGAGAATTACCTTTCAAAAGAAAATACAAAAATCACTGTGTGAAAGCAGCCACCATTAGTTACCAAAGAAATGGAAAAAAGCAACAGTCCTCTCCTCTCAGGGTTCACTAGCCACATTAATAATATTTTTATTCATATCCCCCAATCAATCTGCAACCATCCACCCACTGAAACTTCACTCCTTCCAAATGTCCTCATTTCGTATGATCATCTCTCCACCCTTTCCCATCTCTCCATGGTGGTCACCAGGATCAGGAGTGATGCTCCTCCCAAAACAGTGCTTTAAATCCACTCTAACCCCAATATGTCCTTGGTGACTGTCTGCCAGAACAACAAACTGACCCGCTTTGAATTCTCACAATAATCAAATAATTTCAGTAAAACACAGCCTAATTCAGTAAAACCCTGAGGATTTGGGTTGAACTTGTCAGATATCAGTGTTATACCTTGCATGCAGCAAAATATGCAAGAGCCTCTAGGTGGCAGCAATGTTTTATCTATATCTTATACAATTTAATTTGATTATAAAGAGGAAAATGATTAAAACAAGAATCCTATCATTTTGTGTGTTAATTAAAACTCTGTTGCTTACTCATTGTTATGTTAACCAAATCGACATTCAACTGATAATGTGTTTTTAAAGTAGTTAAAAACCCCTCTTTCTACATTGCACATCCTTTTCCCACCTCATAGTTAGACCAAAGGTCCATCTAGCTCAGTATCCTGTCTACCAACACTGGCCAATGCCAGGTGCCCCAGAGGGAGTGAACCTAACAGGTAATGATCAAGGGATCTCTCTCCTGCCATCCATCTCCACCCTCTGACAAACAGAGGCTAGGGACACCATTCCTTACCCCACCTTGGCTAATAGCCATTAATGGACTTAACCACCATGAATTTATCCAGTTCTCTTTTAAACGCTGCTATAGTCCTAGCCACATATCATACCTGTTTTTACTATTCATTCTTTAGTCCATTTGTAACAAGCCTAATTCAAAAAGCCTAAATCACTGGATTTTGACTAATGAATTCTAAAGCATCATTTTTCTTGCTTTGTCTATTTGTAAAATGCAATTATAGATGGAAATATTTGTGTTGGGTTGTGGTGTACTGTGAAATTGGTGTTTACCGACATTTATCAATAACAAATTAATCCCATCAAACCTATTTATGTTGACCAGTACTTTATTATGAAAGTAGCCTCACTGATTTCAACATGAAAAAGGGTGACAGAATCTGACTCCTAAGCAGCAGGAGACTGGAAAAATCAACCATCTTCCACATGGCAGTATACAGCATTAATATAAAGCCACTTACACTTGAAATTTTTTTTAAAGTAGTATATTTTCTTGAACAGCATGCATGTGAACTTTGTAGTTAAAATAAATTGTGGAATTTAATATAATAGTTCCAAGAGCCATCAATTCAGCAGAAAGCAAGCACAATCGAAGATACTGCTAATGCATGTGTTAGTGCATTGCTAACACACACAAGGCGAAAGTGCTATGCAATTTACAGAGTATGTACAACAAAAAAATTAAAGGGAGCAGCATCTCTTACATATACAACATAATAAAGAGATTTGTCTAGTACCTGGCAGAGTTTTTCAGGCCCTATTATTTTAGCTGACATAGTGGAGATCATTTTAAAATTATGTGCAGAGCATGTACATTATAGCAGAAGGTGTGCAGATACTGTACTGCTATGCAAAATACAGTGGTTCCTTTCAAAAGTCAACTCTGCATAAAAGAACAAAACTAACATATCACGGGAACATACCACCAATGCAAAAGGGGGAAGTACCAAACACTGTTGCACTTTAAGCTCTCAGGGGGAAACTAGTGAAGAGCCATTTCCCAGTTAATAGTTACCATGGAAACAGAATACTTCTGTGAGAGCACTCAAACTGCTGGGAAAATTATGCACTTCATCCACTTTTCCCTTGAACCAAACACAAAAGTGCTCTGTTTGTTAGGATTATCACCTTGACTCCTCAATGAATGAGGTGGGGGAGAGAGTGCCTTTTCTGAGGTTCAGTTTTCTATTGCTACTGAACATTTCCTGGCAGTCTGTTAGTCTCCTTCATATGAAGAGTCACAGCACATTCTGACCCCTTGAGAAATTAATTTCAGTTTAGTAGTGCACTAAGGATTCATCATATTTTAAAGCTTTGAAATTTACAAGTTTCAAGATCAAAATATTTTAAACAAACAAAAGCATAAAAAAGAGACCATAGCCATCATTTTTAACCCTCCCTTCCTCCTTCCCCTCCCCACACCCAGTTGTTAGAAAAATATTTTTCTATTCTGCTTTTTCAGCAAATGTAAACTAGGAAGGAATATACACAAAATAAAACATAGGATGACTTCTTCTGAAGACACTGGTAAGTGCAAGGAAACCATCTGCAAACATGCACTTCAGCAGCAAATAGGAAAACAAATGTTGTAAATGCAGAGTGGTAATGTACCATTAATTTTGTGTTTTATATATTTTACCTAATTAAGCACACATTTTAATACAAGAGGTTAGAACCACTAGTTGCTGAATGTCTTCACGTAGTAAGTCATAGGATATAGTATAGTTTTTCTTTATAACAGTAAAAATTTTAACATCATACTAAATATCCTCAATGCAAGCTAGGGTTGCCAACTTTCTAATTTGCACAAAACCGAACATCTTTGCCCCAGGGTCCCTTTTCTACCAGGCGTTCAGGTCGAAAACTGGACATCTGGCAACCCTAATGCAAGATGACAGACAAGGTGGGTGAAGTAATATGTTTTATTGGGCCAACTTCTGTTGGTGAGACACACGCTTTTGAATTTACACAGAGCTCTGTGTAAACTCAAAATCTTGTCTCTATCACTGAAAAGTTGATCCAATAAAATATGTTACCTCACCCACCTAGTGTGTCTAATATCTGGGACCATCACGACTACAACTTTTAGATAATGTTTTCACCTCTTAGCTCAGAGAGCCGAGAAGCGATTACTACATACCTTACTACAAAATGGTCAGGCCTACCTTACAATATTAAAGATCTACACAAGCACTGGCATAAAGAGACTAACTTTCCACCATAAAATCTTTTAGGGGAAATGAAGCAAGATAAAATCACAAGCAATACTTTAGGTGCCAGATGATATTAACAGCCCTGAAATGGTACAAAAAACTTCTTCCTTTATGTACTATGGTTAACAAATTCTAGGATTACTAAATATTACAACTAAGCAAGTTATTCACTGCGAAGAAATTCACTAAATTTAATCTATTTTTCTGTTCATGAGCCAATCTTGATTTCAGTGAATAAGTTCTCTTTTGCAAGCATTCACGTAACTCAACCAAACACCAGGTTTACTCTAAAGCTAATTTGCATGAAACAATTTCATTGGTTGAATGAGGGAAATGGCACAGATGGTGCATTACCTGGCCCAAATGATACACCCAGTAACACACAACACAAGCATACATATTAAACACAAATACACACAGCCTCTCAACACAGCACATGTTCCTCATTCGCCACCTGCACAAGTCCACAGAATTCTCCCAGCACAACATAACCCACCAACAACTCAACACAACCCACATCATCACTCTAAAGCAGGGGAGGGCAAACTTTTTGGCCCAAGGGCCACATCTGGATGGGGAAATTGTATGCAGGGCCATGAATGTAGGGCTGGGGCAGGGGGGTGGCATGTGGAAGGGAGTGTGGGAGGGACTCAGGAGGGGGTACAGAGCAGGCAGTTGGGGTGCAGGAGGCATGCGGCAGGGGGCTCAAGGCAAGTGGTTAGGGGGCCCAGGGCAGAGAGCTGGGGTGCAGGAGGAGTTCAGGGAGTGGGCTCAGGCCCTGCTTACCTCGAGCAGCTCTGGGATGGCAGCGGCATGCAGCGGGGCTAAGGCAGGCTCTCTGCCTGCTCTGGCCCCGCACCACTCCTGGAAGTGGCCAGCATGTCCAGCAATGGCTCCTGGGGGTGGGGTGGGGCAGGCCGCTCTGCCACATGCTGCCCTGGCCTGCAGGTACTACCCCCGAAGCTCCCATTGGCCACGGTTCCCCATTCCTGGCCAATGGTGCCTGCAGGCAAGAGCAGCGCATGAAGCCCTCTGTCCCCTCCTTCCGCATGTATATGGTGCCGGCCGCTTCCAGGAGCAGCGCGGGGCTAGGGCAGGCAGGGAGCCTGCCTTAGCCCCGCTGCGCCAGAGCTGGCAATCCTGCAGGCCAGATTGAAAGCCCTAACAGGCTTTCCAGCCCGTGGGCCGTAGTTTGCCCTCCCCTGCTCTAAAGCCTAGAATCTCTGTTGAGTCAATGTGAAGAAATGAAAACAACTACAAGCACGGTTGAGAGCTCTGTTTGTTTAGAATACTACCAGGTTCAATCATCAGTGGAATCTGTGGTCTGCTACAATTCAATTTTAAGTTCTAAGCCATCTGCTACTTTCTTACACATGCAAATTTATGAATTACACCCATGCAACATGGGATTTCAACTACTATTATTGAATTAAATGGCCATGAACCAACCGAACAGCCATCCAGAATTCAAAAGAAAGTTCCCAAAAATCAGTTTTTTAGTATTTCACAATGTGGTCTCCAAAAGAAGGTTGATACAGACAACTGAGAAAGTGGTTTTACATCAAATAACTTTCATTCCTTGTCAGGAGGAACCTCTTTTTGTAGGCCACATTATTAAATACAACTCTGAGCCTGATTCTTGTTTATAGTAAGGAAATGTTTGGGCAGTGTCAAGGAACTTAAAATGGGCATATATGTTCGCTGTAATGTCCTTTTATACTCTTACGGTGATGTAAAATAAGGATCATGACCATTGTTTTTAATGCATTCATGATTTCTCTTATGAGGAAAGGTTAATGTTTCAACCAGCATTAACCTGCACTAATTTTCTTAAGAACTCACCTGTTCATCTGCAAGAATCATAGAAACGTGGGGCTGGAAGGGACCTTGAGAGGTCCCTGAATGGTGGGGCAGGACCAAGTATACCTAGACCATCCTTCACAGGTGTTTGTATGTATAACCTATTCTTAGAGAATGATTCTTACAGACTGATTCAGACTCAGCTCAGTTCTAATACAGTATTATACTTTACACACACAAAAATTCCCGATAGACAGATAATGTTCAATTGCAGTGCAGGTGGCCCATAGCTAGCATTGTCTGGAATAGATGAATTTCCTAATGTAGATCGATGGCTCAAATTGCATCTGTTATACCATTTTTTATAATGGCAAAACTCCACTGACCTCAGTGGAATTATTCCTGCTTAATACCTCATTACTTATGCTTTATATATTGGTATAAGTGAGAGGAGAATCAGGCTCCAGGTCTTAACTTTTCCCTCCCAAAATTAATTTATATTGAAGTTTAGGCAATCAGTCCATCTTCCACATGAAATGTTCTTCACAGAAACAAAGTGTAATTCCAGCAAGACTGAAAAGGTCAGGACACAAAGTACATCTCATTAGTACAAATCATCACTTTCTTTTCTCCGTGGATACTGATGAAAGCATATTTCTCAAACCTGCCACAAACATTGCTGAACTTCCTGAAGTCCTTCTAAATCAATTACTAATGGGAAAGTAATCTATACAAAAAATTTCTAACACATCAATAAGATTCTCAGCTAAGGGAATACTACAGAATGTGCAAGATTACTGTAGCAGAATGCATGTTTATTGAAAACATTGTTCCCAATGAAAGGCTTTCAAGCCTGTTTTTCTGAGAACTGTGGGTGCTCTCTCCATGCTCACTTTTTTCCTTTATAAATAGTGTAAACACTAGTAATGCATTTAAGACAACCATAAAAATAATTTATAAAATATAGTTAAAGGTTATTTATTTAATGCTTATTAAGTAAATTAAACAAGATGATACATTAACGCTACAGGAAACAAATGTTCCAGAATCAATATAACTAACACAACTACATGTTCCAATAACACAATAGGTTCTTTTTTCGGGTTCATTTTTATTAAAACAAATACAAATGAAAGCTTGCTACAAAGAGATAAATTTATTGTTCTCAATTTATCTAGTTTTACTGGCATGCTCAAGAAGCAGTTTCAGTTTTAAAATAACAAAATGCATTTTAAAAATAATGACCCACAGCAGATAATACACCTCTTATAACAGCATGAAAACTGAAAGGGAGATTTTAAAAAAAGTCTAAGGTATTTAGGAGCACAGGTTTCATTGAAAGTTCCTAAATCCCTTAACGAGACAAGAAGGATGAGGTAATATCTTTTATTGGACCAGCTCCTGGAAGAGACAAGCTTTTGAGCTACACTGCGCTCTTCTTCAGGTCTGGGAAAATTACTAAGGGCATGTCTACACTTAAAATGATACAGAAGTGCAGCTGTGCCACTGCAGCGCTTCAGTGAAAATTCTACTATGCTGATGGGAGCGCTTATCCTGTTAGCATAGTTAATCCACCTCCGTGAGAGGCGAGAAGTCCTCCTGTCAACATAGCGCTGTCTACACTGTCGGATAGGTCGGTATAACTGCATCACACAGGGGTGTGGATTTTTTACATCCTTGAGTGATGTAGTTACAGTCTGTAAGTTTATAGTGTAGCAGAAGGTAGTGCTCATACATACTATATGAGACCATTCACGGTGAAGTGCCCAGTTAATACCTCTGCAGTCATCACAGTACAAAAAGGGAGATATGACTGTAATAAGTGATAAATCCAGTGTCTTTATTAAGACCATGATTTTTAGTGTCTGGCAAAGTTATGAATCTAAGCTCCCAGGCTCAACTTCTGAAGGTGTTGTGAAGGTTTCCTTTGAAGATGAGCACTGAGAGGTCACATATGGCGTGCTCATTTTGAGAAAATTATACACCCATAGGTGATGTGGTGTTTTTGTCTTATTTTTATGTGTGAGTTGTCTGGTTTCACGCACATTGTTGCTATTGAGGCCTATCACAACATGTGGTGTACCTCATCCAGCACATTAAATGCCCCGTTACTCAAGTTATGTAACCCTATGCCCTCTTCTCTCTCTGTATATATGTAAAATTTTAAATAAAAACTACATTAAAAGAATGTTACAGTAACAAAGTCAAGCACTCAAAGGTTAGGAAATGCCAGACTTAAGCATGATTAGGCAACCTAAAATTGTCCCCCTTAGTGAATGCATTACGATACAGTCTTTAAACGGTCACTTACAATTTTTTCCACGTGGGAAAACAACATATTTTTAACTAACCTCATTCTTGAAAACTGCCACCTTTTAGCTGAAACTTTACAAAAGCAGCTTAAGGCAGACTTAGCATGACAATTTTCATCCCAAATGGTAAAAGTTTGGCAAAAGTTATAAGCAACTGAAAACTAGGTCTTATGATAGGAGGTAATGGGCAAACAATTAGAGGCAGTGCTGTCAGTTCCTCTTATAATAAACTATGTACTGTTTCATCCAGAGATCCCAATCAGTTTCAGGTCACCATAGTCTTAGGCACTTTACAAATGCAGACAACTTTTCCTCACTTCCTTCCCTCCCTCCCTTCCCCCCCCCCCAAAAAAGAGAGTCCCGAGAAGAGATAATCTAAGAACACAAGCAACATATGAGAGGAGGGAAGGGGGAGTGCGGGGGGAGAAGAGATGGGGAGAAGAACACAATCAAATATTCAAGTCACTTAATTATACTTACGTAACAAATGGTAACATTTTAATTGTGCAAAAATTAGTGCTGCTTTTCTGAACCAGCTTGCTTCAAAAATACAGTAAATACTTATGAAGTGTTTTTACAGTGTTAAGGAGCACAATAAAGCACAATATTGAAACACAAAGGAATCATCAGTAGTACCCTTTTAAGCTTCTTACTAGGAGATTTCAGATCACAAGCTATTTTGAATCTGAGCTACTTCTTTGACACATACAAATGCTTTGGTGCCAAGATTGTTGTGAAGCTGTCATCATGCAGGTGTCCCTTACTTGGCTGAGAGCCTGCTTGAGCCTTATCTATTTTAGTAAATTGGTGGGAATTGCTCATAATTTAGTTTTAGCACACGTTGTCTCTCCTCAGTTCCTTACCCTTATCACGCATTACCAGCGTATTTTAACAGGATAGCCCAGTGGTTTGAGCATCGGCCTGTTAAACTCAGGGTTGTGAGTTCAATCCTTGAGGGGGCCACTTAGGGATCTGGGTCAAAAATCTGTCTGGGGATTGGTCCTGCTTTGAGCAGAGGGTTGGACTAGGTGACCTCCTGAAGTCCCTTCCAACCCTGACATTCTATGATTCTAATAGGTGGAATAAGTAAATTAGTAAAATACCTTCATATGATATAAATTAAAAAGGAAAGCTGAATTGCTCAATTTTTGGTAACAATCTGAGTTGTGCAGGGAGTACGTCCAAGCAGAACTGGGCCCTAGTTCATCACTGTTGTATAATATATAAATGAAGAATAGTTTTTGGTTCGCTTGTGAAGGATCCTGTAGAGCTACAGTATGTTTCAGAAAACAGATGGCAAAGATAATTTCTAGTAGCATTACACATTAGTCAAGGTTTTGTATCCTACAGCAAAGATTAGCACCAATAAAGACATGTAATCCCATAATGTACGAAAACCTGTAGATTACAAGTTTGTCCTGACATAGATATTTCCCTAGCATGAAACAAAGTGCAATTCAAATTATAACAACAAAGCAAGAAAAGAAACAAGCTCAAGGCAATCCTCCAATGCTATCCTCAATATTGAGTGTGAAGGGCATGTTGCAGCAGGTATTTTCCTGTGTATTCTAAGTGGAAAAGATGACAGAGCAGTAGAATTGTCCCGAAGGTATAGAGAATGGAAGAAAGGGAAACTGTAGTTTCAAAAGAGTTATGTCACTTACTGAGACCCATCATACAAACTGTTTAAATAGCTCTTTGGCCTATAGTAGCTCAGTTCTTGCTAATTCTTGATTTTGGTGAAAAACAACTTGCTACTCTTTTTTCATCCTATGTATAATGCTTTATAATATATGAGAGAAGTCAGTGGCGTGGATATGCTTGTCACGCTCAAGATGTTTGGCAATTTGCCATCAGCATGACTGGCATATACATCAGAATTACAAATTCACTGCAAGTGAAATCAAATCATAACCCACAGTAGAACTAAGCAGGATACATAAATATTTGCCCATTTTCTGCTACTGCATAGGACTTGCTCTCTCCCATGATGGCTGTGTATCTTGGATTCTGTTACACTGTTTATATCCAACACACTTATTAGGAAAGTCCAGCTGTGAATTAATGTCAAGATTAGCTATAGATGGAACATGTAATAAATCCCAATACACATCACAATTGAGAACGAACTGAGATACACAGAATCTAAAAGAAAAATGAGATAGGTAAAGAACAGTTTGTCACCACAAAGTTCCACCACTGCATTCCAGAAGGATCTAAGAGCAACCACATCTAGAGGAGGTTAGGTCAGTGTACAGTAAAGGAGGATGGAACAGTCTCCATTATTATGCTTTTTAAGGTCTTTTTTACAATAAAAACTGCCAACATTCAATTATTATTAATGGAAATTTAAATATCTTTTCAGTAGACTTTCACTGTAATCCGTTCATTTTTATTTCCAAGCACTACTCTTTTTGTGGTCTTTCTTAAATCATGACTCTCTTGAAAAGTCTGTAAAACTGGCATTGTGGGATTCCACTTTATCTTTTCAATTACTTCACTACCTAAGAAACTGCTAGCCCTGCCAAATCAATGTGCGATATGAAAGTCAAGCTGGGTACTTTCAGGTTGCACCATCAGTAATAAGAGATTCTGCAGTTGGAATTTAATAATTTTGTTAGTGATACATGGACCAGAAAAGAATCCTGCTCACTCTACCATAGCTCACTCTACCATGGCTTTGCAGTACTAAAATGAGGGAAAAGCTGTGAAATCTTATTTTAAAATCACTAAAACAACTAGTTACCAGATTGTTCAGTAAGAATTTTACATAGTAGCTTTTCTGAACACAATTGCATTCTGTACCCAGGTATGCATTGATAAGATGTGCTTTTTTAAAAACCAAACTACAGCAACTGCTTTGTTCATCTTTTATTTGTTTCAAGGTAAAAATCAGATCGGCAAGATTTACAAGGCGTATCTACGTCGTAAATGTGGCTGTCTTATAGAAACATTTAATATTTGTATTGAGTCGCAAATAATTTTAAGATAATTATTTCAAAATATACATCCACCTTGGTAGTGAAAATAAATTTAAGCTGTCACTGATTCTACCCATTCTAAAACAAGAATTAAATGTTCAATGATTCATAACAAATCTGTAGATAGAAATTCTAGACAAAAGCAACAAAGCCCTGAGACAAGAAAAAGTCAATCAGCTCATTATGGCTCATTACTTTCAATATTTTGTTTCTCCCAAGAAAGCATTCAATTGTTTCCTAACTGATCTCAGCAGCTCAGCCTGAACAATCTTGCCCAATAGGCATTTCCGTATGTATATTACTTTGCTTAGCAGAGCACTTGAATTTTTATCTCCAGTGTAATAAAATGTGTATTTGGGCTGACAAAGAATTAAATGTCGTATTTAAACACTCATTTTATCCATTTAAACTACTTTCATAATTACAGCATCACACATTCTTTTTCCTTATCTTATTCTGATGGTGCTCACTAGGTACTACAGTCTCTCCACCTTTCCAGTAATTCATTTTGTGGGATAAAATTTTGATACAGCACAGACCAGAAACAACATTACCTCCAAAAAGAAAAAGCAAAAAACTTACCAACTTGTTTCAGATACATGACTCATATTCAAACCATGCTACAGTGAACACTTACATGGAATATAAGCTTTTCATAATACTTATCTAACGAATTATAAAAGTTCTGTGAAAAAAGAAAAAGGTCGTATACCTGTAGCCCACTTATTTCAAAGTGATTTGTAGGGTAAGAATAATTCAGTGCAGTATTACACAGCATTGTGTAAAATCCTATGTCACAAAATCATCATAACTGGTAATGTATTTTATCTGACCAAAAAATGTTCTGTATCTATATAACAGCGGGCAGAATTGAGCCCAGTTATTTTAACTACTGAAATAATCATTTTACAATCTCAGTCACGAAAATGTATTTGTTGATTAACAGACAATGTAAGACAGCTAAGGTTAATGTTAACCCACAGATGCATCAAATTTCAGAATTTTACTATTAAAACAAATACAGAGTCCTTCCTGAAGAAACAAGCTATTATATATGTACGCAAGTGCTTACTATCTTTAAAAAAATATTCTACATTAAAATAATGTCCAAAGGCTTCTTAAGCATATAAAAAAAGTAAGGAATTTCTTTCTATATTGCTATTTTATTCCTTGCCTACCTGGTTTATCTAGGCATTACAACTCATTTCATGTTCATGATTCACCACTGTTCTGAGGCCCCCAAGAAAGCCATCAGAGCTTCAAATGCTAGAAAATATTTAAACAAAATGAAAAGGATACATAGCTAAACAAGTACCTGAAGAGAATTACTAGAGTAGCAAGTCTACATCGGCCCACAATAGCAGATCTAGGAAAGCCTCCATAGAACCCAGGCCCCAGGCAGTGTCATGCTGACATAAGGTATAAATATGCTCCTAAATCTTCACCACCCTAAGTTATACTTCAAGTAAAAAGAAAGGATCAACAACCAACCTATAGAACATAACTGAATAACCCTGCAGGGTCCCTGCACTGGGCCACTATCTTTGGCAGCTACCTTGGAAGAGATCAAAATGGGAATAATCTGCAAAGATGGAAGCACTAAATGAAGTCTCAGAGGACTTAAAGACTCCTCTCACACTCTATTTTTCTTGCCCACTGGCTACCCTGGGGAAATGGTCTACCCTTTCTAGGATAGTGTGATTCCTGCAAAACATGAGCAGCTACCTTTAAAGAAGAGCAGGTGATTTGTGTGAGATGAGACAAATGAAGAGAGGTCTATATGTCTGTGAGGTAATTAAAATGTAAAGTAAGGGGGGGAAGGTCTTGGCATTATTTCAATGCTTCAGACAAGTGTTTTGTTTGTATTTGTGAGACCCAATTGAAAGGTCTCCATCCCCCATTCCAAAGTCTGAGTATTTTTGTTTTAATTTTAAAGTGAACCTAACTGCAAGACAATTTCAAACTCAATACTAATTACAACACCTATTAACAAAATGTTCTTTTAAGTGAGAGCTGAACAGGCATGAGGTAAGCCTTATTGAGTTCTTATCTGTCATTTATTGAAAACATTCTTAAGAATGTAATAAAAATACATCATTGTTCAGAGTCAATGCTAATCCATTTAAGAATCTTACCACTCATGAAAGAGGGAAATATAAGAGGAAAAATTATGTAGGAAAATAACTTGCAACATCATTTACATCATAAATGATCTGGAGAAAGGGGTAAACAGTGAGGTGGCAAAGTTTGCAGATGACACTAAACTGCTCAAGATAGTTAAGACCAAAGCAGATTGTGAAGAACTTCAAAAAGATCTCACAAAACTAAGTGATTGGGCAACACAGTGGCAACTGAAATTTAATGTGGATAAATGTAAAGTAATGCACATTGGAAAAAATAACCCCAACTATACATACAACATGATGGGGGCTAATTCAGCTACAACGAGTCAGGAAAAAGATCTTGGAGTCATCGTGGATAGTTCTCTGAAGATGTCCACGCAGTGTGCAGAGGCGGTCAAAAAAGCAAACAGGATGTTAGGAATCATTAAAAAGGGGATAGAAAACAAGACTGAGAATATATTATTGCCCTTATATAAATCCATGGTACGCCCACATCTTGAATACTGCGTACAGATGTGGTCTCCTCACCTCAAAAAAGATATTCTAGCACTAGAAAAGGTTCAGAAAAGGGCAACTAAAATGATTAGGGGTTTGGAGAGGGTCCCATACGAGGAAAGATTAAAGAGGCTAGGACTCTTCAGCTTGGAAAAGAGGAGACTAAGGGGGGATATGATAGAGGTCTATAAAATCATGAGTGATGTTGAGAAAGTGGATAAGGAAAAGTTATTTACTTATTCCCATAATACAAGAACTAGGGGTTACCAAATGAAATTAATAGGCAGCAGGTTTAAAACAAATAAAAGGAAGTTCTTCACGCAGCGCACAGTCAACTTGTGGAACTCCTTACCTGAGGAGGTTGTGAAGGCTAGGACTATAACAATGTTTAAAAGAGAACTGGATAAATTCATGGTGGCTAAGTCTATAAATGGCTATTAGCCAGGATGGGTAAAGAATGGTGTCCCTAGCCTCTGTTCGGCAGAGGATGGAGATGGATGGCAGGAGAGAGATCACTTGATCATTGCCTGTTAGGTTCACTCCCTCTGGGGCACCTGGCATTGGCCACTGTTGGTAGACAGATACTGGGCTAGATGGACCTTTGGTCTGACCCGGTATGGCCATTCTTATGTTCTTATGTACAAGCACAAGTGACAGTGATTATACGCAAACACTATTTAGGTCCAGAAGTCGAGGGCAAATGGATTTTCCCTATATCCATCACTTATTTTTTGGTACAAATGATAGAGTTCACAAAAAATGAGCATGCATTATTGATTATGGGTGTACCTAAAGATACCAGGTTGAGGGTACCTTTGAAAACTAGGCCCTTCATATTCATTCCACTGGCTTCCTGTTCTCTAACACATCAAGATTAAACTTCAGGCCTTCAACTGCCTCATACTCTGCCCTGCCTGCATATCTACTTTAGTCCCTTATCACAGTTCCCTATTTCCCAATAATGTCAGCCTCTCTCACAAGCATTTTTGTATTCTTCTGGTCACACTATCCTCTATGCTTGGAGTGCCGCACAAGCCAAGTCCACTCAGTCACTAAGTCTCAACAAAATCATTCAAAACTCACTTAAATTCATATAATCACAGAAATGGAGGGCTGGAAGGAACCACAGGAGATCATCTAGTCCAGCCTACCACAGTGAAGCAGGACTATGTAGACTTAGACCATCCCTGATCAGTATTTATTTAACCTGTTCTTAAAAACCTTCAATGGTAGCGATTCCACAACCTCCCTTGGAAGCCTATTCCAGCGGTTACCTATCCTTATAATTAAAAAACTTTCCTATTATCTTTCAGAATATCTTTTCCAAATATCTAACCTAAATTGTCCTTGCTGCAGATGAAGCCTTCTTGCCATACCTTCAGCTGACATGGAGAACAATTGATCACTGTCTTATTTATAACAAATCTGTGCATATTCGAAGACAGTTATCAGGTTCCTCGCCTCAGTCTTCTCTTCTCAACTGTCCCACATTGTTGGCTCATATTCAATTTGTGATCCACTATAACCCCCAGATTCTTTTCACCAGTACTATACCCTACCCAATATTCCCCATTTTGTAGCTCTGCATTTGATTTTTTTCTTCCTAAGTGCAGTACTTCACACTTGTCTTTATTGAATTTCAATCTTGTTGATTTCAGACAAATTCTCCATACTAAATATTAATATGTAGGATATCGACTGCTTCCTCTTATTCACTAGGCCAATAACACCAGCAAAAAAGGCAATTAGGTTGGTTTGGCATGATTTCTTCTTGACAAATCCCTGTTAGCTAATCCTTATCACCCTATTGGCCGCTCAGTGCTTACAAATTCATTGTTTGATCATTTCTTCCAGCATTTTTCTAGGTATCAAAGTTAAATGTCACAGTTCAATGCAATGGCTCCTGTATTCTCCCTTTGTGGTCCATGGAGGGCACCCACTTTAGGCTTCTGACTCCTCAACAGTTACCTCTCTTGGGCAGAGACCTGTGTTCCTCTCCCTCCTAACTGAGGTTTCTCCAAGCTGCACAGTTCCCTGGCGACACTGCATTATTCCCAGCAAGCCAGACTGCCAGAACAGGCCAGTGCCTGCATTTTGCTTCCTCTCTGAAGGCTATCAACAGTGTAATGGCACACCGCCATAAGTTACCACAAAGATTTTTCTAAGCAAGCACATTTATTCTTAAGGTAAAAGCATAACAGAGGAAATATATTAAAAATGATAAAAAACCCTACACACATACTAAAAATCAGCAAACTTTGCAAAAGGGCTATGAGGGTGAGAAACTGTTTTAGCCAAAGGATTGTAGACTATTAAGTTTTAGTCATTAAAAAGTGTGTTATACTCTGGTTTTATTTGTAACCATATTCTGTTTCTCTTATCCTTGCTTAATATCACTTGAATCTCTACTCTTATTAATAAACTTATTTTGTTTTCTTATAAATTTATCTCAGGTGTGCATCCTCAGCTGAGCCAACAGGCTGGTGTATATACTGTCCCTTTGGAGACAGTGGAATAGGTAATTTCTGTGAGTGTCCAATGACAGGGGCTAGTTATGGCAGGGGAATGCTCTCTAAGGGAGTTCAGGAAAGGGTCCTGAGGTGTTTGTTGGGCTAGCTAACAATCTGGAGTATCAGGTAGCTGACACAGAGTTTAACAGCAGCAAACCTCTCTTGCTGAGGCAGAGGGGTAACAAGGTGATTTCCAGTTCTGAACACCCCAAGAAAGCATCACAATTTTACCTCTCAATTCCCTGAGTTTGTTAAAAATCTGTATTTTTGACGTCCATTGCCTTTATTCTGCTGCTCTTACTCCCTTTCCTTAGAATCATGAAATCTATCATTTCACCATCACTTTCACCCAATTGCCTTCTACCTTCAGATTTGCAATTAATTTCCGTACATCGGAAATTCCTGCATAACTACATTCAACTACAAGCAGCCACTTGTTATTAAAATATATTTTTATATCCACCAAAAAGATAACTGCATCTTGGTTCTAACCATTTCACATATTCATCTTTCAAACTAATGAATTATCAACATTACCTACCTTTTACTCAATTACTTATTCAAATGGTGAAATTTGTATCAAGGTTTTGGCAAAGCTTTAATCTACACAACATCCTACATCTTACTTTAAATCTATGCTTAAATTACAGTACAGCCCCACATTCACACTGTCATAGGGCACAATCCAGCTCCCAGTAAAATCCATGATACACTCCCATTGACTTATTTGGAAGCAGAATCAGGTCCACTCTAGTTCATAAGTAATTATTTCCCATGATAAAGTAATCTCCAGTGATCTATATATATTTTTCAGAGGAAGAAGACACAAGAGCAAACAGTTTCATTCTCCTTAAGATGACAATAAAGACTAAAGCTGTAACAAGATATGTCCTAACCACAAAACGTAAAGAGTACATAAAGCTATCATGGGCCATGATGAGTCTCAGGAGTAAAAGCAATGAAAAGATCAGAATACAAATCTTCCTTTTCACTGGTACTGAGTATCTAATGGAGTTTAAGGGGAAATTATTCATTTTAATTCATACTAAAGAGCAGTTTTGTATTTCAGAATGGAAAATATGGCAAAATAGACCTGTATTGTGATTTTTTTTTTGTACCAACATACTTTTTTTCTCCCCTGCAGACTTAACACAGCACAATACTAACCCACTGGATGAGTGGTTTTCAACAACAAAAAAACAACCTACAATGGGAGACTGAGCACTGAGATCTAGGTGATGTTTGGTTAAGAAGTTATTTGTCTAGAATTTGTAAATGGGAACAGATTTTTGGGAGATGGGAGGATCTATTTAATGATGGAGAACAAATTTTATAGCCTGGTTCTGTGAGTGACAATTGCTTCCAGTACAGCTAATAGGAGTTGCGAGTACTTTTGAAAATTTGGGCCTGATTTGTCCAACGTCACACAGTAAGTCAGTGGCAGAGATGGAATAGAACTGAAGTCTTCTGACCCATCCCCCTACTTTATTAATGTTCCCAGATTTTTCTAACTTTACATTTATAAATTTGAAGAACTTGCTTGACAGACATAGATACTCTCCTTTTTGAATTTGTGAATCCTCTTTCCCTTATATACCAACCAAGTATTTCTTTGCAAGGTGGAGAGGTCTCATTTAACAACAATTGAAGCGGAATCAAATCATGCCACTTCCTATCAAAACAGTGCAAGAATCCTAGTTCTATAGGAACAGGTGTAGACAGAAGAGTAATCAGTCATTAGTATTAAATTACAGCAGGACCACTCTGAAACAAAAGTCCATATAGAACTGTAAGACATCCACACCAATGTTAAAAAAGCTTTATCACAATCAGTGTTAAGTCAAATATCAGAAATTAGAAGTCAAGCATTCTAAGTGTTCACAAATATACAAGTACAATAAAAAAGTTAAAATGTCAACATGTTTTTAGAAGTTTTACTTTATTGAACTGATGTACCATGTACAAGCCTGCAAGTTTGTCATGGAGGTCACGGATTCTGTAACTTTCCACGACCTCTGTGACTTTTGCAGTGGCTAATGCACCTGGCTCAGGAGCAGCTCAGGGGCAGCTCAGGCAGCCCCTGTGCCAGGCACACTGGCTACTGCTGGGGCAGTCTAGGGCCCTTGCACCACCCCTCCCAAAAAAAAACCTCCCCCCAGCAGAAGAGATTGGGTGTGGGACGGGGTTGGGGCACAGGACAGGCGGGTTCTGGGTGGTATTTACCTGGAGTGCAGGTAGGAACCATGCCGGCTCCGCCGATCCCACCCTCCAGCACCAGCAGGGGTTCCAGGCCATGCACCACCACCCGCCTGCCCCCCCCCAGCATCCAAGCCGCCCTCCGCCAGTACCCGTGGGGCCCCTGGGCAGCCCCCGAAGTTTTAAACACCGGTATTTTTAGTAAAAATCATGGACGGGTAACGGACCATTAATTTTTGTTTACTGCCTGTGACCTGTCTGTGACTTACTAAAAATACCTGTGACTAAAACGTAACATTAACTATGTACCATGAACTGATATATAATGTATTATTGTAGTAAATGTTATATATACCAGCTAAGCATCAGATAAAGTGCATTATTGTTCATCATACTATACCACAGTAAGTAGTTCTTTTCTACTGAAAACACTGACTTTTAATAACAACAAGCAGCAGTGTGTTAAAGAGCTTCATGTCATCTTATCATAACTAGGACCCAATTCTGCTGCCTTTATTTAAGCCCAGTTTCAATTGAGACCACTTGCAAAAAAAGGTACTTCTTAAAACAAGGATGGCAGAATCCAGTTTAAAAAACAATCCACAACATTATATAAAGTATAAATAAGGTAGCGTACATACTTTTCTGCTTGTAGCTTTGTCGTCTTCACCATCAAATCCTGAGTCTGTTCCTTCGCTGCCTAGAATATAATTTGAATCACTGTAACTATATGAAGTTAACATACAATACCAAACTAATTCCATTTCTACTGTATTTAAATATACTTTTAAAAGCCCTCTAATTACAAGCCATTTAAACAAAGTACTCTTTGAAGGAGAACCACCTTGTTATAATAACCATTAATCGATTATTTCCTAGTTTTCAATATTTAGGCATTATTAGGCATAAAAAAGGAATTCCATTTAAAATTCTTGACCTGTGCTACAGAACCATTTCAACACATATTATAATTAGTTTCAATTATTTTATTTGGTCCTTCAGGTTGCAAATAGTTTGTGCTACAAATGAGTCGGACATGCTCATCTGCATGCAAAAGGGCTCAGATATCTATTTAGCCCTGTTCTCTGGGCAGCCTTTAAGCATAGTACATCCAGCATAGGCTCTGGATGCTGGGCAGTGACAACCCAGCGGCTCCATTAGGGCTAGCTCCCCAGGTGACAGACAACTGCACCAGAGCTGTGGCTCTCGTGTCAAAATGAAACAGCACAGGAATGTGACTTTGAGCCATGAGGTAATGAGCTCTATTTTATTACTGTTGGTCTATCTGTGCTCCCTCTAGAAACTATAGATATCATTCCAGGGACAGAGGAATCCTGAAAGCAAAATTTAGGCTGAATATCAAGAATAACTTCCTAATAGCAAGATGTATTCAGCTGCGGAACAGTCTCCCAATAGAAGTAGTGGAAAAAGAACTAGAAAGATATATGATAGGAAACAATCACGTAATCACAGAATCATAGAAATGTGAGGCTGAAAGGGATCTCAAGAGGTCATCTAGTCCAGTCCCCTGCTCTGAGGCAGGACCAAATAAACTTAAACCATCCTTGATAAGTTTTGTCTAACCTGTTCTTACAAACATCCAATGTCAGGGATTCCATAACTTCCCTTGGAAGCCTATTCCAAAGGTTAGCTATCCTTATAGTTAAAAAACGCCTATATCCTAAAATCTAACCTAAATTGCCCTTGCAGCAGATTAAGCCTTCTTGTCAGACTTTCAGTGGACATGGGGAACAAATGATCACTGTCTTCCTTTTAACAGCCATTTGCATATCTGAAGACAGTTATAAAGTTTCCCCCTCAGTCTTCTCTTCTCAACTGCATCACACTGTGATCCACTATAACCCACAGAACCCTTTCAGCATTACTACACTCTAGCCAGTTATTCCCTATTTTGTAACTATGCATTAGATTTTTAATTCCTAAATGCAGTACTTTGCATTTGTCTTTATTGAATTTCACCTTGTTGAATTCAGACCAATTCTCCAATTCGTAAACATCATTTTGAATTCTAATCCTGTCCCTCCAAAATGTATGCAACCCCTCCCAGGAAGGTGTCATCTGCAAATTTTATAAGCATACCCCGAACCCTATCCACCATCACCCAGCTCCCTGACAGGCACTCACTGGCAGCCTGCTCCACTCCACCAGCTCCCAGCCGCAGCGCTCCGCTTCCCACTGCCGGTGAGTGTGGGGAAGTTGGGGAAAGGACACTCCCTGTACTCACCTGCGGCGGGAAGTGGAGTGCCGCAACCCCAGCTCGCTCCACTTTCCTTACCCAGGCCCCAGCCGTGTCACTGGGGCAGGGGGAGTGGGGGGGGTGGAGGAGGTCGTCCTGCACTAACCGGCAGCAGTGGAAGCACAGCAGCCCAGCCCCAGCCCGCTCCACTCCACCAGCTCCCAGCCACGGTGCTCCGCTTCCCGCCACAGGTGAGTATGGGGGGGGGGGGGAGGAGGGGGAAGAGTCCTTTCCCCAACCTCCCCGCACTCACCTGCAGCGGGAAGCAGAGTGCCGCGGCTGGGAGCTGATGCACCGATCTACCAGAGCGCTGCTTTACCGCGTTGTATGCAAACCAGTGTTACATCGGGTCGCGTTATATCGGGATAGAGGTGTATACTGTAAGGCTCAGCATCAGGTTTTTGTTGGGGGTAGGGGGGAAAGGGTGACTCTACAGAGAAGAGGATTGTTTTATATATATATATATATATATATTATAGTTAAAAGTTTTTAACAGCATGTATAAATGTACTCTGATAATATTCTTCAGAGGTCTCATTCAACCTCCAAATAACACAGTTTGGGTACTAACTTCCCATTATCAAACTACCTTTGCTTTATCTCTCTCTCTCAATGGGTACTTTTATCAGAGGAGCAGTGTGGGGAGGGGAGAAGAGGACAGGTAAGAAACATCTCAGTTATTAATGAAGTTGCATTGGGATGGGACTTTGCTCAGGCATATTTCATATTAATGTGTAAGGTTGAATCTTTTTTCCACTATCCCCAGTTAGCTTTTCTTCCATTGTAAATGATTAGTTAAATATACTATTAGCCATTGTCAAAAAGATAGTAGAGCATGCACGTTGTGAATTGCTCTTCAGTATCACACCCTCCTTAATGTAAAGAAAGCATCATTAACTTTAAAGCAAAAAAAGAAATAATAAAGTAAAGGAAACATTTTTAAAATGTGCACAGCAATTTTTTTTCCAGGTTTTATTCCAGAAAGCACTTTAAAATGCATTTACTTTTTTTCTGAATTCATTAGTATCTACAAAATGTTAGGATGTTAACAAGAGGTATAATACTGTGTGGCTGGATTATGAAGTTTAATGTCTTTAGGACCTTTTAGAACTGAATATTATCAAACAAATGTGAAAAATGAGAATAGGTCAGTAATAAAGAAATGCAGCTTTTAATAGTCATTAAAATTAAATTCAGGTGCCCAGGATTAAGGACTTGAGTCTAAACCATTTTGTAAAGAAGTGTATTGTATCCAGATCTTTTCTCCAAAGTTACATTTTAATTAAAAAAAAAAAAGCCACAAAACCCAGAGGAAGGTATCAGTTTCCTTTCTGAAGAACACCTCTTTTGGAGAACTCAAGCTCCTAGTTTCCTTTCTGAATTGAAATACAAAGTGCTAAAAGAAATACCAACACCAAAACTGGAGAGAAAAATTAGAAAGATCTTGGTTCAGAGCTGGCTATATACATCTGTAGGAATGTCTTATTTACTTAGCATCCAAAAGTGGGCTAGACGTTGCACATATTTTGTCAGCTTTGCTGACAAAACTCTGTAGTGTAGACAAGGCCTTAGACACAACAGATGGACATAGACCAATGGGAAAGTACAAGGAACCAATGAGACAATATTGGTCAAAATGACAGGCACTGGTTTCATATAACAAGAGGTCCAAAAAGAGCTAGAAGGGATTCAAACATGCAAAAAATTAACAAGTTGTTGTTTGTCATTTGCTGATTTTAGTTCCTCCCCATCTTCCCCTACTAATTCAAATTCCCATTTACCCTTCAACCTCTTCCCTCATTGCCCACTCCCAGGCTTGCAGCCTCCCTTTCAATTCAGCTACTAGCTACATCGAATCCCTGGCCCAGATAATGGTAGCAAAGTCAATATATGAAAAAGGGTCACACTTCTGGCCAGGGGAAAAAAGGCAATCCTGGTCACTCCTGTTGTAAGATGGCCTAAACAGCTGGGGATCCAACAGTATCCAGTTATTCCCAACTTGAGTAAAAACGGAAGACGCATTCAATTAAAAGGGAAAATATATTCCTTGCCATATCTTCTATTTGCATCGCTCACTCTATCAGCATCCCTCCCATATTATCCAGCTTGAGCTCCAGCTAGCTTTTATCTGTCCCCCCCGTGATCTACTGTACAGTGGCCAAGGCATCTGACAGCACTGTCTGTGTTTGATGAAAGTGATCTAGAGCTGGGTAGAACATTAATAAGTTCATGAGCAACAATCTTCATAATAGTTCCATACACACATTAAGAAGGAACAGGTAGTTTTATTATACTGTATAATACACTTTTAGATTCAAAATTAAAGTACAGCATTCTTCATATAATCAGTTTTTCACCATATTAAAAAACTGATGGATACCTTGATACTCTGAAAGAAACATATTCCCATAACTGAAATGGAAGTAGTGATATGTAACTCCCCCGAAAGTAGCTGAACGCCTTTTCTTTAGCGCTAGAAACACACTGATTACTATACTAAGATAACAGTTACATAGCAGCATTAATATTCTAGAGGAGCCTTAATAGAGCTGTTAACTGGTTTCTGTTAACACAGTAACCAAAGAAGTTTTTTCCATTAAGTAATCTGCCAAGATGCAGCAGGGAAAGATAAGGAAAAGAACAGACATCTATTCCTACAGTACCTGCAAACGAATGGTCATGTCCTCACAGCAGTTGCTCATTGCCTGAACATCTTCATTTATACTTTCAAGCTCCTAAGAATAGAATAAGACTGGTAGTTTATTTGTATTGTGGTGTATTTTTTGTAATGGTTATGCTACATCGGAGTCGGCAACCTCTGGCACACGGCTCACCAGGGTAAGCACCCTGGCGGGCCGGGCCAGTTTGTTTACCTGCTGTGTCGGCAGGTTCGGCCGATCGCGGCTCCCACTGGCCTCCATTCGCTGTCCCAGGTCAATGGGGGCAGCAGGAAGCCGCAGCCCCCACATCCCTCGCCCACACCGCTTCCCACAGCCCCCACTGGCCTGGGACAGTGAACCGCGACCAGTGGGAGCCGCGATCAGCCGAACCTGACGACGCGGCAACTAAAGAAACTGGCCCGGCCCGCCAGGGTGCTTACCCTGGCGAGCGGCGTGCCAGAGGTTGCCGACCCCTATGCTACATCAAGTCTACAGTTTGAATCTATCTATAGAAGTTTTCAAAATGTTGGCATGCATGATTTATCTATGTTTCAGCAACAGTTCCCCTTCCCCACCCTCTCAGAAGTAGAAATCTAGTCCAGTTTTCTTCTTGGGTGTACTTTTCCTAAATCTGTTTAATTTCACTCAGTGATAATACCAGTGAGCTTCTTAGGATTAAAGGACCGCAGATAATATTGCCATTTTATCTGCCAAGAAGCAGTGCACGCTCTATCTTCCATGATGCATCAGCATCTGTACAGAGTGTTCAGTATACTACCATTCTGTACTGCTGAGCAAAATATGAAGAATCTTTTATTACTACAGAAGAAAACTTGCCACTGCTTTGGTTCTTCAGTGCCAGTCTATCATATCAATAAAAATTAAATCTGGATACCACAGAACACTTAGTTGGTTTATTTATAAGGGAAGAACAGTTAGCTTTGGAAGTTTAGCATCTCTTTGTTTTTGTTAGTCTGACATTATAACCAAACAAATTTCAAATTGTAGTACTGAGACAATTCAGTAAAGAGCATCTGTTTTGCTTGATTTTAGTGAAATCACTTTATGATCACATCCAGTTACTGAGGGCTCTATTCAACCAGATATTTACATGTACCGAGTCAAGTCATTTCCAGGAAGGCTTTAGCTCCAGTGTATTTATGTTCATAAGTCAAAGTGATGAACACCTTACACATGAGAAAAATGGTTGAATTATAGAAGAGGCTGAAACAATTCTATTATGATCGTAAATTTGCTTCAGAAAAGGAAAAATTCTTTGAGGCTTGGTTTTCATGTAATCAATACTAGAGAGACAAGGTGGTAACATCTTTTACTGGACCAACTTCTATTGGTGAAAGAGATGAGTTTTCAAGCTTACAGAGGTTTTTTTCAGATCAATTCTAGATGTTTTAAGATGATTTGTTAACAAAAATGTTACCTCCTTAACTTGCTTGAAAATGCAGACAAATTCTTCATTTATGGCTAAGCTACGGCGCTCAATGTCTCCACGTAAGTTTCTTCTGGTGCGCAAACTGTTTTCGACAAAAAAGGTTGAAAGAGCCTTGAGAGCTTCCAGCATTTCCTGTACAATATAAGAAAATTAACTAAAAACTTCTGTTCTGAAATACATAAGAACGGCTGTACTGGGTCACACCAAAGGTCCATCTAGCCCAGTATCCTGTCTACCAACAGTGGCCAATGTCAGGTGCCCCAGAGGGAGTGAACCTAACAGGTAATGATCAAGTGATCTCTCCCTGTCTCTATGATACAAGACATCGATGTTGAGTATTCTTTAACCATCTAAAGTTAACACATTTAAAAAAAATTAGAACTCCTCAAACAGTTCAATTATCTCTATTTTAATTTTTTTTCAAATGTTCATATGTGACGTGGTGCACAATCACTTTCAACCAATATATTAATAACTGATATGAATGTTCCATGCACAATCAAAATTTAGATTAACACAAATAATTAACTGTAAGGTGTTCTTCAGTGTGAATTTCCTTATGGTCAGAAAAGAGTGGGTGATACCTGATGTTAATTGAAACACAAAATACATGAATTTTAATGTCCAAATAATAAAGTATTAGAAAATAAGGTAGAGACAGAAACACATAATGTAGATAGTATTTATTGTTATTCTGATTGCAGTTATGGGATATCACAACTGCCTGCTGAATATTTTCTGTCGCAAACCGCTGACCATATTCCAATACCTCATTAAAACTACTCTGGCCAATATCCCATAACATACTATTCCAATTAAAAGTGTAAATGTATACTTTGAAAAGTTTGCTTCCGTAGCTGTAGCTTGTTGGAGGACTCTTGGACAAGCACTTTTCCCACCACAACTAAATAGGATGCTTGTAAATAACCTAGGTGCTTTTATATAGCCTGGTGAACATACTTTACCATCAATATTGCAGGTTTCACCTCCAGATGACCAGACACCGACACCTACCGATGGGTTGCAGGCCTGAGCCACACTTGGGTTTTTACACTCCAATGGGAAGATGGTGAAGGATAAGAGAAGAGCGCAAGGGTGTGCTGGGGCGGCCAGTATCACCCATTCACTCCAACATGAAGCCACCCCTACCGGCAGGCTGGCTCGGTAACCCGCCAGGCCCAGTGTGGTGGCTCAGGATATGGACAACTGTGAACACCTGCTTTGGGGCTGCATCACCGACCACCAGACCGCGCTGGAGATCAGTCAAGAGGGTTCACACCTCTCCCCTGGGAGACTCAGGGGCCACACGCTGTAGAGCATCGACCCCAGGCACCATAGCCCCCCGCACTGTCTCCTGCTCCTACCCCGCCAGGGCATCTCCTCACCCCCGGCTCTAGTACTCCCCGCAACTCGCCTGGGCAGCCGGCTCCCCCCGGCCCGGGCAGCCTCCACCCCCCATACTCGCCCCCTCCGGCCTAGGCAGCCCGCTGCCCTCAGTACCTACCCCCCACTCCCGCCGCCCCCCAGGCAGCGCCCGCCCCACTCTCACCTTGTCGTTGTCCAGCCGCGTCTCCAGGACCTTGTGGAGCTTCCGGGACAGCGGGTTGGTACTGGGGGGCGCGGTCCCGGTGCCGACAGGCAGCCCCTGAGCGGAGCCCGACGGCGGAGCCTCCACCTCACCCCGGCTCTCCGCCATCTTCCCCTCCCCCGGCGGAGCCGGCCTAGCCACGCCCCTCCAGCCACCTCACCCACCTGCCGGGGAGCGACCGAAAATACTCCCCCCCGGAACCGACTCCCAGCAACTTGATTCCGCTGTCTAGAGCCGTGGGGGGCAGTATGTGCTGGGGCACCAGCCACGACTGGCGGCGGCGCACGGGGGTTGGGGCCGGGGCTCCGTGGGGAAGCGGATGACGGGGGCTCCATGGCGGCGCACGGGGGTTGGGGCCGGGGCTCCGTGGGGGAGCGGATGACGGGGGCTCCATGGTGGGGCCGGGGCTCCGTGGGGAAGCGGCGGGGCGCCATGGCGGGGCGCACGGCAGCCGTGGGAGCTCTGTTGAGACCCGACCCCCCCCCGCCAGCTGGCGTCGCTCGCCCAGGGAGTGCGCCTGGATCGGGGGCTCTGGGGTCTGCTCAGGTCACGCAGGGCCTAGCACAGGGGACTCCAACGCTTTTAGGCCCAAGATCACTTCTTGAATTTAAGGACAGCCCAGGATTTACCCCACCCCACTCACTCCATTCCCCCTCCCTCCATCGCTTGCTCTCCTCCACCCTCATTCACTTTCACCGGGCTGGGGTTCAGGAGGGGCTGCGGCCTCTGGGGTGGGGGGTTGGGGTGCAGGAGGGGGTGAGGGGTGCAAGCTGTAGGAGGGAGTTTGGGTGCAGGAGGGGGTTCTGGGCTGGGTCAGTGTGTTGGGGTGCAGGAGGGGGTACAGGGAGCTGGCTCTGGGACGGGGGTCAGGGCTGGGGCGGGATGGTGGGGGCTCAGGGCTGGTTTGGGGTGCCAACTCTAGGAGGGGGCTCAGGGCTGGGGTTTGGTATGCCAGAGGGGGTTTGGGGTACAAGAGAGGGTATGGGGTGCTGGCTCTGGGAGGGGGCTTGGGGTGTGGCCTCCTGCCAGGTAGCACTTACCAACAGCGGCTCCCAGTTGGTGGCGCAGCATGGCTGTCGCTAAGGCAAGCTCCCTGCCTACCCTGGGCCCACGCTGCTCCCGGAAGGGGCCAAAGCGCCTCTGCGGCCCCTGGGGGGGGGGGCAGCATGTGTCTCTGCATTTGTGCCTCTCTGCAAGCACGCCCCCACAGCTCCCATTGACCACTGCTCCCCGTTCCTGGCTAATGGGAGCTGGGGAAGCAGTGCTTGTGGAGAGGGGCAGTGCATGGAGGGAGACCCCCTGCCCCCCCCACTGGCCGCTTCTGGGAGTGATGTGGGCTGGGGCAGGCAGGGAGCCTACTTGGTGACCACTGGCCTAGAGAGGCTGAGCACAGTGGGACGTTGCCTTTGGCGACAGCGCATGAAGCCCCTCGCCCGGCGGGTGGCACTCGGGAGCCTGAGGGTGCTGTTCAGACGTAGCGAGCCCGGGATGGTAGCTCGCGCTCTGTGATGCTGCAGAGGGGGGTTTAGGCCGCCTTTGCAAACATATTTCGGTGCCCAACAAAGCTTCTAGGCCCCTAACAGGATTTTACCCAGGTGCCTACCTCCTCTAGGGGCTCAACAGAGGTAGGTGCTCAGGTCTCAGGTTTCCCAATTTTGGCTTCACTGTGAACCATAGAACTCCTACTGACCCCTGTAGGTACCTAAATTCACTTAGCACCAGAGTTTTCAGGGTACACATTTTTCTGTCTCTGGGCATGTACAGTGCTGCCTCCTAGACGTCAAGACGCCCGTCTCCTCTCTCAGCCCCAAATCAGGGCAGAGAGGCATTTGGGTGCTTATCTTGCATGGGGGGCCTGATCCTGTTGGTATCCTCTGAACACACTTAGTGGATCAGGTCAAAATCTGGTGGCCTGAGGAGGAGTTGTGGTGCCACTTTAGTTAGAGCATTGAGCTGGGGTATGCGAGAACTAGATTCAATCCCCCCTCTTTGGCAAAGAAAGGACTTGAACTGAGGTTTCCCATTCAGGAGAATGCCTTAAGCATTGAGCTATAGGATGGTGCTCCCTCAGGCTGCTGAACCTGTTCCGTTGTGAAAAATAATAAAAGTGGAGTGGGGGATTGAACCCTGGGTATCCCATCTCCCAGTGGGTACCCTAACTACTAGACTGCAGTTTCTCTTGCCTAATGATTGTTGCCCTGTTGATATATCATTAAATTGTCATTGGGCCAGTCATGGATCATTAATCAGAAATAGGTGCTGTCATGTCTCCAGTGGCTCACAACTGTGAGAGTCTGCCCTGAGGTGTGCAATCAAAAATAGGACAGACACCCCAAATTGGCAGTGTGTGGTATAATTAGATTTTATCAACCGATAAGAAGTGTGAACTCCAGGATTCGTATATCAGTCTCACCACAGAGTCACAGATGGCTCTCCAGTCTATCTTGTCGTGCAGGCAAGCTGGACTTAGTGATAAATGGTTACTTGCATCAAAAATCATCAAATATTCAGGTTGCTTCCAGTCCCAAGAGACCAATCACTTATCCCAGATCAGTTAGTACCCTAGGTCTTACACCAAAGACATAACCTGTAGCCAATCCTGTAATAAAATATCTAAGGCAGGGGTAGGCAACCTACGGCACAGGTGCCGAAGGCGGCACGCGAGCTGATTTTCAGTGGCACTCTCACTGCCCGGGTCCTGGCCACCAGTCCAGGGGGCTCTGCATTTTAATTTAATTTTAAATGAAGCTTCTTAAACATTTTGAAAGTCTTATTTACTTTACATACAACAATAGTTTAGTTATATATTATAGATTTATAGAAAGAGACCTTCTAAAAACGATATGTATTACTGGCACGTGAAACCTTAAATTAGAGTGAATAAATGACTCGGCACACCATTTCTGAAAGGTTACTGACCCCTGATCTAAAGGTTTATTAACTAAGGCCTGGTCTACACTGGGGGGGGGGGGTCGAACTAAGGTACGCAAGTTCAGCTACGCGAATAGCGTAGCTGAACTCGAACTACCTTAGTTCGAACTACTCACCCGTCCGTGGCTCCCCCGTCGACTCCGCCTCTGCCGTTCGCGGTGGTGGAGTTCCGGAGTCGACGGGAGCGCGTTCGGAGTTCGATATATCGCGTCTAGATGAGACGCGATATATCGAACTCCGAGAAGTCGAACGCTACCCGCCGACCCGGGCAGGTAGTATAGACGTAGCCTAACATACTTCTAACACTTCTTGTAACAGTTGCCAGTGGAGAACGCAGCTTCTCCAAGCTGAAGTTAATAAAAACATCTACGCTCCACAATGACACAGGAGAGGCTGGTCGGCCTTGCAACCATCTCAATAAAGCATGAGCTGGCCCAGACCATGGACCTTCAGGAAGCAGTTCCAATCTTTGCAACCAAGAAGGCATGGAAAGCACCACTTTGATTATTCAAACAGAAAAAAATGCCAGTGTTTACTATTCAGACAAGAAAAGTTACATTTGCTGTTCAGGCATTTGAAAATTAAGTGTTGCTTAAAATTTTTGAACAAGTCATTTTAAGTTGTTAGTTCTTCTTTATTGGGGTAGGTAACAGAGCAGTACCATGAGAGGAGTAGAACAGGAAGAAGGCAGAATTGAGACCTTTCAAAGTTTTGGCCCAAGCAAGGGGACATGGGGGCATCATTTGAGCTCCCCGCCTCAGGTGCCAAAATGTGGGCTGGCCCTGCTCACAGATCATGTTTTCTAGACCTTTAATCATTTTTGTCGCTCTTCTCTTGATTCTCTTCAATTTATCCACATCCTTCCGGAAATGTGATGCCCAGAACTGGACAAAATACTCCAGTTGAGGCCTAATCAGCACAGAGTAGAGCGGAAGAATTACTTCTCATGTCTTGCTTAGAACACCCCTGCTAATGCATCCCAGAATCATGTTTGCTTATTTTGCAACAGTGTTATACTGTTGACTCATATTTAGCTTGTGGTCCACTATGAGCCCCAGATCCCTTTCCACAGTAGTCCTTCCTAGGCAGTCATTTCCCATTTTGTATGTGTACAACTGATTGTTCCTTCCTAAGTGGAGTATTTTGCATTTGTCCTTATTGAATTTTATCCTATTTACTTCAGACCATTTCTCCCGTTTGTCCAGATCATTTTGAAGTTTAATCCTATCCTACAAAGCACTTGCAACCCCTCCCAGCTTCATATCATCCGCAAACTTTATAAGTGTACTCGCTATGCCATTATCTAAATCATTGGGGAAGATATTGAACAGAACCGAACCCAGAACTGATCCCTGTGGGATCCTATTCGTTATGTTCTTCCAGCATGACTGTGAATCACTGATAACTACTCTCTGGGAATGGTTTTCCAACCAGTTTTGCACCCACATATAGTACCTCCATCTAAGTTGCATTTCTCTAGTTTGTTTACGAGAAGGTCATACAAGACAGTATCAAAAGCTTTACTAAAGTCAAGATATACCACATCTACTGCTTCCCCCCATCTAAAGGCTTGTTACCCCATCAAAGAAAGCTCTCAGGTTGGTTTGACACGATATGTTTTTGACAAATCCATGCTGACTGTCACTTATCACCTTATTATCTTCTAGATGTTTGCAGACTGATTGCTTAATTATTTGCTCCATTATCTTTTTAGGTACAGAAGTTAAACTGACTGGTCTGTAATTCCCCAGATTGTCTTTATTTCCCTTTTTATAGATGGGCCCTATATTTGCCCTTTTCCAGTCTTCTGGAATCTCTCCAGTCTTCCATGATTTTTCAAAGATAATCGCTAGTGGCTCAGATATCTCCTTAGTCAGCACCTCTGGCACTCCAGCCAGGGAGTGGGATTGGGGGCTTGTGCTGTGGCTCCGTGCGACTCCCAGAAGCAATGTCATGTCCCCCCTCTGGCTCCTATGTGTAGGGGCAGCCAAGGGGCTCTGCATGCTGCCCCCAGAGCCAGCTCTGCAGCTCCAATTGGTCAGGATCCATGGCCAATGGGAGCTGCAGGGGTGGCACTTGTGGACGGGGCAGCGTGCAGAGCTGCCTGGCTGGTGCTGTGCCTCCGCATAGGAGCTGGGGGGCACATGCCACTGCTTCTGGGAGCTCCTTGAGGTAAGCGCCACTCAGAGCCTGCACCCCTAACCTCCTCCCACATTCCAACCCCCTGCCCCTGATCCCCCTACCACCCTCCGAACCCCTCTGCCCAGCCCAGAGCACCCTCCTGCACCTCAAACCCCTCATCCCCAGCTGCAGCCCAGAGTCTGCACCCCTAGCTGGAGCCCTCACCCTCTCCCACATCCCAACCCCCTGCCCCAGCCCAGAGCCCCCTCTTGCATCCTGAACTCATTTCTGGCCCCACTCCAGAGCCTGCACCCCCTCCCACACCCCCAATTTTGTGAGCATTCATGGCCCGCAATACAATTTCCATACCCAGATGTGGACCTCAGGTCAAAAAATTTGCCCACCCCTGGTTTAGAACCTGCACGTGACTTCCATTGCTTGTGACCATTTGGTAAATGCAGTGACTCAGAACAGCTTCTTCCAAACAAAGTATTATTTATTTATCTATAGGAATGTAGCTGTGATGGGTGGGGGCCCCCCTCCCAGGTGGGTTCCCCAACCTCCTACCTGACCATGATTTGTGTTAGTTACAGAGTCCTCCCCCTGTCTGTGGCATACAAAGGATTCTCAAAACTGCATACAAAAAGGTCCTTTCCCCTCTCCTTCCCCCGAGAGAGGGGTAATCAGAATAAGAAAGACAGACAAAGGTAGTCAGTCTTTAAGGCCAAGTCTACACTACTGGCCTATATTGGTACAACCACGTTGCCCAGCGATGTAGTTATACCGACCTAACTGCCCCATGCAGACAGCGCTATGTTGGCAGAAGAACTGACACTTCTTGGGGAGCTGGATTAACTACACCGATGGGAGAAGCTCTGGAGATGAGGTGAGCTCCAGCAAGAATTAACCCTTTGAATCCATGTAGCAAACAGCATAGTCACAATAAAAAAAAGAGGTATACATAATATTCATAAAAATAATACAGATAATTCCCACATTCTTCACAGTAACTTGATATGAAAAATAAGAGACAAAATACTTAGGGCCAGATGATAACCTAAGTAACCTCATGCGGGGGATGAGAGGGAATTGCACAATCTCTCCTAGAGGGGGCCAATTTTTGTCAGAATGAGCACAGGAAACATCATTCCCTACACCTCTAACTCTAAGGAAGCCCTTTCCAAATGTCTGAAGCTCTGTTGTTGTAGGGTAACATGCAGCAAAGCAGAAAGTGGGCAAGGCCAAGGGGATGCCCCCTCTCCATGGTGTCACAGTGGGAAATAATGCGGATTACATTTCTCTAAAGATGTGACCTCTAGTCTTTCACTTGGAATTTTAGTCTGTAATTCCTTAGTACTCACCAACAGGAAATGTTTCCTAATATGCAGCCAAAATATCTTTCCTTTTCTTAGTCAGTTACATTACTTTAATGTACACAACCCCCTACAAACAATTCTCCTTCCTCCTTAGTGTTTAGTACAACCTTCAAATGCTTATTAACTTTGACCAATGCTTTCCTCTGCCTCCAACAGTGGAGAAGAGTACAAAATAATGGAAGCCTGCTGGAATTCATAGACTCATAGATAATAAGTCCAGAAGGGACCACTGTGATCATCTAGTCTGACCTCCAGTATAACACAGGCTATAGGACTTTCCTGAATTAATTACTGTTTGAACTAGAGCAGAGCTTTTAAAAAAACCCATCCATTCTTGATTTAAAAATTGCCATACATGGAGAATCCCCACAACCCTTGATGAGTTGTTCCAATGGTTAATTATCCTCACTGTTAAACATTTGTGCCCTATTTCCAGTCTGATGTAGTGCAGACTCTGTTGCCTGCTCCTCCTCTCCCTCTGATGCCAGTAAAGCTCCTCTGTGGGAGTTCCTACAAGCAACCCAATGTAAATTAATTCTGTCTGATCCCCACTCACACCCAGTGATTGCAGTCCCCCGGGGGAGGACATGGGAATAGCTATGTTCCCATGGGAGTGAAGGATTGATGAACACGTGGAGGCACATGGCCTCCATGTAGATATTCCTGACCTCTACTGGATTTCTGTGGATTTCTCAGGGATTTTTGCCCCTTTCCATGGCAAGCCCCAACCCTCTCAAAGGGAGATTAACAAGGAAACACCACAAGTTAACCATCCCATTTTCAGAAATGAACTGCATAAAGGGGCTGCACATTTTGTTCTTTCCTAGTTGTAATTTAAAAGTAATAAAGATAGAAGAAACAGTGAGGCAGGGCCAGTGTGATGAGTATGCATTCCATGCTGTGATTGCCAGGGGAGGGCTAGCCTACTTAGATGAAGGCCCACAGATGGGAACCTCACTAAGGCTAGGCCAGCTCTGGGGAGTTAATTAACACACTAAGAAGGAAGGGTGTCTGGGAGGGACAGAATAAAGGAGCTGTGTGGAGAGGACTTGCTCAACATGCTTGATATGTTTGGGACTAACCTTAAAGGCACAGGGTCTTGTTTTGTTTTCTCATCATAAAGCAATGCTAGATTAAGATGTGCACTATGGGACTGGAGCGAGGCTCCCTCAGTCACGTGATGAGATCAGAATCTCATTTTTCATTAAAAAATTGTGTTCCTCTTCCTCATGGCTGCAAAGGAACTTTGAAATTGTGACCTGAGTATAACTAATGCCTGTCTGAGTCTGCAGACTGCCTGAATCAATAGCTCTAAGGGATGTGAAATACCCCAGGCCATTTGTCTCAACTCTGAAACCCTCTGCTGACCCAAGAAGGGGCAGGGCCACAGCACAAGGATGAGTTTATGAGGGGCTAGGGGCATATGGATTATGCCTTGAGCCCTGTATTGCCTTTCTTTGACCTTATAAATATTGCAGGTGTTTGAACTGTATCCAGGCATGAGAATCCTTCCTTGATCAGCCTGGCTTGTACTGGTCCATCACATAGAGAAACAAAAGCAAGATGCATGTCCCTTCCTGCTAGGATCTAATTTGGCCCCTCTTATGCTGTGTGATATCTGCTCATGCAAGTGGCACCATTGGGCCTGATTCTCCTCTCACAATCATGTAACCCTGAGTAGTTCTAATGAAGTCAGAGGACCTGCACCCCTATAATACAGCTGTGCATGGGAGGAAAATCAAGCCTGTTGACCACACAGGGATTGATAGTGTGAGCCAGTATTATGCAACTTGAGAAAAGCTTTCCAAATCACGCCTATAATTAGCAATGTTGTTTTCACTATCTGTGCTTCATGCCACACACAGCTTAGAACTACACTGCAGCACTGTCAGTTTAATGCTTTAGTAATTCCCCTTTGAGCTTTGTATATATTGAAACTATATACACATATCACATTCTTGAAGAACTTGTTCATAATTCTTCAGTCATATTGTATTTGCCAGGAAACTGGGGTGGGGGCATAACTGTTATGGTGAGTTATTAAACATAAATGTTTGATAGTCAGCAAATATTATAAGTTGTACGAACAAAAGATTTAGGTCTAATGATAAGCAAGAGAGTTCTTTACCCTGAGGACAGTTATTCACTTTTATTTGATGCCTGGTGCATAAATGAGCAGTTTATACAATAAAAGTAATATAAATTGAGTGGTAGTTGTATATGTTAATATGAACAAAAGGTACAGACATACATCACACTAGGAAAAATTCAACCAGTGTAGGAACAACCCATGGAAGGGGTCTGCCTGAAACTCCATGAGTTGAAGCAGTCCCTTCTACTCATTCCATGAGGGGTGAGACGGTTGCACCCCTATGTCACCATAGAACAGCCCAGAGATGTGTCTCCTGAGCCAGTAGATGTCCTGAGATCTGTACCTCTTCATCCATGGTAACATAGCCTTTGCATATGTGCTCCCATTGGCCATCTATCCTATGCCTGCACAAAGCCTTTTCTGAAAGGACAGCAGATGTGGGGTCTAGGGGCAGGTCTACCCTACAGATACCTCTGTAGAGCTTAAGTGAAGATGTTTGTATGCCAATGGGAGAGTGCTCTCCTGTCGGCATAGTTAATCCACCTCTCCAGAGGCAGAAGCATGTCAATGGGAGAAGCTCTCCCATTGACATAGCATTGTCTACACGGGTGCGAGGGACTGTGGTTATGTCGACATAACTATGTCACTCAGGGGGGTGGATTTTCAAACTGCTATAGGTCTGTAGTATAGACCAGACCTAAGGTAATGCTGCTTCTGGCTGTGCTAGAATAAACATAGATAGATGCTTGGATATCTGCTTCCTCAGAAAGGGAGTATACTGCAGAGCACAAATGCTCCACGTCTCCAGCCTTGCCCCATATCAACCCTTGCCCAGATGGAGTTCTGGCCAAGGGGCTTCTGTGAGCTTCCCTGGAGGAAGAACATGTGCTCTAGAATTGCTGTTTGCGTCTTCCAAGACTGCTACACAAGCTGTGCCTTTTGTGGCTTCCTTCTGTATATTAAAATGGAAGGGGCCATTGTGCCCAGTTTCCATCATAAGCAAATACAGCCAACACTGTGTGGATGTTTTACACAGAATAAAGCATGCATGTCCTGCAAATTCTTACTTATTCCTATATACAGGGCTCAGTTGTTCCATTTATGAAAAGCATTGAATTGGAGCAGGACTTCTGTGTATGTGTGTGCAGAACCACTCAGCCCCAAAGGGTGCTGGAGAGGGATTGTGCCCGAGGAGGTTCAATCCCCCCACTCAGTCCACCCTCACCTCACAATCCTAGTATATAGGGGGAATGAGCAAGATGCACCACCCTGGGGATAATGCAGCCTGCTTCCCCAGCTTTGCTGGGCCAGCTCACTGCAGCAGGTGATGGGGCTATTGCTCTGCATCTGTCCCCTTTGACAGATTTCTGCCCCCAGCTGAGCATAGAGAGAGCAGATTTTGTGCTTCCTTGAACTAAAGGATTGCATTATGGGCTGTGCACAGGAATAAAAATTTGGCCGCTTATGGAGGGGCACTTTCTGTGGCCCCCGTAGCAGAAGGAGCTGGCTCTGCCCCCCTCCGCCCATGACCAGAGGAGCTCCTCCCCACCTGCTGCGGCTGGTGGAGCTGGCTCTCCCTTCCTCCCCCCCATTCCCCAGCCCAGTTCTGTGCCCCTGCTTGCCCCCTTGTGCATGCCCCTAAGTACATAAGGTGAGTGGGGGGGTCCACAATATATACAGCATGTGTGTACATGTCATAAACAGATAGTTAAGGGTTAATGTCTCTTTTACCTGTAAAGGGTTAACAAGCTCAGTGAACCTGGCTGACACCTGACCAGAGGACCAATGAAGGGACAAGATACTTTCAAATCTCGGTGGAGGGAAGTCTTTGTTTGGGTTCTTTGTTTTGGGGGTTGTTCTCTCTTGGATCTAAGAGAGGCCAGACGTACATCCAGGCTCTCCAAGCTTCCTAAAATAGTCTCTTCTATTCAATATAGTGAGTATTAATTAAAAAGGCGGATTAGTCTTTTGTTTGTTTTCTGTATTTGCAAATGTGTATTTCCTGGAATGATATTTTATCTCTGTTACTGTACTTGTACTTATGCTAGGGGGGGAGGGAGTCCCTCTAGTTTGCTTTCCTAGCCTTAGAAGGAGAGAACAAAACAAAATCTCACTGGCTTTTGGTTCTTAAAAAATCCCAACCGCTGCCAATCATGTCATAGGTTTGTTCCCCACTTTGAACTTTAGCGTCCAAAAGGTGGGGACCTGCAAGTACCCTTCTAAGCTTAAATTCTACCTTAGATCTGGTAGCGCTGCCACTAACCAAAAATATAGTGTTTTGGTACACTTTCCATTCCCCCCAGACCTTCCCTGGGGAACCCAAGACCCAAACCCCTTGGGTCTTAACACAAAGGGAAATAAACCATTTCCCCACCTTTCCCCCTCCCAGACTTTCCCTCCCTTGGTCATCTGGAGAGGCCACACTGATTCAAACTCCTTGAATCTAAAACAAAGAGGGATTCACCTTCCCCCTCCTCTTTTCCCCCCACCTATCCCTGGTGAGTCAGACTAATCCCCTGAGGTCTCAAACAAGGGGGAAAAAATCAATCAGGTTCTTAAAAAGAAAAGCTTTTAATTAAAGAAAGAAAAAAGTAAAATCTATCTTTGTAAAATCAGGATGGAGATGCGTACAGGGTATACAGCTTATAAAAACTAGAGGGACTCCATCCCCCCTAGCATAAGTACAAGTACAGCAACAGAGATAAAATATCATTCCAGCAAATACACATTTGCAAATACAGAAAACAAACAAAAGACTAATCCGCCTTTTTAATTAATACTCACTATATTGAATAGAAGAGACTATTTTAGGAAGCTTGGAGAGCCTGGATGTACGTCTGGCCCCTCTTAGATCCAAGAGAGAACAACCCCCAAAACAAAGAACCCAAACAAAGACTTCCCTCCACCGAGATTTGAAAGGTTTCAGAGTAGCAGCCGTGTTAGTCTGTATCCGCAAAAAAACCAGGAGTACTTGTGGCACCTTAAAGACTAACAAATTTATTTAAGCATGAGCTTTCGTGAGCTACAGCTCACTTCTTCGGATGCATAGAATGGAACACACAGACAGGGGATATGTTCTCTGTATGTATAAATATCCCCTGTCTGTGTGTTCCATTCTATGCATCCAAAGAAGTGAGCTGTAGCTCACGAAAGCTCATGCTTAAATAAATTTGTTAGTCTTTAAGGTGCCACAAGTACTCCTGGTTTTTTTGCGAGATTTGAAAGTATCTTGTCCCTTCATTGGTCCTCTGGTCAGGTGTCAGCCAGGTTCACTGAGCTTGTTAACCCTTTACAGGTAAAAGAGACATTAACCCTTAACTATCTGTTTATGACAGTACATTACACTCTTGTTGTCTTACCATATAGTTATATAATGTAAATGAATCTTCCCTACAAAGAGCTAAAGATATTTTCTCAAATTCATGTGTAGAGGATTTTGTATATAAATCTCATCTCAAGCATTGGGGACAGGAAATATATCCCTCGATATGGGGGAGGAGGGGTTGGTTTGTTTTTAAATTTAGAGGGGAAGTGCATTCAAACAAACCTAGAAAGTTTGACCTGTGACAATGGATAATACTGGACTGCTAGAGTCCAGCAAAGTTGTGCTTGACTCTTTTTGCTGACAAGTTGCAAACTGTTTAAAAACTGATTTCCTACAAATTACAAAACTTAATCCAATGTCTATTCAATTGAGTGGGAATCCTTCCACTGACTTTAATGGGCATTGGATGGAGCCATATTCAATACTGAATATTGGTGCATGATTTCATGATGACACTTAATTGTCTAATTTTCTGCAGGCTGTGACCAAGGTTATGAGGGTTGGTGTTTTGTTTGTATTTTCCCCGTTTGTTGTACTACATGCCTCCATACTGACACATGGTTGCAAGGGAAGGCAAAGCCTCTCCATGCTATGGAAGGCATGAGCTCTGAAGGCATCAAAGCCTCACAAAGCATGTATGTTATTGAAAGTTTATTTTCATTTGAATGATAGTATATGGATCAAATAGTGAAGGCTCAAACAGCAGCTCATCTCCTTAGTGGTCTTGGGGCATTTTTAGGCTATTGTTTTGAATGTTATTCTTGAACTGGAACTGCAAGTAATCAGGTGAATCTTGGCTTTAAGGTTCAGAAATGCTATTGAACCTCTAAAACATTTTTAGTTCACCATATTTTTTTTCATGTGAACTACTCATGTCAAGAAAAACTGCAAGCTCAGAGCCCATCTTGTCCATGAGGACTCAGTAGCAGCCATTTAAAGTTAGTACAATCAAGCAAGTGCATTGAACATTTTCAAATTTCATCTTTACTTTTTGATTGCTTCTTCAAATGGCTTCAGTACATCTGACCTGTACTGCAATCCCCTCTCTATATAGAGCCAGCTTCCCTGAGCTGCCTCTACAACTTCTCACTCCCCAACTTCAAGCCTGCCAGTTGGTCTGCAGCCATTCTAGGACCCTTTGCATCCCTCCTAAACTCTGGCTCTTCCCCCTTCCTCTTCTACTGAACCCTTAACTGCTCTGTGTTCCCCTAACATCCAGACATCCTCTGCATCCAAACTACTTCACAAACCTCTAGGAACCACTAATTTCACAATTCCCACTTCCCAGTCAAAATTCTATTTCAGCTTCAGAATGAAGGCATTTAAACCACATACAGACACAGATGTAGGTCTGTGAGCAAAAAGATCTTATTTAAAAAAAATATGCAACAACCACAGCCAACATCCCAAAATTAAAATGGATGGTGAGAGCAGCCAAGATAAACAAAGTTTAAAAGTATTGTTAAATTGATGGATGAGTTGACAGAATCAAGACACACCTAGAAGTCAGAAGGAATGAACATCTGAACCACAACTGTGAGATAAGTCTAAGTCCTTGCCAAGTCTGATTCATGCAGGTTCACCTACGAACATCTAAGAAACCACTGTGATGGTCTCAATAGGTTCCATCACTCGTTTTTTAAGGCATCCGCTTTTGCTTTCAGATGCCTTCCATGGGTGGATTTGTTAAATAGTTTTATCCATCAGACAAAAGGCAATTAAATATTATACACTGGCAGGAAACTTAGAAGGTTTTTTTGTTTTTGTCTTCCACTAGAGAATTGAGCAAGGATTGTCAAGAAAGCATATTCCAATCTCCTGCAACTGAACAGGCTGTTTGTATGAGGCGCCTTGGCTTGTTTTATAGCCTTCTTTTAGGCATCTGTAGCAAAGTGAGACTCACTGGTGCAGCGCCTCCTGCTGGTTATCCTGGGGATTGGCTTTTGTCCAGCCCAGATCACCCTCTGCTGGCTGGTGTCTCACCTGCCTTAGGGCCCCAGTATCCCTCCCGGGCCCCGGTGCCCCTGCGCAGTAACCCACAGTCTGGGTCTCCCCTCCCAAGGGAACCTCCAACCCTCTCACCTACCTTGCCTCAGTGTCTACTGTCAATCATCTAGCCTCCGCTCACTGGGGCAAACTGCAGTCTGTAAAGGCCCTCATCATTGGCAAGGGGGTCAGACCTGCTGCCTCTGCCTAAGCCCGGGCTGCAGCCTCTGCAACCCCAATACCTGTTTTGGCCTTTTAGCAAGGCCCACAGCCTGGGGATTTACCAGGCTGGAGCTCCCCAGCTCCTCTTGCCTTTCCCCAGCCCTGCTCCCTGTACCCTGAGCCCTGGATGGTGTGGCTGATGTGGTTAGGTCCTATGATGGCTCGTTCACCCGAACATCTACCAATGTGATATATGCCATCATGTGCCAGCAGTGCCCCTTTGCTATGTACATTGGCCAAACCGGACAGTCTCTACACAAAAGAATAAATAGACACAAATCTGACATCAGGAATCATAACATTCAAAAACCAATAGGAGAACACGTCAATCTCTCTGGTCAGTCAATAACAGACCTCAGCGTGGCAATTCTTCAACAAAAAAACTTCAAAAACAGACTCCAATGTGAAGCTGCAGAACTGGAATTTGCAAACTAGATACCATCTGATTAGGCCTGAATAAAGACTGGGAGTGGTTGGGGTATTACAAAACCTAAACTTAATTTCCCCAATACTAATTTCTCCCTACTGTTATTCACACCTTCTTGTCAACTGTCTGTAACGGGCCACTCTCTTACCACTTCAAAAGTTATTTCTCTTCCCCTGGTATCCTGCTTTTAATTGATTTATCTCGTTAGACTGACCTCACATTTGGTAAGGCAACTCACATCCTTTCATGTATTTATACCTGCTCCTGTGTCTTTTACTTCATACATCTGATGAAGTGGGTTCTAGCCCACAAAACCTTAGACCCAAATACATTTGTTAGTCTCTAAGGTGCCACAAAGACTCCTTTTTTTTTTTTTTTTTTGCTGGTACAGATTAACATGGCTACCACTGAAACAAAAGTCAGAGTCAGCCTTTGAATAAAATTCTTGTGTGTTTGCTTCTTCGCTGAAAAGTGTTTTCCCCACTCAGCTAGTTTGGATGTAGATTGTGGGGAACAGCAGTTGGGAGCTCATGGTCTGAAGATGTCAGGGGCGGGGTTGATTTCACAAATCAATCATCTGGTACGAATGGAACGCAGTTAGTTGACATTGTGCAATTTGTCTGAGCACCAAATTCCTTTAGCAAAGCTATAGATGGCAGTAAAGTGGTGTCTAGCAAGTAGAATTTTCTATTGATTTTCTCATCCCACTTCCTTATTTTGGCAGAAGCAGATAGAAAAATAACTCTTAAATCAGCACTGAGCAGATGAAAGGGTATAAAAATCACACAAGCACTCTGCATAGGGTTGCCAACAGCCCCATATTATAACGGATGTCACTTTTTAAAATAAAAAATCACCTCTCCTCTACTCAATTGGTACTGAACATATTTTATCTCTCGTTTCAACCAGGGGCATAGTGCTGCCAGAGGGCTCTGAAATCCAGGCATCCCGTACTGATTTAGAGTGCTGACAGAGGGGCAAATATGAGCGGTGTTGCAACCTGGTGCATGGGGTCATGCCACCACTCAAATATGGCTGTGCCACCCTTCCGTCATGCATGTCCTGTATTTTTGAAAGACAACATAGGCAATCCTAACTCCGTATACTACAAATAGGAATCTGATCTGACATGCAGAAAATGGGCATGTGGTTTATGGATTACACCCGTTCAAATGACCAGACCCAGCAAATAAGATAATAGTATTTTGCAATAGTAGCAGCTTGTGAGGCTCAATCTGTGCTTGTCAAGTACTTCAACATTCCTGTGAAGTAGATGTCTATCAGATGCTTCCAAAGCCTGGGTGCGCAGACAAGTAGAAATTTGCACTGGACCAGGAACAGAGTGACTGGAGCCAATCACTCCTCACTCCTCTGGGCAAGCCAGAGATCAGAACAGCCCAGAGGCTGACCTCTTAAGTGGTGAGGAGCAGGAGCCTGATGGAGGTGCATGCAGGCGGGTGCATGACGGTGAGGAAAAGGGAATCTGTTGAGTCGGCGACTAGGGAGAAGAGCTTGAGGGGATCAATTTTAAAAGGAGGAATACAAGAGGGAGAGAGAGATCTTTTGGGGAGGAGGGTAAGAGATAGGGTGACTAGATGTTCCAGTTTTATAGGGACAGTCCCGATTTTTGGGTCTTTTTCTTATATAGGCTTCTATTATCCCCCACCCCGTCCCGATTTTTCACATTTGCTGTCTGGTCACCCTTGTAAGAGATAGATGTAGAGACAGAGGATAAAGGAGAGGAAGTAGAGAAAAAGAACACAACATAGGGAAAGAAAGAGAAAAAGATACAAAGGGATGGAGGGAGAGAGACGAAAAGAAGGGAACAGCACTCTCCGAACAATGCAGAGAAGTTACTACATGATCTCTCACAGAAAACAGGGAGTGAAGCCAGGGAGGGGAAAGGTTGAACAACAAAAGCACAAGGCACAGAATAAGTTACTTAGAAAGTTGGTTGACAGTGCTACGGTTGCATACAATCCACAGGCCCTCTTGCTCTCACATGTAAGGAAGAGTGGTATCTGCAGAGACCTAGTTATGGCTTCCTGCCCCTCAGCTACACAGCCCCTGGGGAAGTTAGGGCAGCAGACTGCGTAGTCAACCTTATGGCAGAGGAGGATCATGCCCCCTCACCACAGCCTTCCCCCAAAATGAACCTGATGTGCCCCTTCCTTTCCTCACAAGCCTTCTGCCAACAGAGGGTTCCCCTGCACAAGGGGAATTTTCTACCAGCTGTCTCCAGCATTTTAAGGCTACTTTGTTTCATGAGCAGTTGGGAAAATCTGGCCCATAGTTAACTCTTTTATTTCTTTAAACTTCAGGGCACTGGGGTTTTTTGAGGGCGTGGTGGCATAGAAATTCTTCACCTGCATGAGTCGTCATAGTCCTTCAGCTAACAGGTCAATTTTTCAAGTTCTGGTAAGTATTGTCTCCATTTTACAAATCGACAAAGTGAGGCACAGAGGTTAAATGGCTTGCTAAAGGTCACAGCATCAATCTGTTGCAGTTTTGGGAACAGGACACAAGAGCTTGTGCTCACCATTAGTCATGTGACAAAGCATCATGTTTCACAATCCAGTTTATGAAGAATGCCAAGTTCTCTGGGGCCTGTAGTTAAGCTTGTGCTCTGTCACTTGAAGATTTATGGTCATGCCTCGGAATCAGCAACATGAAAGATCAAATATATAATGCTGAGCCAACCACCTGGCCCATGAACTGGAAAGCATCTGTATGTTATGGCTGACTGAAAACATAACAGATTACAAGACGGTACATAATCCAGTTCATACCAAACCCACGAAGGGCCAGATCCTGTTTGCCTCATTCTAGCAATATGCCCCTGACATCAGGGACATACAATGCCAGCAAAGTGAACAGGATTCTCTCTAAAGTGTATTTGGCATTAGATTTCTAGCAAACAGTGACAGTTGAGTTAACTACCAATGTTGTAATGCACACTATATTGATGAAATCCCAACCCCATCAAAGTCAATGGGAATTCACCCTGTTAGCTTAAAAAGGAGGATGCATTTTGGTTCAGTGGACAGGGTCCAGATGTTGGAGTCAAGATAACTAGATTCTGTTCCTGGCCTTTCCACTGACAGCCTGTATGACCTTGGGAATGACACTTTACATCCTTGTACCTCAGTTTCTCCATCAGTAAATGGAGATTATAATGCTCAGCCTCCTTTGTAAAGCTCACTGGGTATATAGCTAAAATGCTATATAAGAGATTATTATTACTATTTATTATTGTTGTGACAGTGTAACATTTAAGAATTTTTGCAGAAAGAGTAGATTTAGGACACTAAATATATGACATACTATTAATGGATATATCTTAGACCTGAAATTCTAATCTATGTTTGCACAGTGCCTAGCATAATGAGGTGCTGATCTCACTTAGGGTTCCTAGTAGCAACAAAAACAACAATACTATTTAAATTGCTATGCAGTTTCTTTTTCTCATCTGATCTGTATAGGATCATATATGTCAGGTAATAAGAGATCAAAAGTAAATCAAATATATTTTATAACATACTGAGATCTGGTGTGGGGTCTGACAAACCACTTGAGCTTAAATTTGAAATATGAATGGAAAAATTCCTTTTCAGGGTATAAGTTAACAGTACATGTTTTAACACACTTTGAAGACATTCACTAACCAACAGCTCCCGTTAGTGTAAAACAGCATGTTGGTATCCTACAATGGGAAACCTGTTTCAAAATAACTGTTCATATAGATGGTCCTAACTATGTCAAATACACTAAAAGCTATGAATGCAACTCAGATTACTTTAATTCATTGAGACCATGTTGGCATAACAAGTCATACACATATTGCCGAAGACCAAGAAAAACTCAGACCCCTCAGACATCTGTCGGGGTGGATACAACCCACCCAGGATGGGACTACCTAGTTATGGGATTTGATTCCCTGTGTCCATTGGTCATTACTGTCCATTCCTGATCTGATGGCAGGATGCTATGTATGGGTGCAATGCCATCTCCCTAATTTCTCTCAGACACTGTTTTTCTGTTGGTCTTTTTGGATATTTTATGATTCCTGATATTTTGAGGAAATATGTTTCTTGTCCTGTCTCTCATCTGGGATACTGGAGAGAAAGTGCCCCTTTGTCTCAATCTTTCCTCTGTCCCACTGGGCTGCACAGTGGCTCCTCTCTGTATTTAGACTGCACTTGGTGCCTCCCAGTTTCCATCTTTAGTTTGTGGTCACTGATTCTGTGTTTGGTGAGAGTCTGCCTTAGTGTTGCACATTTCACTGGGGTGAGGTATCTGCTAGCATGACAGTTCTGTGCAAGGATCTGTAGTAATTTAGTTAGTTGCTTACGTTGGTGTATTATGCAATATCAGCTGATTTGAGAACAACTGTATGTTCTCAGTGATTAAAGAAACTCTCACAGCATCTCCAGATACAAAATTAATAATGAGAATTTCTAGCCCCAAAAGATGGATCTGAAACTTTCCTATGTATTGCAAACCAGCAAGCTCCATATTGTTCAGTTCAGTTTGCATTGTCCCAAAATGTCATAGTTCTGTTTATACAACACACATCACTGTCAGCTTTGCTTAAACAATGACATTTTTGAAGTTCAGTTGTGCATACATAATGTGTGTCTTGGAAAAAGTGAAGGTCAAGGTGAACAAATTGGCAGTCTTTGATTTTTTACTATTTCAATGTTAATTTTAGATGTTTAGAGTGCCCTGCTTGTCCCTTTCCCATGACCCTTTACATGAAGAAGCTGTGTCCTCTAATAAGGTAAGTGTAAGCAACATCATCAAGGAGCAAAACCAGTCACAACAACCGAGGTAGCAGCTGCTTCAATTATCAGCAGCCCTTGGTATTGGGGGAAAGAGCCTGTACTTCCTCTACCCGTATTAGAAAATATGGTGGGTGAAGGATGGAGCAAAAAGCATCTGTCCCACTCCTTCACTGCCCTGCCTCATTGCTGTGGGAAGCTGTAGGCAGGAAATATTGGAATTCAAATCCAGTTATGGATGTTTCCATATTCAAATCCACCCTGGTGTTTCCTTGCATTGTTCATAAAAAGTAAAGCTGGATGTTGTGTTTCTGCAATGACATAAGGGAAAGTATTCATAACTAGGTAAAATATTACCCCAGCAGTGCCAGTAGATACATGACACCATCACCCAAATGCATATCAGTTTGGGTAATAATGTCATACACTTGCAAGTTATACAGGTTAGAACTGCCTAAAGGCTAATTTAACTTGTGCACCTGACTTCAAAACACCTTTCCAGTTTTTCATTCAAAAATCAGTGGCGCTGCCTACTTCACAACTGCTTTCCCATTTTTTTCTTCTTCACCATCTCCTTTTTTAACTTGTGCCTCCAAGTCTTCCCATCTCCTTCTTCCCATTCAAATCCACATATCAGAGAGAGACATCTCACTTTGTGTCAGGTAACCCATGCTGCTGAATTACAATATTTGCATACATTCTTCTTCTGTATGATGGGATTTAGGCACAATTCTTATTAGAGATACTGAGAAGAATAATGTTACCCCTCCTTTTGACCTGAGTGGTTAGCCAAATTTGGAGTGGGTTGTTTCACTTAGGAGGAGAAATGGATGAAAGAGTCAGGTATTTCTGTGATGCAATCTTGTTTATTTACAAAGATTATCTATAACATTTGGTTTCTTCCTGAAAACAGAAAGAATCAAACAGCAGGGAGACAGTTCCTTTGCTCGCTGATCCAAACATACCTTTCCAGCTAGCTATCTAAAATGCTTTCCCTTTCATTGCCTTTCCAGCCAACTATCTTAATGAGCGGGTGGGGGGGTGATCAAACCCAACAGCTCCAACGAGGTTTAACCCAATTCACAACAATATATATGAGTATCAGCACAACAGTATAAGACTATAAAGCTTGAGTCTGATCCATTGAATTAATGGTTGTTGACGTCAATGAAATAGGTCCATAGAACTCAGTCCTGAAAAATGCTGAGCTGTATGGTCCCAATCCAGTAAAGCATGTGAACTCAACTGGACTACTCACATGCTTAAAGTTAAGTGTGTGCTTTAGTGTTTTGCTGGATCAGAGCCAGAGTGCTGAGCACTTTACAGAACTGAGGCTGCAATCTCTTATTTTTTACCCGCTAAAGTTACACAGAAGTGTTCATAGCTTGATGTTCCCGTCTAAGTTACATTTGAAGCAATGGTTAAAGGGGACTGAAGCAGAATGGGGAGCTCTCACAGCACCAACCAAAGAGGAATGAAAGGATTCGGAGAACACTGCTTACCCAAGCTAGAGAGAAAAGAAGAAGCAGAGGGGCTCAGCTTCCCACCCCCATTCCCCTATGTAAACTCCAGATTTGAAATGCACATGGGATGCATACATTATTCATGACATGGTTTCTTAATATAAAGATGCCAATGGAGTTTTCTCTCTTCAAACAAACAAGCAAACAAAAATGGTTTAGCCGATATCTAACTTATTTTAAAGGTCATAAGTGGATATTTTGAAAAGAAAGCCCTCAGCTTCAATGGATAATTTTCCTTGAAAATAATAAACTGCAAATTAAATGGCAAAAAGCAATTAATTACTGAAGTGATAATATCCTTCTAAAGGTTAAGAGGTAATTTAAACTAAGTACCTACAAGCACATTAACTGAGTTACTATCTTCCCCCTTATAAATGATAACATTAATGACCTCATTAGTTAGCTTTTTCATTGGGAAAGAAAAATACTGAAAAATGCAAATATACAGGAGAAGCACAATACATGCATATGTGATTTTGCTGCATCATAGTGTGTAGTGAAAACTATTTCAATGACACACAATCAAATGTCTTTTAAAGAGCACAGAACTTTAAGTACAAATGGGAACGAATATATTGAAATGCCATTTGGAGAATGATTAAAATTTACAAGGACAATGTTGGCCAACCCCAAATGTCACTGCAGACACTCAGTGACTCCATGCATAAACCATATAACAAGAACTAACCATTGTGTTTATGTAACAATCCATCAGTGATAAAGTGCTCTTCATCTAAAAACTTTTCAAAGGGCATTACAAACAAGGAGCTTTGTGCTCCCCTATGTGAAACTAACCCATATAAGGCAGTAACTTACAGTTTCCACATCAAGAAATGGGAACTACTTGAGTTTCAAATCACAGTTACCTGGATTTTTTTCCACTAGGGATGGGGCCATGGAAGATTTCAGGGGTTCCAATTTCATAGATTTCCTGAGATGCGTGCAGATCTCAGGGGACTGGTGGGCAAATTAACTATGGCCCGGGGGCCACATTCAGCCCTCCAGATGTTTTAATCCGGCTCTTGAGCTCCCACCAGGAAGTGGGGTCCGGGGCTTGCCCCACTCCGCATGGCTCCCGGAAGCAGCAGCATGTCCCCTCTCTGGCTCCTATGCATAGGAGCAGCCAGAGGGCTCCACATGCTGCCCCCACCCCAAGCACTGCCCTTGCAGCTCCCATTGGTCGAGAACCGCAAACAATGGGCACTGCAGGGGTGGCGCCTCTAGATAAGGCAGCATGCAGAGCCATCTGGCCGCCCCTCCATGTAGGAGCCAGAGGGGGGGACATGCTGCTATTTCTAGGAGCTGCTTGAGGTAAGCGCCGCCTGGAGCCTGCACCCCTGACCTCTTCCCATGACTCAACCCCCTGCCCCAGCCCTGATCCCCCAACCTCTCATCACAAGCCCTACCCCAGAGCCCACACCCCCCAGCTGGAACCCTCCCACCCCCAATTTCATGAGCCAGGCAATTTCCAAACCCATATGTGGCCCTTGGGCCAAAATAATTGCCTACCTCTGTCTCACGGGCTTTAGTGAAGGCAAGAAGCTTCCCCTTGTTAACAGAACCATCCTTTGTCCCCATCAAGAGGATTTTCATGTTTCCTTTTTTAAAATGCCATTCTCTAGCCATTTCCTTGAAGATGGCCTTGAAAATGTGAACCAAGATGACCCAGTGCAAATGATCTACGACTCCAGGGAACATGCAGCTAGGCTTCACTGCAGCAAGAGGCTGTGGGCAAGGAAACCTAAAGATTCCATCTACCCCATCTTTCACACATACACACACACCCCTTTTAAGCATAATAAGTCAATGAAATCTGGAGTATATCCCACACTATCAGCTCATTGAACCACCTTCAAAATAGTTAGAAAAGCCCTAAACATGAGAATGGGATCAGGATTGTCAGTAATTGGTTATATTTTGTGTTATATTTAAAAAAAAAACTGTATCACAGGCCCATCCAAAATATTAAGGCAAAATATTAACTTCTGGGTCTAAGACTGAACTGGCTGCTGCTCATTCAAGGACTTGGCTGCATTTCTCCATTGCTGTAAAATCTAGGGTCTGAGCTGCAGGGGCTACAAGGCATCTCCATGCCTGAAAAAAGACCCTGTTTTCTCTTTTACATAGCTGTCTCCCCTTTTGATAGATACATCATCCATTACCACAATTCTCCAGCATAGGGTCTGAGTTAATAGCATTAGTAACTGTCCAGTAGATGTCACTGTTCAGTAACACAAGTCATAACCACATGCTCTTGAGCAAAACACAGCGTCTCTCCTGTGCTTTGATAACCTGGGGAATAAGACACTTTGGTCTATGATTCTAAAACGAGTCTCCCACTTGGGAGCCAACCTCTGATCGAAGATTTTAAATTTTAAACAAAATATGCATTCCTTCATAAGGTATGTGATGTTTCATTCATTAAACTACCATATTTTTCTAGACATGGACTCCCACAAGGCATATAAAAAAATTATTGCAAAAACTGAACTTTGTTATATCATTCAGAGGAATTTTTTTACACTGGCATCAATGCAGTATTGATGATTTAGATGTATGTTACTCTGGTGAACCTGAAACCTTGAATGAACAAACTAACTGTCCTGGGTTCGCTATAAGCAGAGAAAACAGAGAAACAGTAGAACAGTTTTTACAGAAAAAAAATGCTCCATTTCTAATCCAACCATTCCCGTTTTAAAAGAGAATTTTTAAATGCAATTGTCAACAATGGAAATCTTGCTGTCATGAGATTCTGGCCACAGTTTCAGATCTGACCTAGCAGCAAAACTATATGGGTGTACTTGGATCTAGCAATTCAAATTTGGCTTCCTACCTTGCCCTGGCTCTGAAATTTGTAGGGGTTTGGATTCAAGGGTCTGATTTTGTCCTATTGGTATATAATTGGTTGACTATATTAACAGTAATTTATATCAACCAACCAATATAGTTTAGGATAAACATATTTGATGAACTACTAAAATAACTATCAACATTCTTTTTCTCTTAATAACTATAATCCGATTTCTTGTATATTTATCTAATCTATGTACTTAGCTCTCGTTTTACAATTGAGGTGTGGTTTTATTTGAATAATATTGTGTTATCTTTATCATGCCTTTAGTATATAACATCAAATCAATGGCTCTGTCTATACCATTCTGTTGAACCTAGTTTTAATTCAAGTACAGGCCTGGCCTAAAGATCCAGTTCTCTGAAGTGCTGAGCATATCCTCAAGAGGCTCAGAACCACACCATATCGTGCTCTAACACATGCTCAAGAGAAAACCAGATGAAGGTCTGCAAAGGAAAGACACTCCCGTATTTCTCTCAGTAGTTAAAAAGAGTGAACAGTTAGATACAGGTTTGTTGGAGACTTCATTTTGCTCTAAATTCTTGAACATATACTCCCCTATGCTACCTAATCTGACAGTGAAATGTCTTTTGTTGTATGCTTTGATTAGACAACTAATCTGTCATTGAGTCTGTGATGTTTGTCCTGGCTTGGGTTCATTTACTATAAAGAAAGCTACAATTACATAATTTTCTCTGTTGGTTCTGCTGTGCTGATTAGCACAAAATAGGCTTTAGAATGTCTCAGCCCTGCTGTTATGTATCATGAAAATCAGATACAGTATGTTGAGAACTATTCTCATCTTGTCCCTTCCCCTACCAATAAAGAATTGTTTCTTATAGTATACTCTTGAGTGTTTTGTCCAATCCTGCCTTTAACAACTCCTGCAATGGGGCTTTCATGTTGTGATTTGTCTATTCTTTACCTTACTGGTGTTCTTTTACTGGCCTTCTCAGCACAGGGGATATTTTCTCAAAATTCCAAACAAGCAGAACTGATTTTAAAACCAGCTGGAGCTTCAGTGTAGACAAGGCTCTGGAGACAAGAACTGTTGTTATAACTAGTTTAGTTAAATCTGCTTTGAGGAGGTCTCACTAAGTGAGTTATAAGAATGGCGCCCACTGCTGGAGACTTGTGTATCCAGTGCTTCCAGATACTTTTGAAACAGATTTGAATATTTTGATGAATTTCGCCTGTGTAGACAAGAGTGGCAGTCGTTCCAAAAATTGTAGAAGGAGCAGCAAATGTTGCCATTACAGTAGCGTGTGTTGAAACATGAAAATGGAGCAAAAGTTCGCATATTAACTTATCAAAGTGATTTGTTTAAATTTAATTCAAATCAAACCAAGACTCACTCTTCTCTAACAAAAAATGGATGGTGAAATATAGCACATTTCCTGCAAGTGAAAATGCTTGGTGCATACCTAGCTTAGGGAAATTCAGAGACAGTAGGCAAGATGAAATGCTTAAGGATGGATGCAAAATCCTGGTGATTGTGGAGTCTGCATGAATGGAAGGTTGCATTGCAGCAGCTACCTCATGTGTACTTGGATATAAATGCGTCCTTCAGCTAGAACATAGAATGTAAGTAAACTACATGCTGTTGAGACATGAGTAGCATACTAAGCAAAGATGTAGGTACCTTGGTGTAAAGAAGACAATTTCAGAGAAACCACTCAATTTCTAACCCAGACACTCCTGTTATAAATGAGAATTTTAAAATCCATCTAGGAACAATTGAAATCTTTCTGTTTCCACAGTGAAGGAGATAGACTACAAATGCCCTGCACTAATAAATAAATGTTTGTGTACTTATCCCCTGAACGATCTTTTAGCTCCAGCAGTTTTAACTAAAAATTGCCTTATATATGTGTTTAAAAGTTTTCTATTGACATTCTAACAATTCTTATGCATGTCTAATTCCATCATAGACATAATTTAGACACATTTATCACTGCATTGCTCTTAGACCCAATCCTTGAGGTCAGTGGGAGTTTTGCCTGAGCAAGGAGTGCAGGATCAGGCCTTAATAATAATTTAATAATAATGCCCTATAATAATAATCTGCATTTACAGAAGCTTTCAAACAATAATCTCAAAAATTTTTGCAAATGTTAAGCCTCACATCTCCCCTATGGGAGTTGACCATCATCATCATTTCCTGGATAGGAAAAGCGAAGAACAGATAGATCAAAAACCTACATGTGCAAAGTGCTGACTGGACAGATGTCAGCTGTAGTGAAGATTCTCAATGCTTGTCAGGAAGTGCTCTATGCCTTGAAGGAATGCATTCAAACTGACTGGTGCAGTGTCACAAAGAAAGTCAGTGGCAGAGCCAGGGCTAGAACCAAAAGGCAGGATGGTCTTGCCCATAAGACACTGGACTGGGATTCTGCATTTCCAGATTTAACTCTTGGCTCTGCCACAGATGTCCTGGAAAAGCCATCTGATCTCTTTGTGCCTCAGTTCACTCTCTGTAAAATGAGAGTAACAACATTTCCTTTGCCTGTCTTGTCTCGTTAGCAAAGCACTTCAGCAGATGCTTAAGCTTAGGCATGTGTCTGTGTTCATCTGAAAACAAGGCCCACAGTTTAAGGCCAGAAGGGGCCTGTACATCATCTAGTCTGACCTCCTGTATATCAGACTGAAAACTCTTTGGGTCAGAGACAGTCTCTGTGTATGTGCAGTGCCTAGGACAACAGAATCCTGCTCTTGGTCAAGGCCTCTTGGTACTATTGTAATACAAATAACACATTCAAAATGTAATAGCCCTGATTTCCAGTATCTTGTTCTACCCACTAAACCAGACTTCCTCTATTTCTCCTTGAAAAAATGTCCCTTAAGGAATGCACTTTTGAATTGTATGATGAAAGGCTATTATTTCTATACACATTAAAGCTTGCTTTTATCTCTCTTGAGAAATAAACAGGCTTGATACTACTCTGATGTTAAAACTTTGCTGTTGGTAAAAAGAGTCTTACAAAAAAAAAAATCACCAGCAAAGCAGGTTTGTGATCTAATTCTGAACATGGCATTTCTTTCATTTAACATCAATAATATTCATGACTAGTACTTAGATCCCAAGCCATGTTCCAGGATTGAAAAAAGAAACGCTAGGAGGGAAATTTTGCATTTCTGCTGCAGATGTGATTTAATCCTGGCATCAAAGTTTCTTGTCTGAAAAAAACTTACTCAAGCTAGGAAAAAAACAAATAAAGCAGGAAATGTTTCATTCTCAGTGGATTTTTTTTTTTAAGTTTGCAAGAAAACCTTTCCCACTAGAGACACTTTGGGAAAATGTTGCTGCCCACAGCCCTTGGCATGACCTATCCCAGCCCTGTGGGGCTGCTGCAGCAACATTAGCTAAACTCCCACCCTGCCTCTTTTGGTGGCTCCTCAGACCCTGACCACATTTCTCCTCTCTGGAAAGCAGCTCCCAAACTGTCCTGATCAAAATGCTGGAGCATCAGCAGTACCCGCTCCCCACCACCATACAGCTGTCCTCAGGGGACTAGCCCATCTTCTTCCATTTAAGGATTGCAGCCTTCACCCCTCTCCGATCCTTTCCTCCCCTCTGCGGCTGGCTTGTGCTCCTCCAGCTCTCCCTATCTGCCTCACTGTTGGGAACAAGCCTCCCCCCGGAAGAGACACAAGCCAAGACATCCAGGCAGCAGCAGGCCCCTCTGCAATGTAACTTTCTCCGCTATTCCTCAGCCCACGTATCCATCCCCTTCTCCCCCCACATCACTCCCCCGCGGCAGGGACTTGGGGGGGGCGGGGCTCCCTTGACTGATGCTTTGACACCCACTCGCCTGTGCCGCCGCCCCCCCCCCCAAGTCTATCTGCTTCTCAGTCTCCAAGAATGTCCCGGCGAGCCCCGCAATTGCCGTGCCTGCAGCGGGGTCCCGCCCGTGAGCAGGAGGCGGTGGGAGGGGAAAGCAGCCGCGCGCCCTGCCTGCCCTGAAGCCCATTGCGTGGCAGCGCCAGCCGGCCGCCTCCCTGCGCCCACCCAGCCCTCTGCCGGGAGCGCCCGGGCGCGGGGGGCAGGAGCAGGGGCCACGGGAGCCTCCCAGCCCCGCACCGCCCCCGCCTGCGTCCTCCAGCGCCCTCCGCCCTCCGCCGCTGCCGGGCGGGTTCCCCGCGCGTCTGGGAGCGGGAGGATCCGAGCGAGCCCTTGGCACAGCGGGTCAGTACCCGCCTCTCCCGGCCCGGCCCGTGGGCTGCTCCCCGCCCCGCTGCTGGCTGGCTGGAGCCCCGCGGAGCATTGCTGCAGCGGGGAGCGGCGCGGCCGGCTGAGCGCCTCCGCCGGGCTGGAAGTTGTGCCCGGCACCTTCTCACCTGACAGGGGCAACTTCCCCCGGCAGACAGACAGGACCTGGCTCATCCCTGCCTCCGGATCGCCCGGGCTGCGCAGCGCAGTCACTCCGCTGCCACGTGAACCAGGTAACGGGGGGTTTCGCAGTGCGGGGGCTCTGCTACAGTAACTCCTCCTGGAAAGTTTCGGGGGGCAGCGTGCGGGGGAATGGGAGAGCGGTTCTACCCCCGGACCAGAAAGGGCTCCGGAGACTTTGTAGCTTCATGCAGGCTGGACGGGTGCAGATTTCAAGTTGACACTGACATATTGGGTACATTGTTCCGCACACAAAAAGTACAGTGCAACATAGGTTTGGTTTTTTTTAAAACTAGCAAGTCGGGCTATGGATGAAAGCAGACCTTCCTAGGGCGAGATCCTGCTCCCGTTGAAGTCAATAGGAGCGTTGCTGTTCATTTCACAGGGAGTAGCATCTGGCATCTTACCACCAAAGTCTCCATATTGTCCTTTATTTTAAAGCACGTGATCTTTCCTAATAATTTGGGGGGAGAGGGAAATTGAAGCACCGTGATCTACCTGTATATTGTTAATTATCAACATCTAGCTAGTGTGATGTGAACTGCATGAGCCACAAAGATAAGGACAACCTCTGGTTCAAAGAGCCCCACCTAAAGAGACACAAAGGAGACAGGATACATTATACACCACTTTCTAGGTTTTCCTTCCATGTTTTTGATCTTTTGTAGGTCAGAGGTGATGTGAATACATACAGATGATGGGTACAAATAGATACAGACTCTTCTGACAGAAAATAAGCTTCATAGCAGAGGATTATTTTTCTTAAATAAATTAAAAAAGTAAACAAACTTTAATGTGGTGTGCATGGTTAATTTCATTTTAAGACCCTTTCCTACATTCCCTGCTGGTAAAAATGCAGTATTAATTTTATTGCCTGTACATGAAGTGAATTCACTTACTTGGCATTTAGCCATGCTTAAAAAAAAAAGTAAATAGCTGTCAGAATTCATTTGGCAGCAAGGGTGAGAAATGATCATAACCATACAAATACTATTGGATTCAGATTTAATGATCCATGGTGGATTTAAAAAAAATATTCCTCCAACTTTTGGAGAGTAGTGATTAGTTCTGTACTGTAAACGGAAGTGGGAGGATGCTACAGTGCTACATTAGAGATATGTAATTGTCAGAGAAGGAGGCTGGGAGCCAGGCTGTGTTCCTCAGGTCCTGCTGAGTGATCTTTAGCAAGCCACTTCCAGGCAAAATTTTAAATGTGGCTGCTTCTTTTAAGCAGCACAGATTTTTGGGTACTCAACTTGGGATAGTTTGGTATTAATACGCCTGCAGCTGCCATTGACTTTAGTTGGAATTGTGGATGCTTAGCATCTCTGTAAATCAGGCACAAGGTGTCTCCTTTTGGGCACCTGAACAATGATGCACCAAAAATCCCTGGCCATTTTTGATAAAATTTTAACCTCTGGATGTCTCATTTTACTCATCTGTAAATTAGGTGCTTTAAAACTACTTATGTAACGTCTCAAGGGCCTCAATCCTGCAAAGACTTATTCAGATACTTAACTTTACTATGAGTCATCTCATTGAATGCATAAAGTTAAGCATGTGTGTAAATCTTTGCAGGATCAGGGCCTCAAATGTTAAGGATTAAATAGATGTTTTCCTTTCCCCTATGTGAAAGACCAACACAAACAACAGAGGAAAATAACTGACTAACTTACTACATGGTGGTGGGAGGGCACTGAAACTGACTCAACAGTGCTGGCAAATGAACATAGGAAAGAAAATGGAATATTTATTCTCTAATCTCTGTCAGTTGTGGCAATTCTAGATGCTATTTGTAATAATACTAGGGAAACCATTTTGAGGTAGAAGTGTGATTTATGTGAACAGTGTCTTATTGCTTTGAGATTCTTGGAAGGAATGCACTACAGAGAGTGGAACTGATTATTATTTATTTTATTACTTTAATATTATTGCATTTTTATTTTCCTCCTTGTCATTATTTAACCAGGGACCTTCATCTTCATGACGGAAGAGAGCATCATGGCCTTTAGGATTCAAGATTTTACTAGGCTGAGGATTGACCGGGACTGAAAGATTTTGGGTTACTCATAAATCTCCCCAAACTAACACACACAGACACAGTCCCTCTCTCCTCATTGCTACCGTTATTGGTTGTGAGTAAAAAGATGGCATCCAGCCTTACTTGCACTGGGATGATCTGGGCACTTCTCTCCTTCCTCTGCGCTGCTGCCTCCTGCATAGGATTCTTTATGCCCTACTGGCTGTTGGGGTCTCAGCTGGAGAAGTCAGTGTCCTTTGGCACTTTCCGAAGGTGTTCCTATCCAGTGCGTGATGAGAGCCGTCAGACTACAGTGATGGTAGAGCAGTGTGGCCGCTACGCATCTTTCCAGGCCATCCCAAGTGCTGAGTGGAGGATCTGCACCGTGGTGACGGGGCTGGGCTGCGGCCTCCTCCTTTTGGTGGCGCTGACTGCACTCATGGGCTGCTGTGTGTCCGAGCTCATCTCCAGAACTGTGGGCAGGGTAGCAGGAGGCATCCAGTTCCTGGGAGGTAAGTCACAAGCTTTTGATTCCTGAACTGTGCTTGTACAGTGACTGCATTATTTTCTCTATTCTTATGATAGCTTCTCTGCAGGTTGCAGTCAACCTTGTTCATTCTCATATACTGAAGTTCCTGCCAGGCTGACATTTAACCTGCTGCATTAAATCACTTAAATAGTGATTCAGAATAGTATGCTGCATTAAATCACTTAAAACTATTATTAGGTTGTAAGAATACAATTCAATTTTAAGCTCCTTGGGGAAGGGATTGTCTTTTGCCTTGTGTTTTCACAATATTGTTGACTTCAGTAGGGCACTGCAACGGGGTATGGGTTTACCCACTTGGATCCAACTGCAGGGTCAAACCCCAGATTCCAACTGGAGAATCTTTATTACAGAATAGAGGATCCAAAGCCAGAAAGAATACAGCTTGACTCTCAGGTCCTAGGTGGAGTTTGCAGTGCTGACAGTTAAGGGGAATTTTTTTTCTTATAGATTGAGATCAAATTTGACCTCAAAGTTCCATAGATATTAAACTTGGAACCCTACAATGCTATGCTTATAGAGTCATTTTTTGGAGTAAATCGTCATGGTATTGTTGTAAGTGGTGCTGGAACATTGCATATGTTCCGGCAACACTTTCCTCTTGAATAACCCTTCAAATGAATGAGATTTTAGGCTGTACTATTTACAGTGAGGTTCTGTATTTCAATGGCATTCAACGCAGAAACCATCAAAGCTGCTATGTTTCACATGTCCTGTGATAGCCATTTCTAGGAGTGCAGATTCAGAAAGCATAGTCGTGGAATATTGTAATTCCCTCCCCTCCAAATAGGGCTCACACACTAATGAAATGGAAATACATTTTTAAGTATTTCACTGCAAACAAGACTGCACTACACAATTTAAAGTTGAAAATCAGGGGAAAGGAAAGGAAGACTATCTGGGCCAGATCCTCAGCTAATGTAAAGTATCAGAGGGGTAGCCGTGTTAGTCTGGATCTGTAAAAGCAACAAAGAATCCTGTGGCACCTTATAGACTAACAGACGTTTTGCAGCATAAGCTTTCGTGGGTGAATACCCACTTCTTCGGATGCAAGTCGAAGAAGTGGGTATTCACCCACGAAAGCTCATGCTGCAAAACGTCTGTTAGTCTATAAGGTGCCACAGGATTCTTTGTTGCTTTTATAGCTAATGTAAGTTGTAGCTCTATTAAGGAGCTCATTTACATCATCTGAGAATCTGATCCAAAGCTTTGAAGTAATTCCTACACTCAGAAATAAACTGACACTGTTACTTCAGCGTTCTGTCTGCTGTGTGACCTATAGGCATTTCTGTATTTAATATGGCTCACAATCTGGAAGAAAATAGCAACGCCTTGAGAGAGAATTGTGACAGTAACTTACAGTTCCCAAAGCCCACTTTGTCATGAGATTCCACCCTCTCCCCTGCCCGCAGGCAGAGGGATGGAGAGATATTTGATTAAATAATATGTGTGATCCCACTCAGACTGGTTATTTTCACTTCCACCCACCACAAAGGCTTCACTCCTTGCTTTTTAGCCACTGTTTTCTGTTTTCAATTTGTCTCTGATCAGATGATTTTAATTTTAGTTGATCCAGTTTTTGTGGCAGCACTCCCCCTTTCTGCAGGCTTGCTAGCCAGGCTGCTCCTGTGTCTGATTACAATCCAGGCTAGTGAAATATGACAACCTCCACCGTCAATATTGAGGGAAGGGGAACAGAAAGAGTGGAAAACTCACAAATCTTTGTGGCTTTGTCTTGTGCTGTAAGTATGCCACCCCTCTCTGACCACTGATGGAGACTTGGAATCAAATGTGATGAGGGAAAAGGCATCCTTAAGGTTACAGTGCAAGCCAATGGAGTTTTCCAGCATAGACTGCAAAACAATTTTCCAAGGAGGGGTGGACATAAGTGTTCAGAGTTTATTTTCAGTAGGTGCAATCCAAAAGATCAGTTAACTTGTGAAAATCACAGACAACTTTACTTACAGTTCAGAAATTATTTACACAGCATGTGTAATTTCCCCCTCTACTGGGTTTTAGGGTTATCTCTGATTTCATGCAGCAGTGCTGTAAAATGCGCAAGAAATGAACTAATTGAGAAACCATCACTTCTGAAGGTGCATAAAAAGCAACTTAAGACCTTAGAGATGGGGGATGGTGTGGTGGGTCAGTAACTTGGACAAGTTAAAGGGACACTGTCAAAGTAAAGAACAGGGGTCAGATCCTTAGCTGGTGTAAATCAGCATAGCTCCATGGTCCTTACACCAGCTGAAGATTTATCCCAATTTCCTCCCCAAAAACCTTACTGTTACTCTATGTATGTTACTAATCAAAACATAGATTATTGAAAGGCAAAGTATGTTAACTATCTCATGTCTTTTTATGCTGTTTGTTTATCTTTTTGCCTTTCACTCACATTGGCAGTGATTCTAGGTCAGTCAGTTTCACCTTTTGTTTATAGATGCTTTCACCTTCTGATTCTCCTGCATCAGCACACTTGTTGTGCCTGCTGCCAACAACCCAGGGGGAATGTTTGAATGTAAAAGAATATTAACTGACATTAAACACAAACATAAAAACATGATAGATTTTCTAGCTCATGGGTTTTGATAGGTACTACAGTTATGGGCACTAAGTGTTTTAAAAGGCACTAACTTGGGTGAATAAACTAACTGGCCAAATGCCTTGTAGTGGGAGACATAAGGGCAGGTGAGAACATGATACAGTTCGGATACAGCGATTGGGGGCGGGCCAATACTGACATATTGATTTGATTGTCCTGCTCTGGTATCAGAGGCTTTTTATTCTGCTATTGAGATGATGTGGGTGGGCACTAGTAGACACAGGGCCTGATTCTCTTCTCACCTGAGTGCAAATCAGGAGCAACTCCAGAGAGGTCAGTGGAGTAACCCCTATGTAAAACCAGTTACGCATGCCCTAGTGAAATGGTGCTAAGGTTTTACAGCTGGGGTTTCACAGAGTTGTTGCTATATGTGGCAACCAAGAGTCACTAACCAAGAGTTAGTTACTCATGGGTACTTACCATAAATCAACTCCTCTCCTAAAAAATGAACATAAGAACGGCCATACCGGGTCAGACCAAAGGTTCATCTAGCCCAGTATCTGTCTACCGACAGTGGCCAATGCCAGGTGCCCCAGAGGGAGTGAACCTAACAGGCAATGATCAAGTGATCTCTCTCCTGCCATCCATCTCCATCCTCTGACGAACAGAGACTAGGGACACCATTCTTACCCATCCTAGCTAATAGCCATTTATGGACTTAGCAACCATGAATTTATCCAGTCCCTTTTTAAACATTGTTATAGTCCTAGCCTTCACAACCTCCTCAGGTAAGGAGTTCCACAAGTTGACTGTGCACTGCATGAAGAAGAACTTCCTTTTATTTGTTTTAAACCTGCTGCCTATTAATTTCATTTGGTGACCCCTAGTTCTTGTATTATGGGAATAAGTAAATAACTTTTCCTTATCCACTTTCTCAACATCACTCATGATTTTATATACCTCTATCATACCCCCCCTTAGTCTTCTCTTTTCCAAGCTGAAGAGTCCTAGCCTCTTTAATCTTTCCTCGTATGGGACCCTCTCTAAACCCCTAATCATTTTAGTTGCCCTTTTCTGAACCTTTTCTAGTGCTAGAATATCTTTTTTGAGGTGAGGAGACCACATCTGTACACAGTATTCGAGATGTGGGCGTACCATGGATTTATATAAGGGCAATAATATATTCTCAGTCTTATTCTCTATCCCCTTTTTAATGATTCCTAACATCCTGTTTGCTTTTTTGACCGCCTCTGCACACTGCGTGGACATCTTCAGAGAACTATCCACGATGACTCCAAGATCTTTTTCCTGACTCGTTATAGCTAAATTAGCCCCCATCATGTTGTATGTATAGTTGGGGTTATTTTTTCCAATGTGCATTACTTTACATTTATCCACATTAAATTTCATTTGCCATTTTGTTGCCCAATCACTTAGTTTTGTGAGATCTTTTTGAAGTTCTTCACAGTCTGCTTTGGTCTTAATTATCTTGAGCAGTTTAGTACCATCTGCAAACTTTGCCACCTCACTGTTTACCCCTTTCTCCAGATCATTTATGAATAAATTGAATAGGATTGGTCCTAGGACTGACCCTTGGGGAACACCACTAGTTACCCCTCTCCATTCTGAGAATTTACCATTAATTCCTACCCTTTGTTCCCTGTCCTTTAACCAGTTCTCAATCCATGAAAGGACCTTCATGGAATGGTAGAACCTGCATGAAACTGCAAATCCCCACAGACTAGGAACAACAGTTTAGAAATTGGTTTGTCTGGCATTTAAGAGGCTCGTTTACTGTTGCAGAGGATCCCGAGAGTGGGGTCTGCATATATTTTAAAACAAAACTAGAATACTATGTTCTGGGTTTCTTAAACTTTTTCAGTCTTAGCACAGAGATTGCCTTGTGGACTCTTCCCTCCCATTCTCAATCACACAAGCCACTTCCAATCCTATTTATGATCCCGATATCACTGCAGCAATTACAACAATTGCTTACATGGAAAAGTAACATTAGGAAAGTGTTTAATGTATATTTAGTTTCTTCTTATGCAATTAGCAGCCAGACACAAGGAAAAGGAGCCAGCACCATTTGGCCAGCCAGCTCTCTGTGGACCATCAGTGGCTCATAGATCATAGTTTGAGAACTGCTACTGCTGTAGCTGATACTTTACAAGCACTTTTGCTGTATTGCTTCTGAGTACTGATAACCAATGTGAAAGTTATACTGTCTATAACCTCTTGAGGGCACAGTTATGTAGATGCATACAGTCTTCATTGAGAATAGTAAGTGCAATGTATCTAGCTGGTTCACTCTGAATGTTTGGAAGATTGAGATATATATCGTGTACCTATGATAGACTGTATTGAAAGTTATTTCTTCAAAAATAACAGTAAAGTTTAACAAAAACTAAAATGTAACAAATCTACAGCAAACTGTACTCTAATTATCGATCCTCTTTTCATTGCAATTTGGTTAGATATGACATACTAATGTGATGAGTAATTTCACTCTCTGAATGAAGAGCAATCAAATTAAAAGCATAATGAACTAAAAGGTTACCCAGCTTTATTACATGCAGTGTATCAAAAGATACTGTATTTCACATACAGTAAATTTAAAGAGCATGATGCTAACAAGGTGACTTAATAAAAAGGGTCGGCACACAAAAGAGAAGAACTGAAATCTGCACTTACTTAGGCAAAACTCCCGTTGACTCTATGTTGAGCCATATTCAGGAGTGAGTGAAATGATGACCCACCATCTTTGACACATCTCTGAATTAGACCCATTGGTCTTAATTCTGGGATGCATGTTGTCACAGATCCTAGTGAGCGCCCCTTTTTGGCCATTCATTAGGAATGCCAAAGGGACTCCAAGCCTTTGAACTCTGAATTGTCAAAGGTGTTTCAAGCTCCATGAGCCTGAACGGAGTCCAGCCATTGCCCATCCTTAGGCACACTCAGAGGGCTCAGACCTTCTATCTGGAACTCCCCCTCTGTGTGTTGGAACCTGCTGTCCAACCACTTACCCCTCCTGACTGACCTTTCAGACTGCCAGTACTTAAACACACCCTCCCCCAGAACTCCACCCCCAAGGTCTGATGCTTCTGGTTTACAATTTGACTCCCTCAGAGGCACACAGTATTTGTGAAGGTCTCTCTCTCTCAGTTACTCACTCTTACTTTGTTCAATGTATCAAACTTTATGCGCGTTATATTTCATCATGTAAAGCACAGGAGAATACAGATCACACCAAACAATAAAACCTTCTGCACACAATGTTCCTCATTAGCTCATCCTTCCCTTGAGAAATCATCTGTATTCTCACAGGCAGGCAGAGTCCTCCACCCGGTTGTCTTCCTTGCCTCTTTGTAGCAGCTTCCTGCATCTTAATGTTTGTAGTGCAAGATGGCTCTGTCTCCTCTCATTCCCCTTTGTCAGTCCCTTTATAGACTCCTGGTGGGGTCACCTACTTCTTTTGTTCTGCCTTCTGGTAATTTTCCATTACCCTCAACCCGCCCTTCAGACAAGAGCAGAAAATGTCTTCTCCCAGGCGGAGCAAACCTATTGTCCCAAGGTGTTTTACTTTGAACAGCTGATCACTGACTAGTGATCATTCACCATTGTCTCTGACCTGGAAGAGACATGACACAAGTCTGCTAACTCATGGGGGATCCATATATATATATATATATATATATATATAGGCTTTCCATGACATAGTAATTTTATAAAATCAAAATTCAGAAGTGGTCAGGCTGAACCCCCAGTTTGTTATGCATCTGAAAAGTGAGTTGCTTTTCTGTAGGTAAATCTGGTATAACTGACTAGGTTGCACTGTCTTGATTCTCCAGTAGCTTTTTTACACCAGAATTCCTCAAGTTCCGACAGGAGTTCCTTTTGGAAATGGGAGGAGCCAAATAAGCAAGCCTTGCAGACCTGCTCTCGCCCCTATTTCTCTCTCTTCATTCCCTTGTGTCTACACCAGCTGCTACTGTAACCCGTGAACGGATGGCCCTTTTATTGTCGCCTGGGGAATTTGGAACATTTGGCTATATGGGAAAACAGGCTCAAGCCGTTTCTAAGGTAAATTCTGAAAACATCTGCAGAAGAAAAATAACCCTCAGGGAAAGCCACTGTGAAGTTCCTCAAACCCTGTGCTAGGGCAATAGTCCTGTATTAGCCTGCACAGACCCTTGCCTGCTCTTGACAAACATTTACTGGATGCGGAGGATAGAGCTGGTTGGGAATTTTCCACCAGAATGATTGTCTGATTGAAAACACCCTTTATTCAAAATTTTCCATGGGAATATTTCAATTTTGCAAAAAAAAATTCAAGTTTTCCATCAGCAAAATTGAAATGGTGACTCCCAGGCTGCCTTGCTGGAAGGCTCTTGTCAATTTCAATTTCTGCCTGCTGGGAAACAGTGAAATTGGCAAGAGGCTTCCTGAAAAGAAGATGGCAAGCCAAAAAATTCCATTTCACTCGTCTCTAAGTGAAATTTTTCTGGAAATCCCTTTGTGCAATAAGTTTTTGCATTTTTGAATTTTTGTTACAATCTGCAATTCCCCCCACCCCTTCAAAAAACCATGACAATTTTTCACAGGAAGGGATTTCCATATTATGGCCTGCTCTAGTTGGGAAACCTACAGACAATAATCACATGAGGTGTTTTGCCACTTTTTCCTCTCTCTCATTTTTCTGTCAGGTAGGAGTGACTTTCTCATGGGTTCAAGTGATTATCCATGTTACACAAAGACAAACTTCATCTTTTACACACACACACACACACACACACACACACACACACACACACACACACACACACACACACACACACACACACACACACCTACCGTAAAAAGACGAAAGCATGGAAAGGAACATGTGCCTCCCCAGAAGACATAGGTGCTGACTGCGTGGGTGCTGCATTGGGTGCCCAGCACTCACCGGTAGCCTTGTGGATCAGCTCTTCCCTCTCCCTCCCAGTGCTTCCCAACTGCCACAGATCAGCTGTTCAGCGGTGGGCAGGAGGCGCTGAGGGGGAGAAGGGGAGCGAGGGTGGGGCGCACTCGGGGGAGTGGAAGGGGGTAGAGCGGGGCTGGAAGAGGCAGGGCAGGGGTGGGAAGAGGTGCAGTGGGGGCAGGACCTGGGGTGGAGCAGGGGTTGAGCACTGCTGGGGAAATGAGAAAGTTGGCACCTGTGCCAGAAGACACCAACATTGAGGCAAACGAGGAGTATGACATTGGTTGATGTTGTTATGGAGTAGAATCTCTGTACATTAGCTTTATGCTTCAATTAAGAGCGGCCTCACAGCTGCTCCAGTTCACGCCAGCTGCCCCACCTGTTTTACATAGAGACAGAGTGCAGTGTATATTTGTGCAGACCACACCCCTTTTTGGCTTAGCCTCAGCACTCCTGGATATTACATCTTGGCTTGCAGAGCCAGCCACTTTGATCACTAGTTGTAATGTTTAATGCCCACTTTACACCAACTTTACAAAGGTGCAGCTGCCTACAATAATGTAACACCCATACAGAATAAAACCCATTGACTCCAATGAGAGTTCTGCCTTTGCAGGAAATGCAGGATCAGTCAGGCCATAAGTAAGGTGGTTATTGTGGGAAGACATGATAAAAGGAAAGACATAAAAATCTGCCATCCTGAGCAGATTTTGCAGCCCATATGGTAGAACATTAGGTAATAAGATCCCCTGCTGTATGCTTGCAAAAGTGACAATTTAAGGACATTTGGACAAATTCAGAAGCGAGTCTAAGATGATGTAATTTACAACTTGTGGGCTCCCTTAGTGTGTAGATTACATCAATTTCACCTCTCTTACACACACAGACACACACACCCTTAGTCAAGTGTAATTCTCCCCTCTTAATATTACCTCTGAGCCTGGCCCACTGCATGTGACTGTAAGGGAGTCTAAGTTAACATATACTTATATGGGTCAGAAAAAATATAAATTTAGACTCTCCAGTTGTCACTTAGACTCACACTCCCCTCTAAATTTGATCCATTTGGTTGGCCTAAACCTTATGTCTTCCTGCATTAGTCAGGTGAAAGAGAAAGGAGTAGATCCTCAGCTGCTGTAAATTGTCATCGCTCCATTGAAACCAATGGAATTATGACAGTTTACACCAGCTGTCCCAAAGTGTTGAGGCTGTTTGGTTGGAACACTGACCTAAATTGAGAATGGTTCCAAAGATGAATGTAACTAACAGTTACAATTTTTGCTACTACAATAAGCTTCAGCTAAGTAAGGAGAAAAATTCCATGCATGCCAAATTTCAGCCTGGAGCAAATTTTTAAAAGTCCGATTATAAGCCTCTGGAAAGCATGTGTATAATGGAAATGCTGACATGCACAAAAAAATGAAACAAAAAACCCTCCAAAAAAGAATGATGCTGCTAAAATATTGGGAAGAGTTGCTTTCCTTCTCCTTTCTTTGCTATTGATGTTGACTATAAAAGTACTGTGTGATGCTTTGATTATTGTTGCAGCTGTTTGGAGTTTAAGCAGACTTTTGCATTAAGACCAGACTTTTTGATCTAAAGAAAACTCAGAGTGCTGTTTTATTTATATACAGAAATGCTTGCTTGTCTCATTTTTTAGCTCTTTTTTCATACTGGAAAGTAACAATACTTAGCACTTGCATGGTGCTTTACATTCAAAGGGTTTTACAAACATTGACCAATTAATCTTCAGGCGAATTGAGGTTCATAAGGATGTATTATCTTCATTTTACACATGGAGAAGCTGAGTCACTGATATGCCGAGTGACTTGTTCAAAGCCAAAATGGCATCAGTGACAGACCAAGAATCAGGAGTTCTTAGCACACAATGAATCTCATGCTCAGCCCACTACTAGGCCTTGCTGTCTTGTAAAACAAAGTCAAATGAAAGGGCTCATCATTTGTCATACTAATAAAAACCTTTGAGAGAGACACTGATTCACATTAATGGAGACTGGGGGCCAGTTACTCAGCTGGCATAGATCAGCATTGCTCCATTGAAGTCAGGCCCGAGTTTGACTTATGCCAAGAGAATTTGGCCCAGTAAGTAAAGGTGATTCTATCAAGAGGGGTCTCTGTAAATTTTGTCAATCTGGGACATAATCTCATTTATAACTATTATAGTACCACTCTTTTTGGAGGCTGTGTTCAAGCCCTAGGACCCCATCCAGCAAAGCGCTTAGGGACAGAGTGTGAACCCCTTACTCACAATGGTGCACAGTTACTTACCTGAGTAGCCCCACTCACTCATGAGTTAATGCTTGGCTGGCCTGGGGTTGTAAGAACTCGGTGGGCTGTGCAAGCCCACAGGATAGAAGCTTGACAGGTCCAGGAAGGGTTGGCCTACTGCAGACCCAGCATTCAACGCTTGTTTGGAGGTTATGTTGCTCAGAAAAGCTACCAAAATATTCTGCTGGATCAAGCCCCAAGAGCAATGATAGAGAATTACATGGTAAGAAAATTTATTCTAAAATAAAGATTATAGAAAATATTCCATGTTCAAGCTTTTAAAATATCAACAGTTTAAATTAAAATTAATTAGAAGGAGTTGGGAAAATTCTGTGCTGTGCTGTGGTGTAAATCTGGAGCGACTCCAGTTAAATCAGTGGAATTACTCTGCATTTGTGTTGGAGTAAATGAGAGAACAAATTTGGCCTAGAGTTAGTAATTTTGTTTCTGTGTTGAAAGACTCAGCTTGTTTTGCATCCTGAACACATTTAGGTGTTTGAATGTTATTGGAAACTTCACTTAGTCACTGAAATTTTGCAGTATTTTCCAATTAGCAATGAGCTCATGTGCTGAGATCCCATAGACAGTGAAGGATTGTTCCCGACAGCACATTTTCCAGGGCTTTGTCCAATCCAGTTTTAAATGACTTCTTAGTGGGGCTTTTCTCACTTCCTTTGGGAGACAGTCTAATAGGAATTCCATTAGAATTTTTTTTCCTGATATTCAGCCTACTTTTTCCTTTACTTAATGTCATCCTATTACTTCTCTGTATATACTTTCTTTTACCATCTCAGCTGTGGGGCTTTGGCTTTCAAAGGTCTAATGAAAACCTCTTCTAACTCCTTAATCATGAAGGTGAGGTCAGACACATGGCTTGCAGACTAGCAGTGCAGTTGTTTTCATATGGCATAGCAAATAGGAAGGGGCTTGACCTAATTTAGAAACTAGAAGTCACAGAGGAAGGAAGGGCTAACTTTGCAGTCACATGACCTCACAGGCCAGAGTGACAATGTTCACATAATGGTCCATGACAGTCCCCTGCCAGTCACTTCACATGTCTTTGTTTCTTTAGCTTAGGCATGAAAAGTTGCACACAATCAACAAACTCGACATTGTCAGATTATGCCATGGGCTTCCCATGATGCCGTGGACTTGAGTCTGATCTCATTTACATTGCTTGTACTGATGTAAGTCCTTTTACTTCAGTGGAGTTGCCACTAACTTACACTGGTGTAACAGCAGAACTAGGCCCTCACATGCCGCCCAACTGTGCTGTCCTCTGATACATCACTCAGGGCCTGCTCCTGTTGAAGTCAATGGCAAAATTCTTCAACTTCAGTGGGAGAAGGAGCAGGCCTTATGGTTCAAACCTGGCAGTTCCTCAACATTGTCAACTCCCACCGAAGAAATGAGACTCAAGGGTGCTCAGCTTCTTCGAGATGGTGCACAGAACTTTTCAGGATAGACCCTTAGACCCTGATCCTGCATGCTCATGTGCTTAACTTTAACTTCAGTGGGACCATTCAGGTACTTAGCATGTGCTTAAGTGCTTTGCTGGATCAAGGCCAGAGTGCTGGGTGCCTTGCAGGATGGAGCAGTAGATGCCTGAAAGTGTTTTTTTTATGATAACTGACTATTTTGAGTATTGATTTGTAAGTAAAATTTACTGCTGGGCTGACACAGAAAATCTTTAACAGAACTTACTACTAGTTGGTAGGAATTTCATGGAAATCTCACATTATATATATAAACTTAAAAAAATATTATAAGACACTCTTATTTCTTGTTACATGAACCAAAATCCTCAGGAGAGAATGCAAAAGAAATGCACTGCCCCTATAAACATTCTGTATCGTTGCTGTGGTAATGTAAAGATTTGACCTTTCCTTTGCAATCTGACAGTTCAGTTGTCTGGTATTGTCCCTGAATAAAGATGCCTTTGTACTATAAAGTGGCATTGTTAATTCCAGAAGAATGGTTTTCTAATCAATGCAAAGGGATATGGAGTTTGTCCCTTGCTTGAAGGATAAAGGATTTGAGATAAAGCCATGAATGATCAGTCTGGAATGATAAAAGCTGCTTCTAAAATAAAGCTCTCAATGAAAGGGTATGAAACCTGCTTATGCAGTAGAGTACAAGAAATAGCCTTGAGGTTTCCAAAGAAAGTGTGCTTCCTGACTTCTTCACAAGTTTGGGCTTTTGTCTCGGCTGGAGCTACTGAAAGCCAATTTGGGACTAAGATTTTTAAAAGAGAATGAACTTGATATTTAGAACACCATGGGCAACTCAGTTTGGCCACAATACAGTAGAACTCCAATTATCCCAAGTGTTTTTTAAAAGCATTCAGATTAAAAGGGTTGCAGATGCTTTGGGTAGCAATACATTCTGCTAGGGGACCTCAGTGAGTATGTGTGAGTGAATTTAACGGTCCTTTGGTTTAACTAGGACATAAAGGAGGTTAAACCCTATGTGTAATAGGCACCCTCCAAACACTGTAATACTTGTACAAGCCTTAAAAGTCATGAAGTGATCTTTGGGGGTTTGTACATCTGCCTGTGCAAATTTGCACTTTAATCCACAGTTATTTATTATTATATTATTAATTTAATCTCATAGTACAGCCTCGATGCTCCAACGGAGATCAGGGCCCCATTGTGCAAGGCACTGCACATAGAGTAAGAGACAGTCACTGCCCCAGAAATGTTGCAGTGGAAAGACAAAACAGGTAAAAGGTGATGGAAAGAGATATAGCATTCAGTCTTAGTCAATAGACAGATGGCTTGCAAATGTTATGTTAGTTCTATGATTTTTATTTGTGTGGTTTAGATTTTTTTAAAATCTGTCATGTTGGGGCAGGTTTATATAGTTTAATGTGTTATAAATATAAATAACTAGGCATTTCTAGCCACTGTGTTCAGTGCAAGGTGGACTCCTGATACTGATACAATAATAATTATAAGTTTTCAAGTCTTTTAAATCATTTGTAGTGTGCAGTTTTAGTCCTACATCTGCTCAGATCTTAACTCTCATGGCAGTCATTAGCTTTGCTCTCCATTCCTGGAGACTCATTACCTCACACAAGAGTACATCACTCAAAATGGAGCAATACTTGTGTAAAGGTCTGTATTGCAACCCCAAGCATTCAAAAACCATGAAATGGGCCCCTCAAAATCACAGGATTTGCTTAAAAAATCATGAGATTATAAAATGGTAAATTTGGGGTTCTTTATATTTTCCGTCTGGATTTTGAGCCTTTAGGATTCGTGTTTTTTGCTATAACTCTGAGGGCTAGAAACTTAGGGGTTGTTTTTTTAAATGAAGGCTGAGATTTTCATGCAATCCCCTGACTTCCGGGCAGGGGCTATAAGGCAAACAGAGTTGGCTGCAGTGAAGACCAGAGTGAGAAATGAACCAATCCTATCTGTAGAGTTTTACATAGCCAATCAGAAAAACATGCTTTCAGCTCGACTTCAGTGGAGTTACTCCAGATTTACACCAGTGTCACTGCCAGCAGAATCTGGGTTATTGGGCTATGAGCTCACACTGGTGGAAACCCCAGGGGAGTAACACTAGTATAAGCTAGAATCAGGCCTTGAGGCCCAATTCTCAGATAATGCCAAGCTGTGAAGGGTGAGACAAAGTAGGATGTATGTCATCTGTATGCTCCCCTGATTTCCAGCACTGCTACAGGCCAGCTCATCCCCCAGAGTAAATCAGAGCAGCCTCGGGGATGCTCTAAGAAGTTACACCAGCAAATAACACTACCCAAGGGACTATACAGCTTTCCTGCCCCTATGTGCCATTGGTGTTCAATGGGACTGCTCCCTTGAATAGAGTTCTACACATGTGTAAGTGTTTGCAGACCTGAGCCCTTACTTTTTAACATGTTTCAGTCTGCTGTGGGATGAAAGATCCTATCTACTAAACATACAGTATAATTATTAATGTTTTATAATGGAGCGCTGCTTTGGAAACCACTCATTTTGTGAGCAATGAGCCCGCCCTTGAATGGTGGCCATTAGTTTCTGATTATCTTATTTTATTTTTTGTGCTTTGCTGGCAGTAACGCAGTCTGAATTCACTCACCATGTCAGCACATTTGAGTGTGGGGCTGCAGCTAACTTGTGCTGAACTATCAAGAACTCTGTTCGGTTTGTTCCTTTTTTCTATAACAGAATGAAATAAAAATTGTGTCAGGAAGGAGCGCTTCCGTGATGCATTCAGTGACCTGAAAGAGCTGTGACAAACCTTAAATTAGGCAAGGCAAATTCCATATTGTGCACTAAGCCCTGGGATCCGATCTATGAACACAGGAAGTCTGGAGGATATTTTAACTTTTCATCTCATGCATAAGAATTACATTCTGTTTTGATCTCATGGCAGAGAAAAGTCGCTCTGCTTATCTCATCTACCCTAGTGGCTAGTCTGATTACAGAGCCCCCCTTCCTGGCACCTTTTAAAATTCAGTTTGGTTGCCTGTGCCCTTGGCACTCAGTGGGTTTCATTAAGTTTCACAGCAGTTAGTTTTCATTCCCTGCGTGGCACTTTTTTTTTAATCAACATTTGACTCTGGCGTAATTTCAGGCAGTTGTGCTTTTTGCAAAGCTCTTACACAATAATAATTTTACTGAGCAGGTTTGGAAAGAAGATTCAGTTATGATTGTATCACTGTGTAAAAATGAATGAATAGGAAAATATTTCCAAAGTGTTTTTTGCTTATGATGGTAAAATAAAATATAAAGAAGCTTCTGCTTTTTTCAGTAGCTGAGTGTCTGGTCCCTTATTTCAAGGAGCGTAGATAAATAAAGGGCCTAAAGGTTGATATTGATTTTGAACATTGTCATAATTGTAGAGTAGAGTACTATACGGAGTCTGCAAATTCTATTTCCTTAGGGATAATGGCATTTTTTCTTTCAAGTGGAATTAGTGAATAGCTGTAGAATACTGAGCCAACATATTTATTTATTATTGTGGGTCAAACTTTTCTGAAACTGTAAGTGATCCCTGGATGGAAACTGAATATGAGCTTCTTTAGCAAAACATAGGTCCAGGTTTTCAAAAATGTATGCTTAAGGTTAAGGCTCCTGGTCTTACATTAGCCAAAGTGATCCGTGATTTGGGGATAACTTACTGGAGCCAATATAAAGGGTCCTCATTTTCAGTGGGTAGTTGTTTAATACTTCTGAAAATCAGGTCACTTTAGAGTCTCTCATATTAGACACCCAATAATGAAGGTGTCCAAAAATCACTAGTCATATTGAAAATAAAGGGCCTAAGGGTCAAATTTTCAAAAGTACCAAAGAGACTTAAGAGCCTAAGGCCTGGTTCCCTGCTCAGGGACCTTGGGTGGAACAATGGGGGAGTTTGTTTAAATCTGCTGTTTCCCTGGGCTGCTGCCTATCTCAGGGTATGTCTTCACTACCAGACGAATGGGCGGGCAGCGATCGAGCCAGTGGGGATTGATTTATCGCATCTAGTCTAGCCCTGAGCCCTCTCCCGTCATCCTGTACTCCAGCTTGGCGAGAGGCACAGGCAGAGTCGATGGGGGAGCGGCAGTAGTCGACTCACTGTAGTGAAGACACCACGGTAAGTTGATCTAAGTACGTCGACTTCAGCTACGCTATTCACACTATTCACTGGACAGTCCCTACGTAAAAGGATAAATGGACACAAATCAGATATTAGGAATGGCAATATACAAAAACCTGTAGGAGAACACTTAAATCTCCCTGGACACACAACAGCAGATTTAAAGGTAGCCATCCTGCAGCAAAAAAACTTCAGGACCAGACTTCAAAGAGAAACTGCTGAGCTTCAGTTCATCTGCAAATTTGACACCATCAGCTCAGGATTAAACAAAGACTGTGAATGGCTTGGCAACTACAAAAGCAGGTTCTCCTCCCTTGGTGTTCACACCTCAACTGCTAGAAGATGGCCTCATCCTCCCTGATTGAACTAACCTCGTTATCTCCAGCCTGATTCTTGCTTGCATATATATACCTGCTTCTGGAAATTTCCACTACATGCATCCGACGAAGTGGGTATTCACCCACGAAAGCTCATGCTCCAATACGTCTGTTAGTCTATAAGGTGCCACAGGACTCTTTGCTGCTTTTACAGATCCAGACTAACACGGCTACCCCTCTGATGCTATTCACGTAGCTGAAGTTGCGTAACTTAGATCGATCCCCTCCTCCCCCCAGTGTAGAGCAGGCCTCAGGGCCTTGTAAGTATCTCCTGCCTGGTAATCTTCTCCAGTCCCTTCTGGTGGACAAGTGGTTTCTCCAGGAAGCTTCCTCCACTCTTACCTTAGGGCACTTCCTTACTGTGGTTTTCTGTCTCTCCAGCAGCCACCCTGGTCTGGCTGGGCTGCAGCCTTTTATCCTTGCTGTCCTTAGCCTGCCTCTAGGCTAAAGCTGGGGAGATGATGGCTCCCCCTTTTAACCTTTTAGTGTCCGTTCCCTTGTAGGATCTATACACTCCATTACAGGCAGCTTTATCATAGACAGCTAATCCTTTATATAAGGTATATAAAATGTTTTACACTCATGCTTGGTGACAGCCCTGTAAGAATCAATAATATAAAGGGATATTTGAAAATGCAGATATTTATGATGCATATACCTTATAATTCTAGTACAAGTTTAGTAGAAGGCTTTGTATTGTTCCAAGATGATCAGTTCTGTAAATCAGTGGTGAGGAAAACTGACTGTCTCGGTCCTTATTGTTTTTCAGCTAGAAGGACGAAAAGAACAGGTTACGGATTGTGACAGGCTGTGTGTGTGACGCGTGTACACATACACACAGCCATATACAGATGGTGATTAATATTTTGGAATCTAAGTTCAAGTTAATACTTGACATTCCAATAGGTGTCAAGGTGAAATGTATCAGAACTCAAAGGTGTGTAGCCTTATTATCATGTTGATAAAGGTGAACATATAACCCATTTAGAAATAGCCCACTGAAATACAGAATGTAATTTGGCTTTGAAAGAAGAGTCTATCAAACTAACTACTCTGTGGATCAAACTCCCGGCTGGTGTTAATCAAAGTAGCGGATTTACACCAATTGCGCCACATGGGTGCAATACTCTGTTCACTTAATAAGTTGCTTGGAAACCTTCTCACTTATAAAATATTAAAATTTAAAAGATGTAAAATAATCTCTTGAAACAGTTCAGATAAGCAGCCTCCTTCAAATATACGAACTCAGGATATTCTTAGTCAATGAATCTTAGCATGCAAATGCTTTCACTTCAGTTACCCTCACAAGGATAGTCAAAATGTATACTTGGTTGTGATTTTAGACTATAATAAAGACTTTGCAGTCTCTCTTTGTAATAAAGATAAGATACCTGAACAAGTTTCTGTAAAAAATAAATTAAAAAAACCAATGGTAATCTTTACACATTTCAAAAGAATGTAAATTCAGAGTGATTGAGAGGCTGTTTGAATACAATTTCGGGCAAATCTACTGTGCAGTCAGATAAAGTGGGATGAGTTTTTTAAGAAATTGTGCTTTTATTTGTTCTTGTAAAATGAAACCCTAAAACAGGAATAAAATGCAGCATTGTTAAATCACTCCTCCTGGTCTCCAAGGGAAGACACAATAGTGTATGTCTGTAAATAGGTCATAATTGTCCCTGGTGGACATGTAAATTACAGCTGTAGTTTTCAGGTGGTAATGTGCTCTGTGATAATTTTTATTTTAGTTTATTTTTTGGATCTGAGTGTCTTTGTGGACCTTTTCAAAATGGAGGACACCTCCTAGTAATTAAGCAATTCTAAATGAGGGCACTTGAAAGCAAATCTTCTCATTTGAATTAATCCCTGATTTACACACTTCCAAATTGTGCCTCTTGCATTCTTCACAGAAGAATCTTTATTAAAGCAGTTATTACTATCACACATTCTCTGGATTTATGGACACTGGATTTATGGCTCATGACAACAATCTGTAACCCATTAACCCTCCTTTGTCCTATGACTGCAGAGGTGTTAATTGCCCTTTTCACCTTGAATGGTCTTTTGCAACATGTGCTAACTCTTTGTGCCAAACAAGCTGTTCCACCTTGTATTTAGCTGTGGAACTCTGAGCACCTTTCCCAGACCTGAGGAAGAACTGTGTTAAGCTTGAAAGCTTGACTCTTTCACCAACAAAAGTTGGTCCAATAAAATAATATATTTCACTCACCTTGTCTCTCTAATATCCTGGGACGAACATGGCTACAACAATACTGCAAACAGAGATTACAGATTATTTTTAATTTATACAGAGGATACAGAATTGAAAAAGAACATCTGAAAGCTCTTCTGTCCCATGAACCATAGGCGTGGGAACTAGGCCCCAGCTGCTGGTCCCATGCGCCTAGGAATCTGCTGCTGTCCACGCCCGGGGCTTTGGTCCCGGCCTCAGCTCTGGGGAGGGGGGGCGATGGACAGGGGTAAAGGGGTTGGCTTTCAGCACCCCCACTATTAAAAATGTTCCAGCACCATTGCCATGAATAGATGGGACAGGTGTTTGCTTTGAGATCTCAAATACAATTTCACTTTGAGAGTGAAATTGGATTGCAGTACGCTAAAGGGACAGGGTGTATAGTTTGCAGTAACCTTGAACAGTACATAAGCCAGAAAGGAAAGCAGACATGTATCTGCAGTCTCAACAGGTTTAAATGCAAATTCACTAATTCCAGTCGGAATTTTCCTTGCAATGTATCCCCAAATACCTGAAGGTAAATCTGAGAGGGCAGATGAAATATTTAGTGTGACCCACAGTTTGTCAAACTGTTATGTTTCTGAGAACGCTGATCTTTCAGATGGATAAACACAAACAAAGCATGATGGTCAAAAATATAGGGTTTGGAGGAACTTAAAACTGTATGTGGTTAATTTTTTAAAGACACACACTTTTTTTCTGTAACCTCCACTTTCATGATTTGATGTCATCAAATTACACTAGTCAGCCAATGACATCAAGGTAAAAAGGAAGAAACTGATAGTTGGTACTTAATCGGTCTGTAATCTATCTGCTTTGGTATTCATATAGCCATCATTACTGTAGTATCTGAGCACCTCACAGTCTTTAGTGTATTTATCTTCACAACACCCGTGTGAAGATATTGAAGTGCTATTCAGGTGGAGAAACTAAGACACAGAGAGACTACATGGTGACGGTCACACAAGGAAACCTGTGGCAGAACAGGCTTAAACCCAGGTCTCCAACTCCTACGTTAGTGCTCTAACCACCTGAACATCCTTTCTATGAGTCAATACATGTATTTATTTGAGTGTATCCCTCTACTATGTCACTTGTCTTCTTAGAGCTACAATGTGAAAGCACTGGGGAGTAGCATGGGGGATTAAAGATTTCCCAACATCCCCATTCTGTGGCTCTAACAGAGCTTGCTGCAATTATAGGGAACAAAGAGATGGAGCGAGATGGAGAGTAGTATAGAGAACAAGGAGATGGAGAATCATGTCTCTGCTCCTCTTCTGTACACAGGAGGGAAAAAAACTGCATTTTAGACTGGCTGTTATTCATCCATCTACCCAGAGTGACTGTGCTGTCCTGGGATGCATTGTGACTGACTGCAGCAATTATTCAGAGATATGCATAAAATGCATAATCTAGCCCTTAAAGTATATGTCCTTTGGGGTGGGGATTCTGCTTTTCATGTGTGTTTGTACCACACCTACCACAGTGGGTCCTGAATGGGATCTTTGGGTGCTACTGCACTAGGAATATAAACAAATAATATATTGTGACAGACCCAGGCCAGTGGGGTACAGGAGTCTGGTAGAGGGCCAATATACTGGTCACTGGCTGAGTAGTTTTCTGTTCCCTGAGTGACCAGAGCAGGGGCTGCACTAGAGTAATCAGGAACCTGTTAGAACCAATTCAGGCAGAAAAGGTGATTAGATCACCTGCAGCCAATCAAAGCAGGCTAATCAGGGCACCTGGGTTTAAAAAGGAGCTCATTCCAGTCAGGGATGGGGGAGTCAGAGGAGAGGAAGTGTGTGTGAGGAGCTGGGAGCAAGAGGTGCAAGGAGCTGAGAGTGAGAGGGTGAGCTGCTGGAGGACTAAGGAGTACAAGCGTTATCAGACACCAGGAGGAAGGTCCTGTGGTGAGGATAAAGAAGATGTTTGGAGGAGGCCATGGGGAAGTAGCCCAGGGAGTTGTAGCTGTCATGCAGCTGTTACAGGAGGCACTATAAACAGCTGCAATCCGCAGGGCCCTGGGCTGGAACCCGGAGTAGAGGGTGAGCCCGGGTTACCCCCAAACCTCCCAACTCCTGATCAGACACAGGAGTAGTTGACCCAGACTGTGGGGAAGATCACTGAGGTGAGCAAATCTGCCAATAAGCGCAGGACCCACCAAGGAAGAGGAGGAACTTTGTCACAATATATATAAAAAAAGGCATTTCAGTGTGTAAAAGAGACAATGTGTTAAGAGTTTAAATTATACACCTGATAGAGGCAAATCTTCCTCTTTGTTCTGTTTGATGGAGTCATAGATTCTATGGCCAGACGGGACTAGTGTTATCATCTAGCCCGACCTCCTGTATAGCACAGGCCATAGAACTTCCCCAGAATAATTACTAGAGCAGAACTTGTAGAAAATATGGACAGTGACGGAGAATCCACCATGACCCTTGGTAAATTGTTCCAATGATTAATTACGCTCATCGTTAAAAATGTACACTTTATTTCCAGTCTCAGGGCAGGCCTACATTTACAGCACCACTGTAGTGCTTAGTGAAGATGCTACTACGCCGAGGGCAGAACGACTCCCATTGGAGTAGGTACTGCACCTTATCAAGAGACAGTAGCTATGTTGGCAGGAGAAGCCCTCCTGGATTTTCCACACCCCTGAGTGACATCACGTAGTTCTACCAGCATTAGTTGGGAGTGTAGACCAAGCCTGAATGTGTCGACCTTCAACTTCAAGCTATTGGATCATGTTATACCTTTTTCTGCTAGATTGAAAAGCTCATTCTTAAATCTTTGTTCCCCACATAGCTACTTATAGACGGTAATCAACTCAGCCCTTAACCTTTTCTTTGTTAAGCTAAATAGATTGCGCTCCTTGAGTCTAGCAGTATAAGATATGCTTTCTGATCCTTTATTCATTCTTGTAGCTCTTCTCTGAACCCTAACCCTAATTTATCTTCTTGAATTGTTGACACCAGAACCAGACACAGTGTTCCAGCATCGGTGCCAAATACAGAGGTCAAATAACCTCTCTACTCTTACTCGAGATTCCCCTGTTTATGAATCCCAGGATCGCATTAGCTCTTTTTGCCACAGCGTCATGCTGGAAGGTCCTGTTCAGCTGATTATCCACAATGACCCCCAATTTTTTTTCAGAGTCACTTCTTCTTAGGGCTAATCTACACTGGCAATGTTAAAGCGCTGCCGTGGCAGCGCTTTAATGTAGCTTGTGTAGTCGTGGCAGAGCGCTGGGAGAGAGCTCTCCGAGCGCTCTAAAAAAACCACCTTCATGAGGGGCATAGCTACCAGTTCTGGGACACCCCGAGTGAGAGTTGCAGCACTGTAAAGTGCCAGTGTAGACAAGCCCTTAGATACAGTTCCCATCCAGTAACTGTGGCCTACATTCTTTGTTCCCAGGTGTATACATTTACCTTTAGCCATATTAAAATTAATATTGCTTGTTTGCAATCCATTTACCAAGTGATCTCAATCAGTCTGAATCAGTGACCTAGTTTCTTCATTTTTTGCACTCCTCCATTTTTTGTGTCAGCTGTAAACTTCATCAGTGTTGATTTTATGTTTTCTTCCAGGTCATTGGTAAAGGTGTTAGATAGTGTAGGGACAAGCACTGATTCCTGTGGGAGCCTACTGGGAACAGACCTGTTCGATGACAATTCCCCACTTACACGTACTTTTTGAGACCTATCAGTTAGCCAGTTTTTAATCCATTTAATGTGTGCCATGTTAATTTTATATTCTTATTTTTAAATGCCTTATAGAAGTCCAAGTATATTACATCAATACTACTATCTTTATTAACCAAACTTGTAATTTCATCAAAAAAAGACATCAAATTAGTTAGACAAGATCTATTTTCCATAAAACCATGTTGATTTGCATTAATTACATTACCTTTTTTTAGTTCTTTGTTAATCAAGTCCCATATCAGCCGTTCCATTATCTTGCCTGTGATCAATGTCAGACTAATCTCTGGATATCTAGATCTCTTCAAGGGGATTCTACTGTTCCCACATGCTGAGAACAATTTATGGAGAGCATAGACTAGATCTAACATGCAGATTGGAGAGAAGATTTTAGCCCATAGATCTCGTGGACTATAATAACCTTCAAAGCCATTATGCATTAATCTGTTGGGTAAATACGCGTTCAAAAGATTAATGTAATGTGGATTATTTACCCTTTTCAAAAGAGCCATTAGTATGTGTGGTGTAAACTCCTATTCAACCTCACTTTAAAAATGTACCTTTGATCCCAGAAACGAATAGCTCCATGGATTACATGTCATTTAACATATAATGCTTTGCAGCAATCCATAATATACAACGTTAAGACAGAATGACATGTTTTAAAAAGTTGTGATTGTGCATGAATAGTGGATGATTTTCAGGTTCGCATTCCAGCTATAAGAAAGCCCCCAAAGCTTAACAGCTCCCCTCCGCCCCATCCTGAAACCTTCTTTCTTTCTTCATTGTGAACTCTAGACTTCCAAGAATTTGAGGTTTTTTTCCTCTTATGGTTGCATTAGAGGCTCAAGAAATGAGTGATAAACTCAGCTAACTGCAGTAGAGACTGTGTGTGCTCATTGAAATACAGAACCGTGAATGACCTGGTTCCCATCCCCAAACACCCCCTTGCAGTCTCCTGAGCACCCCCAGGCCCTAACACTGGGGTTACTGTTGCACTTCCCCTCTTGAGCCCTAAGGACTCTATGATAGGCAAAGTGCAAATAATCCGTAACAAAGGTCCAAAGCCATATCACCCCCAGTGCATTTAGTCCTTAGAATCCCACAACATTTAGCCTATCAGTGTATCACATACCACACTTTATCATCTTCCACCACATCTGGGCTTGTCTTTGGTCCTCTTCTGCCAGGACAGCTACCCCAGCCCTTCCAGCCAGAGTGCAACCTCACTCTTGCTGGTGGGGAACCCCTCCTCAGTCTCTCTGTTGGGAATTCATCTTCATCAGGGGAGCATCCATCACTGGCCCTGTCCCATTGTCCTCTCAGCTCAGACAGGCCAACAGGTAGGTCTTTCACTCTTCTCCTGGCCCTCAGCCTCTCGCTCTCTAATATGGAGATATCAGCAGGTAAGACCTTCAACCGCTTCCCTGCCTTCAGCCCTCTGTGGCTTGGACTTCAGCAAGCAACCCCTCTATTGCTCTTCTGCCTATAGTCCTCTCCAAGGGAGAGCTCAGGGAGGTTGGCCAGCACATACCTTTGCTATTTTTCTGCCTTCTCCCAGGGACCTCCTACAGCTTCCTTCAGGTGTCTCCTCCCTCTCTGAGTTGCCTTGATCCATTATAAGCCTAGATGCAGCCCCACTCTTAATTGGCCAAATGGGGAGCACCTGTTCTGACACAAGAGATCTGGTCCTGCTTCATTTAAAAAGGACCAACGACCCCCAAAAGAACCTATTTATCACTTGCATAATGGCCCTGTCACTCCATCAGTGCAAGAAGGCTGTAAAGTTGGCACATCTTGTCATCATGGACTTTCTTCAGTGTACAGGGAATGTCTGGGTGGTACTTAGTATATGTGAGAGCTCTACAGTCTACACTACCCCAGGCATTTTCCGGCGGGGGGGGGGGGATCTGGTCTGAGCATTGCTGCAGCATTGCAGATACTCAGGGCTCCTCAAGCATCTTTTTGTGGCCATTGGTAGCCAGACACAAGTTGGAGCAGCTATAGATTGTACTGAGATCTGAACTGATCCCTGGCATGTCTCAGAATAGGGGGGAGTACAAAAGCGACGTAGTGTGCTACCAAATGACACAAACTGACACTGTAGGGCTTTTTCCACAAATATACGTGTGCTTACAAGCCTAATTTGTGCATGCAGTTATCAGAGTGTGCATACAAATAGAGGATTTGTATGTGCAAATGGCTAGTTAGAATGTTTCTATATTTTTGAAAGTTATTCATATCTTCCCTTTTGTAAGTTTTCTGTACATATTTTGTATTTTATAAAGCATTATTGATTATTTTAAGTTTCTAGACTTATTTTTTTTAATGTATTTGCGTGAAAACATATTGCAGTAGATGCTGGTACTCTTTTAGTTATGCTGTAAGATAGTTACATTATGCTCCTGAACTTTCAACAGCAATTGTTCAATGCCTCTTCCATCTTCTGATTTAATTATGACTTTATAGCTGTCTCTAGGCAGCAGTCACAGAAATAAGTCTCTTCAGGTTGCTCTGTTGTGTGGAGCGCCTTCTGCATTTGTATAATGAGCTTGGTTGACATTTGGCAATGACATAAAATAGACTTTTTGTCTCTACAGTTCAATGGAATTGTTGTGATAATAGGCATCAAGTGATGTAGCTCACTTCTTGCTTATGTGGCAGGCGGCCCATGGCATTATGAAAAAGAACAGGTGAAGTAAATTTTAGAGGTACCAGCTACTTTGAACATTCATCTTCCAGCTTCATACCCAATCATTTCAGGCTGTGGTATTGCATGCATTTTTATCATGGAAACCTTCTCCAGCCTTTTCAACTGCTGCCAGACCGAAATGCTTACCGACCATATTGCAATTTAAAATTCAAGTATGCTTTCAGTAAAAAAGGATTTTGTACACAATAGAGGTATTCCTTACAACATTGCTTTATTTAATACCTCTTTGTTGCTACGAGGATTGAATTCAGTCGCTGGAGTCCCTATTCCTCTCAGTGCAAATTCTGTTCTTACACCTATTTAACTCCAGTGATTTCAAAGGAACTATTCCAGGCTCACACCGGGGAAACTGAGATTGGAGTCTGGCCCCCCTTGTATGCCACTCTTAACTCTCTAAAGGGTATGCAGGCACAAGTCCATTGACCTAGATGGAATTCATCCACTTACTCTGGCGGGAACTTGGCCCACCGTATACAGGTTTTTCTCCCCTTGCTCAGATTTGTTTGGTTTCTAATATTTAGCAGATTTGACTTTGATCTGTGTAGTTTTTAGCCAACTGAGGATTACTGATCTCATACTGGGATTTGTCACAATCCATACAAGGCAACATTTTCAGCAGTGCCTAAACCCCAGCTCCTAAAAGATATTTTTATACACTTGACTCCCATTGATTTCAATGGGGTTTAGGCACCTAAATGTTTGAGGCTCTTGGCCTAAGTGATTTAGGAGCCTATGTCCCACTGACTTTCAAAGACTAGACACTCCATATTCCCATTTGTACTGAGTGGGCCAGATTCTGCCACACCTACATACACTGTTTGAGTATCGTCACTGAAATCAGTGGTACTACTTTGAGCCAATGAAGATTTCCAAAGCTGAGGCTAGATTTTCATTTAAACAAAAAACATTCTGATTAATTTAACAGCTGGTTAAACTAACCATTAAATTAGCTGAAGTCATTAAGACAGCAACAAACACAGACTTTACCTTGAAACAGTGAAGAACCTGTCTGATAGTTCAGTAGTCTCCAATGTGACCTGAATTTTTTCAGTCTTAATCTGCCTCATGAAACTCACTTTCCCACTGGGAAGTAAAATGCTCTATCATTAAAATTGCTGTTCCCAGAGAGAGAGAGCGGGAGAGAACAATCTTCTTTACTGCACCAAAATACTGAAACAATGAAAGGGAGTTCTAAGGCCTCTTTGGAATTAATATTTTAATACATATTTCCTATCTGATAAATATTTATTTGGGCTCTAATGAGTCACTGCTTTTTTTATGTGTAATAACAACAACTCTTAGTATTACATAGGACTCAGTCTCTTAAAAGCTTTGTACAGACATTGATCCTCACAGTCACCCTGTGTAGATAAGTGTTATCATAATTTCACAGCTGGGGAGGTTGAGGCAAAGCAGTTTGCTGGTTCAGCCAAACTTGAAAAGGGAGTGAGTGGCAGAATTGTGTTTGGAACTCAGGAATTTTTGATTCCCATTGTCATGATCAACCCACTGAGTGTGCATGTCATATATATAAAAATAAGGTGACTTTTATACCTATATATATATATATATATATATATATATATAGGTATAAAAGTCACCTTATTTTTAAATATGTACAAAGATGGACGGATCAGGCAGCTTTCCTTGCAAACCAGTACTTGCAAATAAGTCTTAATATATTACATTTGTTTTTAACCTTTCAATCAAAAAATATTCCTGTTTAACCACAATAGGGCAGATTCTGTCTGTTTCTGAATAACAGCACAGTAGTTCTGGAAGACGTATGGAGCCTACCCCCCTTGCGCAACCCCCACAATTGCAGTCCTTGCATTTCCCGTACCCCTACTCCCATGGGCATGCACAGTATACTGTGGGTGTGATCCGAAGTCAGCTGAAGCTCAAGGAAGAATGGAGCTGGCTGCAAAGGAATTGGTGAGAGGGGAAGTCAGAGAGGAGGCCTGGCAGTTCATAACCACCAGAGGCAAGAAATCATGGCAGCATTCTGTGTGGTTGGAGACAGGTGAGGATAGGCAAACTGTGGCCACCAGAGAGAAGAGAAGCAGGAGGGATCCCACACAGCTAGCCATTTCAAATCAATACCAAGACCTCAATGTAGAAACTATGGAAGATAACTCTGAAGATCCCGCAGGTTCAAGGGAATGGAGAGACGTATGGGAGACATGTGGATGGCAGTTTGGCCCAATCTGTAAGACAATCAGGCTTGCCCACAAAGAGTTCTTCAGACATCGAGGGAAGACACATGATCTTTGTTGGAGATTCATTACTCAGAAGAATTGAAAGAATATTCTACAAGGGACAGACAGACAACAGGACAGTGTGCTGCTTTTCGAGAGCCAAGACATGAGACTACACTCTAAGATTGCACAGGCTGCTGAGGTCTATGGGCAAGGATCCACTGGTGATGGTTCATATCAGCACTAATGACATTGCGTTGTGGAATATCTCACAGACACATGACTTCAGGGAACTCAGAAACATACTGAAAAAGAAAAATGTCGAAGCAGGTTTTGATTTTGTGGAACATTGGTCCACTTCTCTGGGGAGAGAGGGTTATATAGGTTGAATGGCCTCCAGTTCAGTAGAGTGGGGACCAATCTCCCTGGGGACAGGCTGGCTAGAGTAGACAGGAGGGGGTTAAACTAACAGCAAAGGGGGAAGGTAAGAAGAGAGAAGATATGAGCACTCAGCACAAAATTGAGATGTTGACAACAAAATTAACCAAGGAACCAAAGGACGTGGAGAAGAAATTATTGAATTGCCTATACACTAGTGCTAGTAGCCTGAATAACAAACAAGAGGAATTGGAATTGCTCATTTAGGCTTTACCTGGGGCTATATTTTTACTTTTGTCTATCGCTTTTTTGAGTTCCCATATGCTAAAATTTTCATTCAGAACTCCATCTTTGTATTCTACCCAGCCACGTAAGAGCTCAGTTTTCTTCAGCAAACACTGTTCTTTGTTTACAAAACTCTTTACCTTGATTTGTGTCACTAGTAATTTTTTGAAACTCTTTTGCTAAAATGTTCGCTTTTCCTACGTTAGAACTTTCAACTTTATCATTTACTGTAAAACCAGGTATAAATTTGTTTTGACTCTGTATCCCATTCATTCTTTTAACTTGTTTGTATGTTTCGGAAACCTGGGAATCTTTGTTCATTTTCCCACAATACTTTCTCCATCTCTCTTTTTAATCATTCCTTGTTCCATTGTTTTACATCTTTTATAGTTCATTAAGTCCTTGCTATTCATTTTGCTTTTTGCTTGTTTGTATGCCTTACTTCTTTCCTTAATTGCTGCTTTACAGTCTTCTTTACACCAGGGAACTGGAATTCTCAGTTCATGGCAATTCAGTGTCTTTCATATAGTTACATTGGCTGCTGCTGCAACTCCCTTTATTATATTATCATGAAATTCCTCTAGATGATACAACTCGTACTTAGATACTCAGCACGTTTAGTCTTAAAGAGTCCCCAGTTTGCTTTTATAAGGCTCCAGGTAGGAATTCTATCACTGTTTTCAACATTACCTTGGCCTTGGTATGTAATTAGCATAGGGAAGTGATTACTTCCCTTACATCATCTTTATAGATTTCTCAGCTGCATTTACTTGCTATATTGCTTGTTTCAGTTCCCACATCTAGATATGATAAGGTTCTATACACCAAATTAAACCTAGCAGGTGCACTAGTATTGAGCAATACCCGGTTGTGCATGTCAATGAACTGTTCCAGGCATTTGCCATTATAATCAGTTTTCCTGCTTCCCCATAATTCATTCTGGCTATTAAGATCACCACAAATAATATATTGGCATCTGACGAAGTGGTTATTCACCCACAAAAGCTAATGCTCCAATACGTCTGTTAGTCTATAAGGTGCCACAGGACTCTTTGCTGCTTTTACAGATCCATACTAACACAGCTACCCCTCTGATATTGGCTTTTGACATCCTTAACTAAATTTTCCAATTCTAGATTTGTCTAGGCGTTTATATGAGTTGTAAATGTTATAGATTCATATAAAGGTGCTGTTATTCTGCTGAGGAATCTTTATAATATATGTCAATTAACTAAGACCTTCCTTTATAAATATACAGATCCTTCCCCCTCTAGTTATTTCTCTGTTATTCTGATTACATCATATCCTGGAAGTCTAAACATAAGTTCTCACTAACCACATTTCTTGTACATGTCAGGGTTGTTTTCCATTTCAAAAACAGTTATCTTTAATTTGACCATGTGCTGTTAAACTATGTGCATTCCAGCAAAACTCTGTTAGAACTGTGTTGTTTAACTACATTATTACCTTCATTTAAAATTGCATGAATTCAGTCTATCGAGAGATTTCCTATATGCAAATAGCCCCATTTTTTGCTATAAACTTTCTCTCTTTATTATTAATCCCCAGCTTATTCCCCAGCTGGGATTCATCAGTTATTGGGTGCAGGTGCCTAAATTGAGCTCTCTCAATCTCATTAAGCCTTTTCTTACTAGTACAGGGTGTACAACCCATCACACAGATTATAATTTATATATATATTTAACAGCAGTCTGCAGGCTCTTGCCTTATAACATTTATGTCTGAATCCACCTTTCTGAGTCACTGCTCAAGACTGTGGAACATTGTCATTACTCAATAGATAACGGAGAGGATTTCACTAATCCTTTTTTTTTTTTTAACAAACAGCTATCCTGCAGATGAGGTTTCGAAAGCCAGACTTTACGTACTGTATGTTTAATGAATACAACTAAAACAACTGCTTTGGTTCTTTCTGTGATGGTATCAAGCTTGTACTCTGGGTTGGCTGTCAACACCATCATCATCATCAGGGCGGCGTCCCAGCGGGAGGGCGGCAGGCGGCTCCAGCAGACCTCCCGCAAATGTGCCTGCGGAGGGGCCGCTGGTCCCGCAGCTCTGGTGGAGCATCCGCAGGCATGCCTGCGGGAGGTCCACCGGAGCTGCGGGGCCAGCGGACCCTCCACAAGCACGTCTGCGGGAGGTCCACTGGAGCCGCGGGACTGGCGACCGCTAGAGCGCCCCCCGCGGCGTGCCGCCCTGCTTGGGGCGGCGGAAATCCTAGAGCCGCCCCTGACCATCATGGATCTCCAATAGCTGACAATTAAACTCTGCTGTCTGGAGGAAAGAAAATGGATTGAAATTTCAAAATGAGGGCTATTTCTAATACAGTTTTCCCAATTTAATTTTGTATGTAATCATGATGCAGGCCAGCTCCAGCTGTAATGCCTAATGCCATGCTACTTCATGCTGGTTTTACCTAAAAACTGGTTGTTAGTAAAGGCTTGAAACCAGATTGAGAATATTTGCATTTTTTCCTTGTAAACCCATACAATAGTAATGAAAGAATGCATCAGACCATCACCAGTTAAAGAGTCATTATTATGCTTAAATGCCTTATGATGCCAGTAATATTCTAATTACATATGGTACTAAAATGAGCCATCATGTCACTTTTTTGTATCTTCACTACTTCTTATTTTGCCTGGCAGTATGGAAGTAGGCATGGAGCATTTTAAACTTCACATGTGTATTTCCAGATTATAGGAGCCTTCTGTTTTCAGATGTAAAACAAAGAGCAAACTTCCTTAAGATTAGTCTATCCTGTAATGATGCAGAAACTATCTTAAAATAGACACAGACCTATATTTTACAAGAGAAGAAACTGCAGAGATGTCTCCTCTGGAGTGTGCTGCCAATGACTTTGACCTATTATATGATTTAGTCCCAAACCTCTGTTCAGAAACGGTCAGAGGCTCCAGGGTTTTGTAAGGCACTCACCTGTCCATTAGTACTGAACTGAGCTCATCCAACATATTTCATTAAGAATTAGCTCGCTGCTGTCCAGTGGTAAAAATGTGAACCCAGTTTCAAAGTAGCCAATCAGCTACTAGTGAGACATTTTTCTTTTGAAGTACACCGTATTTGTATTCATTTATTGACTCCTCTTTTTAGCCTGCAGTATATTTTCTGGCTTCTGATCTATTACAATGGTGCCAAGGTTTTAACAAGTACATAAATATCAAAACCACAGCACCAAAATTATAGCTGGAGTTCAGTTTGCACTATTTTAGCCCAGCCTTGTCATCTCAAATTTGTGATGGATGTAGAACAAAGAGAACTCCCCCCCCCCCACGTGTGTGTGTGTGTGTGTACAAATGTACACAGTCATTGTGGTAGACAGTAGCATTTTGTAATGTATGGGTGACTTCTTTTTTAAATGATCAAAGTCAGAACAGAGACATCTGCAAATGCATTCATGCTTTTTAGACATGGTAAGTATCACATCTTAATTCACCTTCTTATTAGTACATCCAGTTTACAGGATATTATATTCATAGCCAAATTCGTTAGCAGCCAGATTGAAAATACACTTTCTTCCTCCCCTCCCCCCCAATTCTTTGGAAACTAAACTTTTCAGATATCCGTTATCTTTTTAAGAACATGGTGCCCTTACTGGCAAGGATAATGAAAATTCACATATTGGGGGAATAACTCTGAAACCAATGAAAATTACTTTCTTTCCCAAGATTTCTCTGAAATTTGACCCTTTGTTTAAAAATTAATTAAGTCTCTACTCTTTTTGGTTGCATATGTAGCCTTTATTTTATAAATATGGTTGCGTCTCACAACACAGTGATTGAAACAACAGCACCTGAGAAGCGCAAATGTCCATATCCATCTTAAGGGAGTATTAATTCTAGTGCCATGTATATAGTGCCACTGGATCTAAATGAGACTGAAAACAATAGAAAAATAGATCATGATATCTAGGGAAGTTGGGTGCAGAAATTTGGAAACTAAATAAAGAATTTTACATCTAAAATCTAAATTTGAACCTCAGTGCTAAATTATTATTAAAAAACCACTTAAGATTAAAGTTGGTGTCATTTTCGACACTCACACAACTTCTCATGTTGTGGTAGCTCACCTATAGCATCTGGTTTAAAATATTTAGCTGGCTTTTCTATCTCCTATTCTGCACCACCTTGCATCCTGACTGTGGGCAACATAGGTGCTGGAACTAGGAGTGCTGGGGGTGCTGCTGCACCCCCTGGCTTGAAGTGGTTTCCACCATATCCAGGGTTTACAGTTTGGTTCAATGGCTTTCAGCACCCCCACTATACACATTTTTCCAGCACCCTCAGGTACTGCTGGTGTTTTCAGGGATGATAAGGGACAGTGGCATTGATTTCAATGACATCCCTGCATAATCCTCCATCATGAGTTATGCTTTGATGCACTGAGTTTGTTCCCTAGGACAAACTTTTGAAGGTAAAATTTGTGTCTTCTCAATGTTGAAGAATCTCAGTGTTTCAGTGACAATGATGGAGTATCCAGCTGTGTTTCACTCTTCGGATAATCTGTATATAAAGATAATCTGTGTGAATAACTAGACTATATACTGTAGGCTGCACACTTACTCAGCTTCATGTCCTGAATTATTAATTGGTTTACATAGGATACTTTTGTGACAAACATGGAAATTTCTTGCAATATTTTTGGGAGATTTTACTGTATTAAGTTTTACGTATGATTGTGGGCCAATGATTGTATGAAATTCCATGAGTGAAGGTCACTAGGACCTAAAAAGTGTGTGTGTGTGTGGGGGGGGGCATGATTAGGCAAATTCACTCAGTTTGTAACATATCCAGAGAGATACCGCCATCTGGAGAAGCTGGTTCAAACTGAATTCTTCAGAGACCAACAGACAAAGAAAGGACTTTTAGCTAAATAGTCTGAGTTCAAATTGCTTTCTGATCCATCAAACAGAGGATCTTCTTTCTTAGGGTGACCTGAATCCTTCCTGGGAAGCACTGGAAGAAGTTTGGCCTACTGAAGCCACATAAGACTGATGGGTGACCTCTCAAAGGCTTGTAGCATGTATATAGGTTCTTCTGTTGTTTGTAATGTTTTCTTTCTAATGGTTTCACCTTAAGAATAAATGTGCTTTCTTAGAAAGAGCTTTGTGGTAATTTATAACGAGGCCATTGCATTGTTCATAGCCTTCAAAGAGTAAGCCAAGTGCAGATGTCGACCTGGTTAGGCAGTCTGACTTGCTGGGAATAACATATTGTAAGAAAGGAACTGTGGAGCTGGAAAAATCCAGGTCAGCTGGGAGAGGAGCCTAGGTCTCTGCCCAAGAGAGGTGACGGCGAAAGAGCTGGGAGCCTAGACTGGGTGCCCTTGATGGACCATGGAGGAGGAATACAGATGCAGTTGCCCTGAATTGTGACACATGTATCTTCATTGGACTCCTCCTTGTTTCCTGAATTTAGAGGAGGTAGACAGTGCAAAATCCCTAATTCACACTGATAACATGGGAGACTTCGTTAATCATCCAAGTTTACCAGTTAAGGGTGAAAATCACCCCTGTGCAGAGATCCAGCACAGAGCCTGTGCACCACTTAAGTCTCTGTTTCAACTGGTGCATTGACCTCATGCTGGCCCACTAAATGTGAAAAAATAAAAAGGATCAAGTCTAGCTCATCATCAAATGTATTCTGTTAATGTACTTGGATAAGTGTAGTTGAGTTTTAATTATTTATGATAACATCTTCTAGCCTGTCAATAAACATACCATCCATCGTAGGTTTTCTAAATGTAATGAAGTCGTAGAAATGAGACTTTACTCCTAAACTAATTACATCTGTGCCAAGAAGTGGAATGAAGCCACTAGGGTTTTGGGTGTGATTTTTTAAAAAAATGTGTGTGGATTAGCAAAGTGAGAATTTAATGAGCTGTTATTTATAGAGGCAGCATCTGAACAGTCTTTTCACCCTAATTTACACCTCCCTCCCTCCCCCACAAAAAAAACCCAAACCCAACAACCCTGGACACATTTTGCTTGCCCTCAGCTAGAGACTTTCAACTCAGTAATATGTTTCCCGTGGAATTGAAATTTAACAGTACTTTAAATGTGGTCTTCCTACTGCATCGCTGCATCATTTTGTGCCAGAATAACTATTATTGATTTATGCCCTCTTTGTATAAAATAGTTTTCTATCATGGGCCAGAGCCTCAGCTAAAATGGTGTAGCTCTATTGACTTCGATGGAGATACGCTGGTTTGCCCCTGTTCAGAGGCAGAATGGCGCAGTCGTTAAAGGTACTAGCTAACAATTTGAAGGACCAGAGTTCAGTTTCCTGGTCTATCAGAGACTTCCTATTTACTCTTGATCACGTCAGATCCCATCAGTAAAATGGGGATACTAGTACCATCAATAACTATATTAATGATTGTGAGGTGCTCACATACTATGGTGATGAGGAGCCATCTAAGTAAGTACTTAAGGTAGACTGAGGATGTGACCCAAGCTTACAAGACATGGGACATATTCTTTAGTAGCATTCCATATTGTGCTGTGGTATTTAGGAGCTGTTTGTATAGGAGCATAGGCATTGCCATACTGGCTGTGACCAGTGGTCTCTTTACCCTGGGATCCTGCCACTAAGAGTAATCCTCACTAGTGCTTCAGAAGAAGGTGTAAGACACCTCATATAGAACAATTATGCCCTTAGAGGAAGTTTTTTCCTCACTCCCCATTAGTTACTGGTTGACTGAAGCATATATACCCCTTATACATTTTTATCCTGTCTACTGTAACCATTGACATTCTCATTATCTATATACATGTCTAATTCTGTTTTCTGAATAGTATTAAGTTCATGGCGTGAATGACCTCTTGTGTCAGTGAGTTCCACAAATTAACTGTGTGTTGGGTTAAAAAAAATACTTCCTTTTGTCCGTTTTGAGGACTCACTACTAAATTAAATTACATCTCTCCTGAGAGAAGGTAAAACATGATTTCCTTATTTCTTTTTTCCATGACCTAAAAAGTTTAAATGTTTTGTTTCTGTCAGTCTAAAGGTTTAGTGCTGATGATCATCACCATAGTATCGGAGTGCCATGTGGAAATCATTCTATGCCTTTGACCTAGAGTTGCCAATGTTGGTTGGATGTATTCCTGGAGATTTCATCATGACCTAATCTTTAATTAAAGATTAACCTTTAATTCATGGAGACTCCAGGACAATCCTGGAGAGTTGGCAACCCTACTCTGACCATCATCATTCATAGATTCGTGTAGTTTAAGGCCAGAAGGGACCATTAGATCATCTAGTCTGACCTCCTGTATATCACAGGCAGGGCCATCCTTACCCATACGCAGAGTACGCAGCTGCGTACAGCACCAGCCCCTGCTCTGACTCTTCCCCACAACCCCCACCCCTGCTCTGCCCCAACCCTGCCCCCACTCCACCCCTTCCTCAAAGCCCCCGCCTCTTCCTGCTCCCACTCCACCCCTTCCCCTGAGGACTGAAGCAGGGGTCGGGTGCCCTGCACTCACTGGGTGGAGTGAGAACCAAGTTCTCCACTGCCCCCCAAACCCCAAGGCTGGGAGCTAGGGGAGCAGAGCGGAGTGGGCTGGGGCCAGGTCACTCCACTTCCTGCCGCCCCGTGAGTGCGGGGTCGAGCCTTATTACAGGCCCTTCAATTTCACCCAGTTACCTCAGAATTCAGCCTAGTCTTGATCTGAAGACATCAAGAAATGGAGACTCCACCACTTCCCTTGGTAGATTGTTCCAATGGTGAATCACCCTAGCTTAAAAAAAAATTATTGTGCCTTATTTCCAACTTCAGTTTGTCTGGCTTCAGCTTTCAGCCACTGGTTTTCATTATATCTTTCTTCACTGGATTAAGGAGCCATTTAGTTCCTTCTCCCCGTGAAGGTGCTTATACACTGTAGTCAAGTCACCTCTTAATTTTTTTGATAAGCTAAATAGAATGAGCTCTTTAAATCTCTCACTGTAAGGCATTTTCTCCATCCCTTGAATCATTTTTGTAGCTCTTCTCTACACTCTCTTCAATTTTCAATATCCTTTTTAAAATGTGGACACCAGAACTTCACCCAGTATTCTAGTATCTGTTTCACCAAGGTCATATACGGAAGGTGATCTCCCTACTCCTACTCACTACTTCCCTGTTTCTATATCCATGGGTCATATTAGCCTTTTTTGCCACAGCATCACAGTGGGAGCTCTTGTTAAGTTGTTTGTCTGCTATGACCCCTACATCCTTTGCAGAGTCACTGCTTTCCAGGATGCTGTAGGACTGGCCTGCATCCTTTGTTGCTAGATGTTTAACTTTGCATGTGGCTGCACTAAGACACATTTTGTGTGAATGGGCCCAGGCTACCAAGCAATCCAGATCGATCTATATGACTGCCCCACCCTCATCATTATTTACCACTCTGCCAGTGTTTGTGCCGTCTTCAAATTGTATCAGCATTGACTTTATATTTAACTTCCAGATCATTGATGAGAACACTGAATAGCTTTGGACCTAGTCCGATTTCTGCGTAAACCCACTAGAAACACACTGATTGGATGATGATTCGCCATTGACAACTACTTTGTCAGTTAGCCAGTTTTTCAATCCATTTAATATGTGATTTATTGGTATTGTTTAGCACTAGTTTTTTTTTTTAAATCAGAAACAGAACTGTAGTATCTGAGTGCCATGTTTTTTCAATGCTGTTGTGCAATTTTCTTTGCCTATTTTTGGATCCTTTTGTTGTGTTATCTGTTTCTTAGTCCATTCCTAATCCTTCGCAGCACTTTAACACTCACCCATGACTACTTAGTAACTGCACTGTTATATCCATGATCTCCCAAGGTGGAAATACAATACAAAATGACACATAACTGCACCTGCTGTGTTAGTGATCATGTGATTATATAGTTTAAAACACACACACAGATTTTAAAATGCCTGATGAACAAAAAATGCCTCTGTGATTGACACCCTCCTCTGGAAACAGAAGGTTGTATAGCTCCTCTTCTGGGAACAACAGATTGTATGGCATCATATATGATGTATGACCGTCCGCACCATATAAGGCCATCCCTGTGCTCTGCCTGTCTTCTTCTATTTTTCTGAGCCAGCAGGTTATTAAAAATCACCGCAATTCTGCACTTGAGAGTACCCCTTTAATGCTGTTTTGTAAGCTTTAGCCTCTATGATCTTTTCTGGTCCCCAATCTCAATACATAAACACATTTATTGAACGGTCTGAGTCCCTTATCAGGCCATAAACCTAATTTATTCCAGTCACTTTTGAATGTGTTTGCTCTCTTCCTTTGAAGGATGGCAATACCTATGTGCCTTTTGTCCTCAGTTTCAAATGGCAGCATGTTTAACTATATTTTTCAAGTGTCAGGGTCCGCTTGAGTTTCCTCATCCTTTTCCTCATATGGGTGGTTGCTGCTTTCAGAGCTGAAAACATTCTTAATGTGTTTTCACTCCCTTTTTTATTTGATTCCAAGTATTAATTCAGGTTTTTCTTTACCTCTAATTTTGAGTAGATGTTCTTGTCATCTCCTCCTGAAGTGAGATTTAATTGTTCAATAGATGGTTTCTTTCCCTGGATCATACTGAAAACCCCCTTAATCAGACAAGTAGGTTTCTTTCATTATTTTTACTATTATGCCTACTGCATTCATTACAAACTGGCAGCCACAAGCTTTGTGCATAAAATATTTTTCCCTTTAATACTCTCTCCCCTCGGAACTTTATTTTTCTTTCAGAACATGGGATAAATTAAATGCATAGCTGCTATTAATGGGAACCGCAAATGTAAATCTCCCATGGGTCTAAAAGCAGAGTAGACCCCTGTGTCTTCATCTAATATCTCATCCTATTAAATTTTGCTCTGTACTTTTCTCCTATTGGATTTGAGATTCCATTCCTCTTGTCCCTTCTCCCCCCCCCCCCCAAAAAAAACAACCAAAAAACCCCCAAAAAACAAAACAAAAACCCAAACAACAAAAAGCAACTGGGAATTATGGGACACAGCAAGTTTCGGTATATTGACCAGATATCAAAATCCATATTGAAACATGGATAAGCTAGAACTAGAAAGTATAACATACAGACATTCACCAAGGATGGGTGCTGAAGGCAGGCCATTCCATACATAATTAGATGAAACATAAATAAAGTGGTGACATGATTTGTTTTCCCAGTTACCTCATGATATGGCCTGGAAACACTGGGTGACTCTTCTCACATATACCATCTTATGGCAATAGGGATGGATCACTTGATGATTACCTGCTCTGTTCATTCCCTCTGAGACACCTGGCATTGACCTCTGTCAGAAGACAGGATACTGGGCTAGATGGACTTTTGGTCTGACCCACTATGGCCGTTCTTATGTTCAGCAGGAAACTGACCTGATTTCAGTGGCATCATTCCTGATCTGAAATGATGAAAGGGAGAGGAAAATTGGGCTTATTTTGGGAGGTGACACACAGCAATCGTGTTGAGTGAAATGAAGCTACTGGGCCTCCTGTGTGAAGTCTCCAATTATAACCTTGTGTATCTCTGAGCATAACTCATGCTACCACCATCTGATCAATTAGTATTTATCCTGGAATGGATATATTCTGTGCTATCAATGTGTCTTGTGCGCAGGATAGGAGAAAGAACCATGAAGGAAAGAGAAATCCAAGAGAATTTAGCCATTTGGTATAATACAGGTGACTGTATTGTGGAGGATACCTGGGTTTAATATAAAGGGATAGTGGTTCTTAGGGTATATCTACACTAGCAATGCTAGAGCTGCACAGCTGCAGTTCTGGAACTGCGCTGCTTTAGTGCTGTTGTGTAGACACTTACTACAGCAACGGAAGGGGGTCTTCCATTTACGACAGTCTTCGAGAGGTGCTAGCTAGGTTGGTGGAAGAATTCTACACCAGGGCTTCGGTCGGCTTAATTACATTGCATAGGGAGTGAATTTTTTCCTAGCCTTGAGCTAGGTAGTTAAGCTGACCTAACTTTGTAGTGCAGACCAGCCCTTAGTTAGTAAGCATCACCACGTGAGGCGTGCACCGACATACTTTAGTATAGTAAACATTCTACTTTTTAAAAAAACAAACAGGACAGATTAAAGGGATATAATGTAGTTATTGTACTTTTTAAAATGTATGAAAACTGCATAACTGGTTATTTTTGTATTTTAAAATAAAAACTAGAACCGTATGTTTAGAGAAAATTACATGTGAGCATAGTATAAAATGCACTGTGGGCTTGAACCAGCTCCCATTGAAGACTATGGCAAAACTCCCACTGACTTCATTAGAGCAGGATCAATCCACAAGTGCTGGCTTTCTATGAAAGCATTATTCTTATTACTACTTGGCTATTTATTAATTTGCATAGCATCCTAACAGGCACTTTACAGACAGCTAAGAGAATGTTTCTACCCTAAAGAGATTGATTTCAATGAGACTATGGTGTCATAGTTTTTATTTTGTCTATTGGGCTAAATTCTATCCTGCAGCTTCCAGGGAAATCTCTGGGTCAAACTTAACAATGACTTTAACATTGGGGTGAGATATACATCGGCTATTAGTTGTTTATAAAATAGGTGCACATAAATGTAAGTAGGTTCTGATTCTGCTCTCACTGGTTTTACACTGTTGTAGCTCCATTGACTTCACTGGAGCCATTCTCAATGTACACCAGTATAAATCAGTGGAAAGTTAGGAGATTACATTGTCAGTTACAAGGTTTATTGCCACCTCTCTTTTCTTCTGACCAAGTTAGCCCATGGCCATGTGATCCTTGTATTTTACTTGGGTAAAGAAATTGGTAACAGTGTTAGAGAAACCAAGACAAACATTACTGTACTTGAAACTAGTTTAGCCAACTCTCTATCCTGGGAATTAAACTATTTTAAAGAGAACAATTAACATTACACACTGCATTAAAACTTATAAATAATGATAATAACTGTACCCAGATTTTAGGGTAATAGCCAGTATCTTTTTATTAATGGTATTTTCCAGCTATGATAAGACTGTGTGAACAGTCTTCTATGAATTCATGTTGCTGCTGTGAAAATATCCAGTTCAGCCAGTAGTCTTTAGTGAACACTTCGTTATAAGAAATCTTTATGGAAAATGGTCACTTGGGAAGCAATTATTAATAATTACAGAATCCTTCATCACTGCTTTTGATCTCCTACAAGCATGGATCTTCACTCCTAATATTCATGTTGCTGACAGTACAGCACAGCTCAACAATATGCTTTGATGCCAGTAAGAACAAAGGGGCTTTTTAGAAATATTCAATTCAGCAATTACTGTCATAGCCTCACTCCTCAAATAGAGTGTTGTGTGTGTGTGTTCTTTGCCATTAATGAATTCATACTACTCTCATAAGTTAATACTGGGTTCTCAGTCCCTTGCAGTTTTCAAATGAGAATTGTTTAATAATAAAATCTATATCACTAGGTGTTTGTGTGTGTGTGTGTGTGTGTATGTGATGTGTACAATTACTTTTGAATCACAGACAAGATAATAGCTGGGTCATTTCCTGCCCCAGGCAGGGGATATCTGCTAAGCATATATTGTACCCTACCAATTACACTGCAGCCTTCCACATGCCCACAAAATTAATTTTTCCTGAGGCTTTGGATAATTTGTCTTGTCTAATGATAGTACAGTCATTTCACAAGCTACATGCAGAATTATTCTAGAAACTTGCATTGTAGTAAGCACATGCCATTTTTTTTAAACGTGGAAAGGAAAAGTTCATTCACTGAGTTGATAATAGTTGTCAGTTTAATTTTCTTGAGAAGCTTGAGAAGAGAAAAGAAAGTCTGTGGTGGGGAAAATCCCCACACTAAGGCCAGGGGTATTTGGAAGAGGCCTTGAAGTCAGAGAGGCAAAAAAATGTCTTCATCCATTGCTCACTCTGCTTGTGTTTTATATCCTTTCACCCCATCGGGTGTCTGTCTTGTCTATTTTCACTGTAAGATCTTTGGGGCAGGGATTATCTTCTATTCTGTATTTGCACAACACCTAGCACCATGGGGCCCTGATCTTGGTTCATCCCTGGGCATTACAATATTATATTATCATTATTATTATTATTATTAGCTGCTAACCCAGGAATCGGCAACCTTTGGCACGCGGTCCGTCACGGAAATCCGCTGGCGGCCCAGGATGGTTTGTTTATCTGCAGCGTCCACAGGTTCGGCCGATCGCAGCTCCCACTGGCTGCGGTTCGCCATTCCAGGCCATTGGGGGCTGCAGGAGGTGGCGTGGGCCGAGGGATGTGCTGGCCTGCAGCCCCCATTGGCCTGGAACGGCGAACTGCAACCAGTAGGAGCTGCGATCGGCCAAACCTGCGGATGCTGCAGGTAAACAAACCATCCCGGCCCGCCAGCGGCTTTTTCTGATGGGCCGCGTACCAAAGGTTGCTGATCCCTGTGCTAAAGAATAAGAGAAACTGCTCTTTAGCTGCTTTGCCTTTGACTCCATTGGGAGTTTGACTGGTTGATCCACCAATCCCAACCATCCTCGAGTCTGTTCAGGCCCAAAACGTTCTCACTGGAATGTCCCTGAAAATCTGTCTGTTGGCTCCCCACATCCTATTCCCTCTCCTATAAGGAGGGCCATGCTAGTTCTGCTGCATTCAGTGTTTTCTGTTGATGAAGTGGGATTTGCGCCCCAGTTTACTGTTTACTGCTAGATTAAACCACTGAGTGTGTGTGTGCGTGCATACCTGCCTAATACCTGAATCCCAAGGAAGCAGGGTTCATGGGAACTCTATTTGGCCCTCATCGAAGCATAGGTTTGTCTTTGTTTTATATTCAAAGACTTTTGTTATCTTGTACTTATTTCATTATATTTACAATGTCCAAAGGCCTCTGTCTATCTAATCATCTGATTCATAAAATAAGGAAGAAAAAAGTCACATTTGTAGTTATTGTGTGAAGCAAACTAGCAGGTTAGTATAGCCTGAGACAGTATAAAAGCTGTAGGATTTGCACTATTGTTGCATCAGTTCCTGTATCCTGCCTTTGGCAGCAACCGGTATCTGATTCTTCAGAGGAAATAGAACCCGCTCCTCACCCAGTGCTATAATGCACTAAACAGTTTTGCTGCCTTTGGTGACATAGGAAGGTGAGATTCCTTTGTGATCAGTTTATGCCGTGGAATATCATGATTTGATTTACCATATTTTAGCAAGTATAAATGTTCATTCAATCATCTGGCTCACTGTATAATCCAACTTCAATTTGAGATGGAAGATAGTTAGCTGTGTGACTTCTCATACTGAAGGCTGGTGTATGGGACAGAGGCTATCTGTTGTGCATAGATGTATTTGTATTCACCTCATTGGCTGTTATCTTAGGACGATTGATCAATCTCTTTTTGGGACTGACTGTTTCTGAAATGAGAGTAATCAGAACAATGGGCCAGATTACAGAGTGCATCTGATATGCACAGAATACAGATGGGTTGTGTATACAAAAGAGGTCTAGAAATGCACCTTTGAACTCTCCTGAATGTGATTCTCTGTTTAGGACCACTCTCCTGGTGTGGAGTTAGAACATCCAGAGTTTGCTCTAAATTATGACAGATGCAAATGGCCACATGGGATTAAAACCAGAGCTGAAGATCAGCGTAGCATGGGAACATCCCAGTAACATGGTCTTCCCCCACGATGCTGGCAGCAGAAAGAGGGTAATTGGAAGAGCCCTAAAGCCGGATCTACAGTTTGGAAGGTCCTCTTTTTGATTGGGGGACACTCCCTCCCCTTCTGGGGGTAAAATGGTTTTTGGGCTGTCTTATGGTGGTGGTGTGAAATAATGCAACTGGTTTGCACTGCAGAACCTGGTTTAAGAACAGCTGATACATCAGTCTTTTCCAAATTCTGAAATTGTTTAGCGTTATCTTGTATGGACAATATCTTTTGGCCTCATTTGCTGAGTAACTGGAATACACATCACAGGATGCACATCTTAAAGCCCAACTCTGAAAATATGTATTTCTAACTCTCATAGAAAATCAGTAGGAATTTTGCATCTTCAAGAACTGCAGGGCTGGGCCCTGAGTGCTCTCTTGCTTGTATGTACTTTCTTCTGCTTTGTAGCAGTTTATTTCCAGAGGATTATTTTGAACGCCTGCAATTGCATGCTGGAAGCTTGCCACTGTTTTTCTGTGTCCATATTCTCCAGGGATTTGATAATTGTTTTGGTTGAGTTAACTCCATTTTAAATACACTTCCAATTTTAAATGTGATCCCAGTAATGACATAAACAACCTCCACTTCCTCTCACTGAACTCCTCTGCATGAATGTCTGATACACTGTCTTAAGTGTGAGGTGGCTGTGGAGTTTCAATGACCTAGTTTATCTCTTTCTGTCAACTTAAACAAGAAGAAACTACCCAGTAAATCATATAATTACAAGGTGCACAGAGATATGAGCCTGCAGCCTGCTAGATTAGGGAGGCTCTACCTATAGTTAGCTTCCTTTGTTTTGGTTATTTGGTTTTCCTTGATGCCTTTACAGTGGGCTTGTGGATTTGCTTTCACATTAATCAATATGATTCTTAGCCCATACATGAATCACCTTTTTATATAATGTGTCCTTCCCACTGTACTGAATACTATGCCTTCATTTCTGTCTGGAAATGCCTAACACATTGTGGACATTGCCAGAGACAAGTTTTTTTTTTTAACTTTAAAATTCCATATATTTTATTCATAAAACTGATTCTCATTTTATAAATATAATTTCACTTTTTAAACAATAATTGTTGGCTTTTGCAGCTGATTAAAGAGGTTGCATCTAAGTTTTTGTATTCCCTCTTCATAGAGTATGCTGATTGTCATTTAAGACAGTTGCTTGTAGTTTTTATGATCTCATGCTTTTTGGACAAGTGTTTCTGGGACAGGGAGAAAGCAAAAGAAGACAGAGCATGGAAGGAAGGGAGGATTAGGGAGTTTAAAAATAACTGTATACATATGCACTGTAGCATGTTTGATATATCAACAGACTGTGGGTCTTATCTTCCACCCTTTGCAATAGGAGTTTTTTGAGTCCATAAGGATTGCAGGAGCAGGCCATGAACAGGTTATGGAGCAGCTGCTACTTGCTTGATAGTTAAGATTGCAGGTAAATTCCTGTTTAACACACACACACACACACACACACACACACACACACACACACACACACGCGCGCGCGCGCAAGCCGTTGTTTTGGAAACTATGGCATGGAATGCTTGCAGTGTAGTAGTAATAGATCACTGTACTTCTGAGGGAACATTCCCCACAAAATATCCTGTAGTGAAGAGTAAGGTACACTAGACTGAAAAGACATGAATTCTAGGCTGACCTCTTTCAATGAAAATGTTAGCATTTAATATACCTCTACCCTGATATAATGCGACCCGATATAACACAAATTCAGATATAATGCGGTAAAGCAGTGCTTCCGGGGGGAGGGGAGGCACGGGGCTGTGCACTCCGGTGGATCAAAGCAAGTTCAATTTAACGTGGTTTCACATAGTACGCGGTAAGATTTTTTGGCTCCCGAGGACAGCATTATATCAAGGTAGAGGTGTATTAAGGGTTCTTTTCCCGTGCTCATCACCATGCTGTCTGAGAGCCTACAGGAACTATGCTCGCCTCTTAGCACAAACTCAGCAAAGAGCGGATTAATGCAATTTTCTGTTCCTCCCATTCACTCATTTGCTTCGGGCACCAATAAACTCAGCAATAAGAGCAGCAGTCAACTTTCAACCAACAAATACATTCCTTGATCCCTAAACACATGGCTCAACCCCCAATCACGACAGAAATCTGGATCTACCAAGAGTGAGAAATGCAAACCATATTAAAACAAAGGTGTGCAAACACAATAGTTTTCTTCCCTGGCAGAGGCAAACACACAAACAAACTTTTGCAAACTTTACTCAATGTAAGGGTATGTCTACACTACCCGCCGGGCAGCGATCGATCCGGGGGGGGGGTTGATTTATCGCGTCTAGACTAGACACGATAAATTGACTTCTGAGCGCTCTCCCGTCAACTCCTGTACTCCAACACCGCGAGAGGTGCAGGCAGAGTTGATGGGGGAGCGGCAGCAGTTGACTCACTGCATGAAGACACCACAGTAAGTCAATCTAAGTATGTTGACTTCAGCTACGTTATTCACGTAGCTGAAGTTGCGTAACTTAGATTGATCCTCCCCGCCCCCAGTGTAGACCAGGGCCTAGAAACTGCTCCCTCTTTGCGCCCTCCCTTCCCCCCCCATGCAGGTTTAAAACAGATGCATCCATCTCTCACTCTCTCTTTTGCTCAGTTTCATTCAGAGTACTGGCTCCAAATTCAAAGTAACTCCCCTTTGGAGCAGAAGAATTTTTGGAAATTTTGCCAGACAGTGTGAATATAGTATTATGTTACTGCTATTAAAATGACTGAAGGATATTAAACTGTCATTACAGGAAGCACAGCATTTTATATTGTATACTTCATTATGGGACATTTGATCTCCAGCATTTTGTTGTGAGAGATTTGCTCAAGGTAACGTTCCATCACCCATGAATGTTACAATGAGAAGGCTCCAAAATATTGTGTATTTTAGTTATGTGACGTGTCCTTTATTTGACAATTTGAGTAACAATTTGCATTACATTAACTTTTATTATAATATGTGTACATTATAAATAGTTATGACATTTCGTAGAGCAGCAAATATCAAGACAAAATTGATGCCCGGATTAAATATGGATGATGAAATGTGCAGGACAAGCTGTCATGGATATGTATGTTATAACTAGGGTCCATGGAATATTGCAGCATCCTAGGGCCTGGATTCCTTTACCACATTAAAGGAAGAGCTGAGTTTTCTTCTTTCTACATATTGAACAAAGAGTCACTGACAGCTTAGCATCTGCAACATACCAGGAGCTCTGATTGGCAATAGCAACAATTGGATTGACTTTAATGGAACCTCTACACCAGGGGTCGGCAACCTCTGGCACGTGGCTCGCCAGGGTAAGCACCCTGGCGGGCTGGGCCAGTTTGTTTATCTGCCGTGTCGGCAGGTTTGGCGGACTGCGGCTCCCAATGGCCGTGGTTTGCTGTCCCAGGCCAATGGGGGTGTCGGGAAGCCGCAGCCAGCACATCCGTCAGCCCAACCGCTTCCCGCCACCCCCATTGGTCTAGGACTGTGAACCGCGGCCAGTGGGAGCCGCAGTCCGCCAAACCTGCCGACCCCTGCTCTACACATACATCCAAAGGCAGTTGTTCTGCACCTTTCAATGCTAGAGTCTCCTGACTGCTGGGAGGCAGAGCTGGCACTTCAGTGTGGCTGTTACAGAGGCAGGCCCACTGGGTGCTCTCACCCAGGGAGACATGTTTGTTTTCTGGTATACGTCTTGTGTCTTGTATATGGAATACACAACACCCTTGCCTCTGGTATCCACCCCTATACGCTTGATCTGTCAGAGCCTGAGTTTGTTGACTTGCAAGGCATGCCTATCTGCTTACCAAGGCTTTTTCTGAGGGAGCTGGTTGGGGGCAGTCCTTGTTTGCATTCACTCTCAGAGACTGGCCTATGTATTTGTGTTTTCTTTTTACGGTTTGTGTTTGTATGAGTTGATGAGAGGGGTCTCTCACCCATTTAAACGTAATTAAATAAAATGTATCATCACTTTAGTAAGCTGAGGAGGCCTTTTGACCTTTGGACTAAACACCTCCAGAACTAAAATAAAGTGTCAGAACACTAGAGGAATTAACTGTATCACCAAGTCTAGCTGGAACAAAGCCAGCCTCTCAGACAGAGGGCACTGGATTCTCACATTGATGGAAAATGATACCAAAGTAAAAATCATGAGCTGCTGTGTCACAGGAATCTGTTTGCTTATCATCACTGTTGGGGCCTTGGTGCACCCACAATAAAAATAATCATAATCAATCCTCCTAGTCATGCACAGTGGCCAAAATAGTCAAACCTTGGTGCCTAAACCCATATGTATTTGTTCAGATTTAAAATAATAAATACATCTGTACAGGCCTGGAGGTGCTGGGACAAAATTAATTATATAATCAGTACAGTTAAATAAAATCTCAGCAGCGTTATAATCACCAGTTCCACAGGAACTCAAACAGCCACCTACTGCCTTCATTCTCTAGGAAGCATCCATCAGCACTCTTATTTAGATAACTAAGTAATAATGGCCTGACTTTTTTCCAAAGCCCTGTGCAGTTGGGGATGCTCAGGATTGCTGAAGATCAGGTATCTTGTATTCAGGGTCTAACTTTAGACAACAAAGTTTGAAAGTTTTAACCTATAATTCCCATAATAGAATCAACACAGTCCCAACTCCCCTCATAAGAACTCTTGGTAAAATCCTGGCCCCACTGAAGTCAGCTGGATTTTTCCCATTGAATTCATTGGAGCCATAACTTCACCCGATGTGTGGAAATCTCCAGTGGAGCAATGGGATAATACAATGCTGTGTGAGCAGAGAGAAGAGTACAGTGAGAGTACTAATGGCTCTACTTCAGAGGGAGCAGGGCCTTGCTTTTCAAACAGCCTTTGGTAAGGATGGAGACAGTAAAAGCAGGAAAGAAATGAGCCTGTTCTCCATTTTAATGAAACCATGGCTCCTCTCTTCCCTCTTCCCCTGACCTCCTCCCCAAGATATTTCAGGAGATACAGTGGCTCTGCTCCACTTCCTCAGGTCAAGGGATTTATAACATTAAGAGTATACACACAGTTCAGTTCCCGGCTAGCTCGGAATCATACATAGTAAGTAGCGGCCATCATTCTCTGTGTTTATATCAGGCTGTGAAATGCAGCATTAGCTGATATATACTCCCTGGCCATACTAAAGCTGATTGTTGGTGATCCAAGGGTACAGGAAGAAGCAAACAGGACATAAATTCTCCTTCTCTGCAAACAACTGCTCTAAGTGCCATGACTCTTCTATAGAAACAGCATTCTCATTTCACCCGCTTTTGACAGAGCGCATGTTAAATGGCTACAGCACTTAGAGGTCTTAAAAAACCTTATTTGATCTTCTTGGACATGCAACTATACTATGTTCTTTAAAGCACCCTGAAGTAAATGGATTGCCAAAAACATGTGAAAGGGAATAGAATTGAGGCCAAATTGCTCATTAGTCCATAGAACTAATCAGAATACTGATTCTCATTTGTTTATCTCACTGGTTCCCTCTTGGACTGTGTTCTGTCCATTTGGCATAGTAATACTCATTTCTGAAGAATTATAACCCCCATGTGATACCTTGAAACTGCACACAGCCATTTTACCCTAATATGTAGCAGTTCACATTTTCCAAGCACTTAAACATTAATTAGATAATCACCAGGACACCTCTGGAAGGCTCAGGGCCTAGTTTTCATTTTAGAGAAATAGGCCCTAGTTTTCAGAGGTGAGGGTGAGCACACACCTCCCCTGTTGGAGCCAAGGGGACCTGTGGTTCTTTGGCCCTCAGTGGTTTGTAAAAGGCCACACAGAAAGTCAGGAACGGGACTAGGATCAGAATTCAGGAATTCATGGCTTCTGGCCCACTCTCACTCTGTTCTGACCTTGAAACTTCGACATTCCAAATACCTCTAGTCAGACATATTTTTTTTTTAACCAAAAAACCTTTTTCAATATGCAAGAAGGCAGAAAACTTGATTTTTTTCCCCCTCTCCCCTCAATCACCATCTCCAGGAGCCGAGCCTGCAAGTTTCATATAACGATGCATATTGTAAAAGTTTATTAGAAAAAGAATGTAATGGCTAGGAAGCAAAAGTCTGCAGGCTGGAGCATTTCATTAAAGGTAACCTTTTAATAGAAAAGTTTGTAGTGGTGGTAAATTTAATCAGACTTTTAACTATCTTACTCTTCGCAGTGTCTTCCACAGATCTATGTGACCTGGGGAGAAAATGAGCCTGATTCCCCACTGCCTTGCTTAGTCATTTTTACTGGTGCAAGCGGGATAGAGAGTGCTCCTAAATCCCAGTGGTAGCACTGTACACCCACTTGGCACAGATGCAAACAACTACACAAGGGGTGAGGCAATGGCAAATCAAAGCCAGTGTGAGTGGTCTCCCCAGTTTTCGTCTTAGGGTATAAACTTCAATGGTATCATTCTCGGTTGGATGTCAGAGCTGGTCCCCTACGTTTCCATGGTTCTGTGGTCGAGCAAATCGATAACCAAGGACTAGCCTTTTCTTCTCCGGGCTTCGCAAGGAATCATTTTTACTCTTAAAACCTTTTTGCCATGTTTAGGTACCTCAACTGGCTGTGTTTTAAAAATGCAAATGAAATATTCCTGCAAAGTACTGAATGCGTCTTTTGAGTTTTGACCATCCAGGATGTCCATTAAAGGCAATTTTCAGCATTGGATGCCACTACTTTTTAATGGAAGGAAAAATAGCTAATCTCCATCACTAAAGATGAACCCTTTTAATTATTAAGGGTGCTTTATGGCGTCCCTTGCACATGCCCACTGAATTAAATGGCAGTTTTGGATTCACAATGAAGGCATCTGATGAGATCCTAAAAAGCTTAGTGAAGACATAAGAACTAGGAATGGCCATACTGGGTGAGGTCCATCTAGCCCAGCATTCTGTCTTCCAACAGTGGCCAATGCCAGGTGCCCCAGGGGGAATGAACAGAACAGGTAATCATCAAGTGACCCATCCCCTGCTGTCCTTTCCCAGCTTCTGGCAAACAGGGGCGAGGGACACCATCCCTGCCCATCCTGGCTAATAGCCATTGATGGACCTATCCTCCATGAGCTTATCTAGTTCTTTTTTGTACCCTGTTATAGTCTTGGCCTTCACAACATCCTCTGGCAAAGATTTCCACAGGTTGACTGTGCACTGTGTGAAGAAATGCTTCCTTTTGTGTGTTTTAAACCTGCTGCCTATTCATTTCATTTGGTGACTCCTTGTTCAAACTCTTCTCCAACTCCACACTCTGCTGTTGGAGGTGGTTAGCAATGATGAGTTGCTGGCCTTACTTAGCTTGGCTCCTGGAGATGGTGATTGAGGGGAGAGGGGGGAAAAAATCAAGTTTTCTGCCTTCTTGCATATTGAAAAAGGTTTTTTGGTTAAAAAAAATATGTCTGACTAGAGGTATTTGGAATGTCGAAGTTTCAAGGTCAGAACAGAGTGAGAGTGGGCCAGAAGCCATGAATTCCTGAATTCTGATCCTAGTCCCGTTCCTGACTTTCTGTGTGGCCTTTTACAAACCACTGAGGGCCAAAGAACCACAGGTCCCCTTGGCTCCAACAGGGGAGGTGTGTGCTCACCCTCACCTCTGAAAACTAGGGCCTATTTCTCTAAAATGAAAACTAGGCCCTGAGCCTTCCAGAGGTGTCCTGGTGATTATCTAATTAATGTTTAAGTGCTTGGAAAATGTGAACTGCTACATATTAGGGTAAAATGGCTGTGTGCAGTTTCAAGGTATCACATGGGGGTTATAATTCTTCAGAAATGAGTATTACTATGCCAAATGGACAGAACACAGTCCAAGAGGGAACCAGTGAGATAAACAAATGAGAATCAGTATTCTGATTAGTTCTATGGACTAATGAGCAATTTGGCCTCAATTCTATTCCCTTTCACATGTTTTTGGTGTGAGGTCTTTGGGTCAAGGACCATATTTTCATTGTATGTTTGTACAGTGCTTAGCACAATGGGGCACTGATCTTGGATAGACACAGCTCTAATATAAACATTAATCAATAATATCCTTGCAAAGACCAGACTGGTAGATGTCATAGGGCATGCCTGCCCCATAGCACCCTCCGTTCAGTAAGTATAGAAGTGCTCCCTGCCTCAGTTTCCCTCCTCACAAAGCCAATAATTCCATATCAGGCACTCTTGACATTTGTTTCAATAATATCCTTCCTAGGGCTTGTTTATTACAAAACCCCGTACAAAATGGCCATAACAAGACGTCTCAAGTAAACAAAAGGTATTTTTGGCTGTCAGAGTTTCTCTGACACCTGCCCTCTAAGCTCTGTTCCTAGTCCCCTCAGGGTCTTTAAGTCTCTCCTCATGGCTGGAGCCTCAGCTCTTCTCCTGGAGCTGGGTGCCATTTTATCTCCCTGGGCTGGCCCCACTTAGTCCATGGGCTTAGAGGGTTTCATAGACTTCTGCTGATCTCTGCTCCCTGCTAACTCAGGGCCCTGCAGGAGCCTCCTTACTCCTTTTCGTGTCTGCAGGAATCTGCGCTGCTATGGAGGAGGCGGCAGCATTTATGCTGGCCCCTTCTCCCAGCTCATGCCTTGCCAGCTGGGTGACAGGGGAGCCTTGCCAGGCGATGAGGACTGACCAGTAGGCACTACTGCCCTTAAAGGGCCAACTACCCTGTCACAGTAGGTTTAAAAAAAACCTTTCTTTGCTTTTTGTTTAACATTTATTGTAGTTGTTTTTTTGCAGTGGAAACACATTATAGACAACATCTTACACACCAGCAAGAGGTTTGAGAATTTATTTTTCTGAGAATGCTTTTTAACAAACTTGTTTTATGAAACATGCATCCCCTCCCATTGTAATGTCAAGAGGCTGTATGCTCGTCCTACTGGGAGATTCCCTCTCTAAAAGGGGAAAACTCATTACCAGTGGCACCTAGTGGTCAGGCAGAAGGGCAGCAGGTTGTTGCCCCTTTTCAGCTATTGTCCTGTCCTTCAGCTCCCCCAGGGCATCACGGCTTTCACCTTAGTACGGTGACTTTGGGGTCTGGACCCTTGAACGGTCCAGGTCTCCCAAAGGACTCTACCGAGGCGAAGGCTTCTGTTCATGTCCCATCTTCTGTGTGTGGGTAGGGACCCCGGGCCCACCAGGCTCTGATCCTGGGCTCAATTCTAGTCAACTTTGTTCTGCACCTTGGGGTGCTACGCAGCTGCCCCCCAGACCACTTCCCACCCAGATTTCCCTTTTCCCCATGGAGTAAACTACAGAATCGCAAATAAAGTTTCTGATCTTCCCAATCAGTCATCATTCTTTCCTTTGTACGTCCTGTCAGGTCTGTTTTCCCAGGTCTCAGGCCCCAATAGTCTTCAGCAGCGCTTCCAGAGAGCAGAGGTCTGCTCCTTTCCACTGCCTGTCCCCTTCTGAGCTGCTCTGTTTCCCAATTTCAGCCTGGCCTCCAGCTTGTGCAGGCTTTGCAGGTGTGGCCGGGCAGGGCTGCCTGGATCCAGGGCTGCTCCTTAACCCCTTGTTCGCTAGTGTGGGGTCTGTACACACCATCACACCCATGTAGAAGTAAGACTGCATGTGGTTTAACTTTCTCAGCGGAGAAGTTTTTCAGGGTACTATTGGGAGACATATGTTTTAGCCGTAAGATCTGATTTAACAATGAAATGCTACATAGTAATATCTTGAGAATAAAATCATAACAGATAACTATAGGGAGGAAAAGGAAAAGAAACAAAACCTTTACTCTGTGGAATTTTCTGAGGCAAGAACATTTCAGGCTCCTACCCCCAGCACAAAATTTATGGGCCAAATCTTCAGCTGGTGTAGACTGGCATAGCTCTATTGACACATTTGACCATCACTAGTAGTTTCATTTTCCATGTGTTGCTTTTAATTCAGTCCAGCCCTTCATTACTTTTCATAGGCATCTCCCACTCCTTGGTTATCCATGGAACCTGTTCTGTGTATCCCATTACCATGAGATGCCTTCCGCTGAGAGCTGTTCTTATCCACTGCAGATATCGTCCTGTCTGTGTGTGACAAATCCCCTTCGATTTGAGCCTGAGCTATCACAAGGCCAAGCAAATGCAAATTATATAGTCCAAGCGCAAACAAGAACCTTGGCCCCTGCCACCATCTTAAATACTCACCACACTAGCTCAGGACAGGATTCAGTTAAACAAAATTCAACTGGCTTCCACATAGAATTTGCCTGTGCCTCTTTCTGGAAGTCTTATAGAATTTCATAGGGATGAACCCAACAGTATTCCATAGCAATATAATAGGGTTCTATAGACATTACTCTAAAACAGGGATTGGCAACTTTTGACACACGGCCGATCAGGGAAATCCACTGGCAGGACAAGATGTTTTGTTTATCTGCAGCTTCCACAGGTTAGGCCGATCGTAGCTTACACTGGCTGCAGTTTGCCGTTCTAGGCCAATGGGGGCTGTGGGAAGCGTCGTGGGCCGAGGGACATACTGGCTGCCACTTCCCGCAGCCCCCATTGGCCTGGAACGGTGAACCGCAACCAGTGGGAGCTGCGGGGCTCTGTGCCCACGGATGCTCCAGATTAACAAACTGTCCCGGTCCGCCAGCAGATCTCCCTGACAGGTTGCGTGCCAAAGGTTGCCGATTCCTGCTCTAAAATCTGTAGAATTTAATAGAAAGTGAGGTCCTTTCTGTAGGTGTTTTGAACCATCCTATCCAATTCTGCAGAGGGGATATAAATCTATTCTATTCAATAGAATTCATTTGGAATAAAAGTGGAAGCTAATCACAGTATGGGAGTACCTGAAGGATTCAAACAAGGACCTATGCAAAGACTTAGTCCAGCTTCAGGAAAAGGAGCAGAAAGTGTGGTACTAACTTGAAGTTAAGGGGAAGACAGGTTCAGATCAGATAGCAGGAGAAGTTTCTTCTCCCAGATGGTTATAGTAATTTAGAGTCATACAGCTATTCATAGTGCAAGGACCTAGCAATACTGAAGAATTTATTGCAAGTATAGACTTTCACTTTATGGGCTATGCTTAGGTGAAAAAGAAGGGTCAGCAGCCAAGAGGCAGTGGAATGGACTGGATGGCTGTCTCTTCTCTCCTTAAATATTTGTGGAATATATCTGCATATAATACATGCCATGTGTTTATATAGCACATTGCACAGTGGGGCTTTGATTCATGATTTGGGTCCCAAGGGCACTAATACAACACAAATAATAACAACAACATGTTGGTAGACTCTACTGCACATTCAGTGACACTTTCCTAGTGTAGTCATTTGGCATGAAAAAAATAATCACTGTATCATAGAGAACTCATTATACCTGAAGATAAGTACTGGACTAATAGCCACCTCCTACAGTGTAGTAATGTTCTGTATTTATGATAAAAGGGAATATCATTAATTATTATATGCTTTTGTGAGAGATGTGATATTCTGCAAGTGAACAGGGCTCAATTTAACTACATATAAAAGCTTTATTTGATGTGCCAATGGAAGGTCCTATCCAGCAGGGAACACATGTTTATAACATGTGTACATGGAACTCTACTTAATTTCCTACTTAGCCTGCAAAGCACATAATGTATCTGATAAGGACTGGTGCCCCTTGAGGAATTCCTTATCTTAATGTCACAAATAGGACTAAATTGAGTTTTCTGTTTTGAGAAGCTTTTCATTCAAAGTGAACAGCTTGAAATGTGCTGCAGCTCTGAGTGGAGAGTGAACCCAAGTAACATAGGTTAAAAATTTATCATGCTTAACAGGAATGAGCAGGAGGAACCCTAGAGGCACACCGTACAGAAAGAACTGTTGCTTGAAAACAAAGCATTATTTTTTCCCCAAGACTACATAAAACAATCATCTTACATCTGTGCCATTTGGTAGCTAAGGAAGGAGAAACAACAATCAAATCACAATAAAATAAAGAATAAGTCCTTTCTAAATGTCCCTATATCTAGCCAAACAAACACTGACAAACAATGAACCTCAGTCATGATGCTGCCAGCATATATTTTCAGAGATTCTTTCCACACACTGAAAATCCATGCAAAGCTTAGTAACTGCTAAAAACATATGTCTTATTTGAACTCCACAAAACAAAACAAAGCAATGGTTAAGAGAATATCTCTTGCCTTGATCTCTGCTATAGCTTATACTGATCTTTGCAAAATGAGCTCATACAATTTGAAGAACATGGCCATTTGAAGAAACAACTCCATGTGACGCAAAAGAGAATCCAGCTTCAGCAATGTTCTTAAATTTAAACACAGAGAAGACAAAGTGCATTAATTTGATTTCTCCAGCGCTATCTGCAGAGTAAGGTGTTTCTCAGAGTGAATAAAAGTGGTGTAATCTGGCCCTAAAGCACATAATAAAATGAAACCAATCCTTCTCCCAGGCATACTGTAACTAAAGAACACCTTGCTTTTAAAAATGTCAATTTTTCTATACTGATGGACTAAGTTAAATAATTACCCACCCATAGAGAGATTAAACTCCAGGTGCGTCACAGGATACTTGAAACAGTGGAAACATTTGAAGGGAAATGTGTAAAGTTAGAGCCCAGAGGGTCAGAGCTAATTTGTGCATTGTCAAACTACCCAAAGGCAGCCTGCACATAAATGCCCTATTTTGTGCTTTAGTTTGTCATCACTGCAAAAATTGATTCCTCATTCTGTGAGCTGAATATTTATAGGCAAAGGTTACCTCATGAAAAAGAAGCTGTACTTAGGCAGTTTTTAATCACATGATTTCTGCTGGCAGCAGAACAGGATGAGGAATGTCATGCCTTTTGATTGCAATGTTGTTTGTAAATTAACATTGTATACCTGGCCCCAAATACTCACTCAGAGTTCAAAGCTTTCATCCACAGGCATATAACCAACTACAGAAGTGAGGACTGAACTAGTTGGTATTCAGAGTCTGCTCCACTCATTTAAATGTGTTTGTGAGTGTATGCTTCAGAGAAGTACAAGCCTTTTCTTTTCTGTGCTGATATATTAGACCCTGATCTCGAATGTATTTAACATTATACAAGAACTGATTTCAGTGGAACTACTTACATGTGCAAAGTTAAGCATGTGTGAAAGTGTTTGCAGGATTGGGGCCTCAACCTGGTTAGGGTTACTGCGGACCAAGATTCATTATAGTAGTGCCAGCCAGTGACAAAAGGCTGGCTTTCCTTTAAGCAGAGAGCTGTAACCAAACTTGCAGATGGTGAACCACATTCTGCTCATTGATGACTTACTCTGGCTCTACACAAAGGTAACTGAGAACAGCATTGGTCCATAGTGGTACCAGATTGTTTTTCATAGAGACACTCTTGTCACACTGTTTAAGGGGGTTCAGATTCAGGAGACACATCCTAAATATTGTAAAACTAGCAGAAATAAGGTACTAAAGGAATATGTGTAAGGCTAAGACGTAATAAAAGTGTTATACACCAAAGTGGGCTGACAAGAGACCTGTTTCCTGATGCTAGTTAACTTGATTAAATACAATGCACATGGCAGGGGGTCAATATCCATTCATGCCACCCATTACAGTTACACAAGGGATAACAGATGTTTTTCCCTTAGGGAAAGAATTGAGAAGTATGGTAGGAAAACAGGAAAAATCATTGTAAAATTAAAAATCACCTCTTTATATTACAGTAATATCTAACCATTGCAGTAATATACTGTTTTGAAGCTTTACTGTAGTATCCTTTTAAAAATAAGGGTTCTAGAACACGCTAAAAAAACAGCAGGTATGTTGGGCCCGATAGTTTCCCCTGATCCTTGTCTCTTGTACTTCTGGGAAGTTAAAGAAGTAAATGGTGTCCTGACTTGGGAGGGCTGGCTGCCATTTATTTCATTTGCCCTTTTTTTTTTTCCCTTCCGTTTTTTGCACTGCTGTGAACTACAGTGGGCAGAAGGCCAAAAAAATACCAATATGCAATAAGTCACTGTCGTGTTCCTTCTAGGAAGGTGTTTCAGTTTTCCAGCAAATATAGTAATTTCCTGTTTTAAAGTCAGGCTGGGTCCTCTCAGCTACATGTCTTCCGTCAGTCGGAATATGCTTTTGGAGAGGTGCTGTGTAAACAGATTTAGCTCTTTGGTTAACAGATCTCTTCTGGTAACTCTCTCAGTGGTTCAGTGGTGAACAGTCAGAAAACAATAATTTTCCAGGTCTAACTTAATTCCTGCTGGCTTGGGTAATAACACACCAGGCAAGACACCTAGGTTCAGAGACCTCCAGGAGAGGCTCTTTGCAACTTTTGCTTCTTTGGGCCAGCAGGAGCTGAGGCTATTCTGGATTGGCTGTTTTTATTATTCTTGTCTATTTTTTATAGCACCATAATTATATTTGGCACATTATAGATGTGAAAGCAGACAAGTGGCCAGATTCCCCCCTCCCTTGGGCCTTGGGTAGTTATTTACAGTCTGACTTGTTGGCAGTTTACATCCTTCCACTGCCCTTCCTAAAAGGGCCGGCTCTAGGTTTTTTGCTGCCCCAAGCAAAAAAATGTTGCTGCCCCCCGTCCCAGCCCTGGGCTCCTCACCGCAACCCCCTGCTGCCCCAGCCCTGGGCTCTCCCCCCCCCCTCTGCTGCTCCAGCTCTGGGCTCTCCCCCCCGCACCTGCACCCTCCTTCCACCGCAGCCCTGGGTCACTGGTAACTCGCTCCCAGGGCAGGTCATTCAGCAGGAATTTTGGATGTGCACAGAACGCAGACAGGACTGGTTCCCATATGGTTACAGAACTGCAGTAAAGTGGAACAATTTTCAGCTGGTGTGATTGGAGGATATCTGGATGCATATTATAAGACTGTCCTACATAAATGAGGAAAAGTTGAGATGCCTTTATTATTCTTTTGTTCCACTCTTTCTTTCTATGGGGAATTTGCCAATGCAATATCACTGTCTTCCTTTTAAACAAACAAACAAACAAAAAAAGGCAATGGCTGTTGAAAATAGCAATTCCAGTCCTAATAACCACTGGGAAGCATTTCTTGCTCAATTTTATCCTACTTTTTCTACAGCAAGTTACAGTGGATCAGTATATTTGATTTGGGAGAAATGAAGTAACAGCTGTCCAAATTGAGCTTGAGCACTCCTGAATTTTGAGGTGTTCAAATCTGGAAGGCAGGTGCTGGGGGGGCAGGCTGTGGCTCCGTGCAGGAGCACGGCAGCATGTATGCAGCAGCGTGTCTGGTGCTGCGTGGAGCCAGACACGCTTGTCTGAGTGGCACGGTAAGGGGGCTGTGGGGTTGGAGAAGGGGTAGGGGGTTCCAGGGGAGCAGTCAAGGGACAGGGAGCAGGGGGGGTTGGATCGGGCGGAGGTTCGGGGGGGCAGTCAGGGGCAGGGAGAAAGGGGGGTTAGATGGGTCAGGGTTTTGGGGGGGGCAGTCAGGGGACAGGCAGCGGTTGGATAGGCATGGGAGTCCCAGGGGTTTGTCAGGGGACAGGTAGGGGGTGGGTCCTAGGGAGGAAGTTGGGGGAGGTCTCAGAAGGGGGCTTAGATAGGGGGTGAGATCCTGGGGGGCAGTTAGGGGCAGGGGTCCCGGGAGGGGGTGATCAGGGGACAGGGAGCAGGGGGGGTTGGATGGGTTGGGGTTTCTGTGGGGGGCAGTCAGAGGGAGTGGATGGTGGCAGGGTGGGGCTTCCCTCCCTCCCCGTGGAGTGTCCTATTTTTTGAATGTTAAAATATGGTCTCCCTACCCTTCACAGTGCAGCTCTTCACTCACAGCACGCTGCAGCATGAGGGCCCCCCCTTCCTTTCCAGTTGGTAGTGGCCAAGGGAGTGCTGGGAAATGTAGTTCTTTCCCTGCTCCAGGGTTGGCTCTATAGGCAGGGAGCTAACCAAGGAACTACAGCTCCCAGGGCCCCCTGTTGGTTCTCAGCTCCCGTGCTGGATCCCTGCTGCCCCTGCAAATGGGCTGCCCCAAGCACGTGCTTGCTTTGCTGGTGCCTAGAGCTGCCCCTGCCTTCCTACTTGGCACTCACTGTGCCCAGGAGTAAATGACTGCACAGAGAATTGGGCCCAAAGTGTTCACAAACTAATGGACTGATCCCAAAAGATGCTGAGCACCTGCACCTCCCATTGAAGGCCTCCCTTCACCCCATCCCCAGTTTTAAAGTCAGCAGGAAAGTTCTGTGGACATTCCCTTGTGAAGTTCTTCCCCTCTTACCCCATCATAGGGACAGGCCCCACCATGGGAGAGTATGTGAATCCCACCCACTAACCAAAGGGATCTGCATGAAGCCAGGACCATCCATGCTCTGGCCCCCAGTGCTTTCACCCAGCTTCCTGGTATTTTGGCTCCATTGGAACAGCCCTATCAGGGACTCCCTTGGCTGTGGGAACCCTAGTGCCCTGGCTGTATTCTGGGGCAGTATCTGCTGGAGTATGCTTTGGATGATGTGGATCTCACACCTTGCCAGTCTCTGTCTCCAGCCCTCAGCACAGAACCTGGACAATGAAGAGAAGGCTCACCGGGGCAGGATGGAGGAATGGCCTGTGGGATGACAGGAGGGACAACGTAGCTCCCACTCTGCCTGGGCTGTCCAGACTCTGCTTCCTCCTCCAGCACAGACTTCATAGAGAAAGTGTGCTGGGACTGAAGGGAGCGATGGTGCCACAGAGGCAGCAGAGCCCCCTTTGCTCAGAGTGGGGATCCCTCTGCTAGGAGATAGGCTGCCGGACAGCATTGGACTCTAAATTTTCTTTTAAGTTTTCTTCTAAGAGCATCCCCAAGCTGTGGAAGAAGATGCTGCTTGTGTGTAAGGCAGCAGGAAGGGGATGAGGGAATAGCTTGATAGGAACGAAGAATCATGATTTCCTTGGAAGGATGGTTAACCTCCCTAGGCCAGACCCTTTACGTTAAGTCACTTCTTCATGGAGAAGTAGCCCTGTTGGCATTTGATAGTGGTTAGAATCATGATCAGGTGGTTCAGAGAGTTTCGTATTAATGCCTAGAGCTCCCTACCTCAAAAATAAAGCTGAAATCTAACAGTTCCTCCCCCACCCTATCACATACTGCCAGCTCATAGGGTTGTCCAGGATGGATCATGGGACTCATGCCCCGTTGGTTGGGGCCGAGTGAGCAGTAGTCAGTGGCTCACAGCCTCCTGGCAGGGCAAACAACAGTTAACAGTCTGGGCTCTGACCCCGGGGGGGCCAGAGGAATAAGTAATTGTTAACCCTGAGTCTGCAGACTAGGGCTGACAGCAAGTAACAGCCTAGGCTCTAGCCCTCTGGGCAGGGCAGAACAATGAGCTATCTTTAGCCCAAGCCTCCTGGCTAGGGCAGGCAGCGATATAATAGTCTATAGCAGGGGTAGGCAACCGAAGGCAGCCTGCGAGCTGATTTTCAGTGGCACTCACACTGCCCGGGTCCTGGCCACCAGTCCGGGGGGCTCTGAATTTTAATTTAATTTTAAATGAAGCTTCTTAAACATTTTTAAAACCTTATTTACTTTACACACAACAATAGTTTAGTTATATATTATAGACTTATAGAAAGAGACCTTCTAAAAACGTTCAAATGTATTACTGGCACGCAAAACCTTAAATTAGAGTGAATAAATGAAGACTCGGCACACCACTGCTGAAAGGTTGCTGACCCCTGGTCTATGACAAGGCCTTCTGGTCTAAGGTGAGTAAGCCACTACCCTAGGGGTGGGGTTGGCAGCAGAAGGGCAGAGGGACCTGGGTCCACCCTACCCCACCAGGTTCCAGCCCAGGACCCTAGCAGTGGCGGGTGGTCCTGTCACAGGTCAGTGGGGAAATCACTCTGCCTTGGTTCCTTGCAGCACAACTGAACCGAAGTCTGGTTTCCCTGGGCTACTTTCTACCCCACTTGGTTTGTGTTGCTCCCTTGAGAGGGGGCTCTGTCTTGCTGCCTCACAGTCAGGCAGCGGCTGCTTCAGCCACTCCTCAGCGTCCTCTGTCTCTTCGCTCAGTAGGGCACTGGTTGGCTCAGCTGTTGGTCTGGGGTCCTGCAGCGGTTGCAGTTCCTGAGAAGATGCATCTGCTCCCTCCGGTGGTCCAGCACCAACTGAGTGCCTGGGCTCTCCTCTTACACTTTCTGTCCCACCCCGGTATTTCCAGCGAGGGGGCGGGGTGATTTGGCTCCACTCACCAGGGGGAGGGGTGTGGTCCCTCACTATCCAGTCTGGAGGGAGGCCACTCCGCCTCACTAAACAGCAATACTCATTTTTCAAATGCCCATTCATGAGTGTAGAGCCCAGTTTTCAAAGGTGCTGAGCGCTCTCTGTTCCATGTGAAGTTAAACAAACCCGCAGGTGATCAGCACCTTTGAAAACTGAAACACTGAAATATAGTGTCAACAAACAAGTGGATATTTGTGTACATTAGAGTGAGTCCATGCTCTGAAGTGATCAGCCAAGTTCTTTAAATGGTTCTCACCAGTCTGTCATTGATTCAGGTGACCTGCTTTTCTCACACTTTTTCTGACTCTAGTGCACTCATGTCAAAAAGGATGAATTATGAAATTAAGTTCTGGAAAATCTTATTTGCACAGCAGAAGTTATTTACCCTTCCATTGAATTTCTTGCTCTATTGATACAGTCTTTGATCTTTCCTTCCAGGCGTTTAAAAGCAGCAGTACCACACAGTCTCTGGCAGGTTGGTAGCTGCGGCACTTTGTGAATAATCTACTTTCATGCCAACTTGTTTTAGCTGCCGTGGAGCTCAAGGTCTGAAGATTCTAATTTAAATGGATAATTTTGTGGGGAATACCTTTCCGTTTTAATCTACATTTTAAGCATACATTTTAGCAAATCCATTTCAGCTGCCCGAATTCTTGGCATTGCCACAGAAGCCCAGTGTGTGATTTATCTTTCTTGAGCAACACTTTCCCCAGTGCAGATTTAGTTTTGAAATTCTGCCTGTCACAAGCAGAACAAAAGCAAACACAGCTATCTACACACAGTTAATACTTTACATCCCATTTGTTTTGTGCATTAAATCTGAATGAGCCACTGAATGAATGCCCAGAAACACTTCCATAAACATATCCACCTATGCTATAAAGAATATACTGTAATTATTTAGAAAAATGAAAATGCTGTAGGGTCCAATAGCAGCCAATTAATTTCCCCCCCCAAAGACAGATCATGCATCAAGATCTATTTTTATATCTGATGACACATTATTTCTATACTTTTTTCTTCCTGCATACAACTTTGGACAGTTAAGAACAATCTGAGTTACCATTCCTTTGCTCTAATGTCTTGGCATTGCATGAGTTAACATAGAGTAACTTGCAACTAAGTGCCCTGACAAGAGAGCCAGCCAGGTAAGTGTATTATTCCTACTAGGACAACGAGAGGCTTCATGAATGCTGCCCTTGTAACAATTTTTAATTAACTTAATATCTTCCCTATCTGCAGCGAGAAGCAGGCAACTGTTTCAGTGGGAGTTATTGCCTCTGTGCTTTATCCCTCCCAAAGAACAATCCTGGAGTGGAAAGAGTTTGAAGATGCTCCTTTTAAAGGCATCATGTTGTTAGGAGTTAGGAATGTCAGCTATTCTGGCTCTTTTGCCATTCCCTTTCTACTGTCAGCGTGCGTGTATGCAGCATTACTGATTTACCTTGACAGTTGTCACTCGTTATGTTTCCAGCAATGAAATGTGCAGTGACATGGTGACTTAGCATTTCTGGGTTTTCCGGAGGAGCAAAGGGAATTCACATGTGCGTTGCAGTATGACCCCCTCAGGCTACACTACAGACCTTCCACTGGCACAGCTGTACCATTGCAGCTGCCCCGCTGTAAAGTCTGTGTAGCAGCTCTATGCCAGCGGGAGGAAGCTCTCCTGCCACCATAATGAAACCGCTCCCAACGATCAGTGGTAGGTATGTCGGCGGGAGAGCATCTCCCACTGGCATAGCGCTGTCCATGCCGATACTTTTGTCGATGAAACTTATGTCAGTCAGGGGTATGTTTTTTTCACATCCCTGATTGACAAAAGTTTTACCGACAAAAGTGCTCATGTAGACATAGCCTCATTAGGTATTGCATCTATTCTGGCCGGGTGCTGAAAGAGGAGCTAATTCTGATCTTGCCATCTGCCTTAAATTGTCATAATCCTTCAAAGCCGGAGTCATGTTTTATTTCAGTCAATGTAATTTATGTATTTAATTTGTCAACTTCTGCTGTTTGGAAAACCAGTCCAGAATATTTTTGGGGAGGGATAGCTCAGTGGTTTGAGCACTGGCCTGCTAAACCCACAGTTGTGAGTTCAATCCTTGAGAGGGCCACCTAGGGATCTGGGACAAAATCAGTACTTGGTCCTGCTAGTGAAGGCAGGGGGCTGGACTCAATGACCTTTTGGGATCCCTTCAAGTTCTATGAGATAGGTATATCTCCATATATATTTTAAATAAGAGAAGAACCCACTCCCCCCCAAACAAAGACTCTGAAACGGCAATCTAATCCAGGTGGGAGGACTGTTGTACCTGCATGAATTCCCACTGAAGTCATTCCTAGTGGGACTCAGGATGGTGCAGGAATCCACCCACACCATTCTGAGTGCTGAATTAGACTGCATTAACTCTGCTCATCTGACTATTACGATTAATGATTAATTGTATTACAGTAGCACCCAGAGTCCTGAACTGAGATTGGGGACTCATTGTGCTAAACACTGTACAAACACTAAGACTAACTTGCAGGGCTGGGTCTTGGATATTAAAATTAATAATAAATACTGAACTAAACCTTCTTTACCCCACTGTGCTGTGTCGTAACCTCTTTATCTTGCTGATGTCACTCCTGCCTTTCTTCCCCAGCCTCTTCCTGTTGTCGTGTAACCTGCTTGTTTTACAGTGTCTGAAATGAGTCGGAGGCAGCGATCCCGGGTTGTGAGCTGCAAAATCCAGCTCTAATTATGGCCTGTGCTCTACCCTGGTTCCACCCCCAGCGCTGGCATTGACATCAATGGGAGTTGTCTTCAAAGCTTCTTAAATTAAATCTGCGTGTATCCCTGCTCCTGGAAAGGAGAAGCCTTGACAGAAACAGCTCTCACTGCTGATACCAGCTACAAGCAGTTCAAGTATTCAGTGTATGAAGTGAAACTGGAATCAATCTGTTCTCACCTCAGAGTGTTGTATTGTTTCTGTCTTTGGAAATATGATGGCTTCCAGTGGAGTGGAGCCATATTAGGCAGCACCTACTGTATCTGTACAAATCTAGGGGAGGGAGAAATGAAAGAAGTGCTGGACGTGTCAACAGCTATGAGACAAAGAGTATTTTTATTACTAACAACATCAAGAAAATCTTTACTACACAACAGACAGCACCGCATGTGTCCAAACTGAAAACAACACAGACACAAGGAAGAAACCTTTTATCTACATTAGTTTGTCCCAGGACGAATCCCATTTATTTGTCTTCTTGCTTGCTACTATATTAATGCACCACAGCATTTTCCTCACTTATTGCCTGATCTTATCTGGTGGCTGCTCTTCTGCGCAGGCTATCTGCAGCATGGAAAGCCGGCGACAGGCCGACATGATTTAGGGCTAGAAAGGGGAGATGGGGATTAATGTTCTACAAAAAAAAAAGAAAAAAATCTTCACGTTTGCTCAATGGTCTTGCTGGGATTTTTGTTTGGTGTCTATTCTGTTCAAATATTAATTCTTGTGAGTTTAGCATAAGGTGGAATTCTGGTTCCCTTGTTAGAGCTAGATTCCAGGTCACAAAAGAAGAAACCAAGAAAGGAACTAAATTGTGCGAAACAATGGAATACAATAAAAGGACACTGCAGGGTATTTTTCAACCCCCCTTTTTTTTAAACTCCCTGTTTATAACAACTTCTTGGGAGCTTGAAAACGAAATCCCTCCATCATAGGGACGTGATCCTGCATTTGGCTGAGCACAAAGGGTTTTGCCACAGTATGTTCATGGCCTTGAGTAATAGAATCCTCTGGGCCCAGTCCCACATATCCTTATGCACAGGAGTAGGTCATATGCAAATAATTCCCACTGGGCTATATCCTGGGAGTAAGGACTACTCAGAGTAAAGGTTTGCAGCATCAGGTCTTGTGGACGTAAGGACCATTAGTGGGAGCTGCACACTAGTACAGGGTGCAGAATATTCAGTAGAGATTTGTACTGCAGATATGAGCGCAAAATATTGTCCTGAGTTTGTTTCTCCCTCATCCCCTTTTACACTCGCTTGTTGGTGGATGGTTGCTGATGAAGTAGCTGCGGGCATGATAGTTTTTTAAAATTTATTTTTAACAATGGGATCATTGCTTCTTCTCTTTCCCTCTTCCTCCTCCCAAAATACATGCAAGCAATTATGTGGAATTTAATGTGGTAGGGCAAACTTTGGGACAGTATTTTAAGTAACCTATTGTTCGTGCTAGATAAGTTAGGAATAAATATTTGGGAAGTTGCAAAAAGCTGAGATGCATGTGAGGTAGTAATACAGAAGCCTGAGAGTAGGGGATGAACTGAGAGGCCCAGATAAGTCCTTCCCATCAGAAAATCCATGGCAGGATTGCAGGGGAAGGAAAACAAGCCTCAGTTTCCTCCAGAATTCTTCTGGCAGGGAAGAGCTGGGGGTCTGACAGGGAGGGGTGCCCTTCTTGAAAGAAGCAGAGGATCCTCCCCCCCCCCTAAGCATATGGGTCTCCCAAAATCCACACACCATCTGCATGGGTGCTCTGTTCTTCCAAACTGGCTCTAGGGCCTCCTGATGCCTTGGCTCCTTGTCAACAAACAGGAGTCAGCACAAATGGTCTCAGGCAGTGCGACAATGCACACAATGTAACCATTCCCTCTTGGATCCATTCCTAGCATGACCCTTCTCCTCTGTAGGATTCAGGGACTAGGGGGGATAATGCTCTGGAGAAACTCACTTTCTTTTTCCCATGGGAAACTCTTCCCATGCCTGGATCCTGAAGGAATCCAGCCCCTCCCTGTACAATTATTACAGGTAGTCCCCGAAGAAGACAGAGATAGAAGTTGACATAGACATAGACCATTTGGAAACATTTGCTAATGACCTTCTTGGCCCCAAAGCTAAGTGCTAATTTGCATGATGCATTTCATTTGACATTAGTGTTTACTGTCAGAAATGCTAACTTAAGACGCCAAGAGGTGAAGGCACTGGACATGGCATTGTACGCACAGATATTTAGGAAAGCTGCCCAGGCTCTATTAATAGGGCAAGACACCTAAAAAAACCCAACCCATTAACCCACAACTCTGATTAGAGGTGACATTTTCTTTAATATATTTTTTTAAAGCTTTTAAAGGGAGCAGCACAATACAACTCAGGGGTTCTCTGTTTCTTAAACCCAAGATGTTAACCTCCCTTCCTGCCTCCGTGGATAGTAGATTAATAGATTCATAGGGTATCTCTACATTTCCCGTGGGAGGGAGCCTTCCATCCTGGGTCAAGAGACTTGGGCTCGCAGACCTCGTGCTAGGCCTGTAAAAATAACTGTGTAGACAGCACTTTGAAGTTGGGGCTAGGGCTGGAGCTTGAGCTCTGAAGCCCATCTGCTCCCAGAGCTTCAGAGCCCAAGCTGCAGCACCTACACAGCTATTTGTAGTCCATAGCATGAGCCCCACTAGTCCCAGTTTCTCAACACAGACTGAGCCTTGCTGCCGCGGGCAGCATACACATACCTATGGATTCCAAGGCCAGAAAGGACCATTGTGATCATACAGTCAAGTGACTTTCAACCTTTCCAGACTACTGCACCCCTTTCAGGAGTCTGATTTGTCTTGTGTCCCCCCAAGTTTCATCTCGCTTAAAATCGACTTGCTTACAAAAGCAGACATAAAAATACAAAAGTGTCACAGCACACTGTTACTGAAACATTGCTGATTTTCACCTTTTTACCATATAATTAGAAAATAAATCAATTGGAATATAAATATTGTACTTCCGTTTCAGTGTATCGTATATAGAGCGGTATAAACAGGTCACTGTCTGTATGAAATTTTAGTTTGTACTGACTTTGCTAGTGCTTTTTATGTAACCTGTTGTAAAATTAGGCAAATATGTAGATGAGTTGATATATCCCCTGGAAGACCTCTGTGTACCCCCAGGGGTTCTCATACCCCTAGTTGAGAGCCGCTGATCTAGTCTGATCCCTTGTGTAACACAGCCCATAGGACTTCCCTAAACAATCCATTTGAACCAGAGCATATCCCCTAGAAAAACATTTAATCTTCACTTTGAAATGGCCAGTGATGGAGACTCCACCATGGCCATTGGTAAACTGTTCGAATGGCTAGATAACCGTTGATGTTAAAAGTTGTGTCCTGTTTCTAGCATGAAGTCGTTTAGCTTCAGTTTCCGGCCATTGGATCTTGTTATGCCTTGCTAGACTGAAGAGCCCATTAGCCAATATTTGTTCCCTGTGTAGGTACTTACAGACTGTCATCAAATCTCTCCTTAACCTTCTCTTTGTGCCTAGCAGGATTTTCACAAGTGCCTTAGTATGATGCCTGGTGAGTGTGTGTTACCTTCCTGCTTCCTGTTCCTGGTTCCTGTTTGGTTCCTGCTCCCTGAACTCAGTGTTCCAGTTCCTATTCCTCTGTGCAAGTGTGTGTGCTGCACGTGCATTGTGTGAGATCTGTGCAGCTACATAGGGCCTGCTGCGACATATCTGCTGTTTGGACTTTATGATGATTTGTTCAGACTGCTGCTGTTCTAACTGATTCCTGGTTAGTGCATGTTTTGATTGACAACCCACCTGCGTGTCTTGCTTCATTTTTTGTGTGTGTTTTTGGGATTGTTGTTCTGTGGTGCATCAGAGCGTAACGTTTTGGCAACGAGTGCATCTGTTTTGCAACCCAAGCTGCCTGCACATCCTTTGGCTGTTGACTAGTGATACTTTATTCAGAATTTCCGGAACTTTGTGCAGATCGTGTAATTCTCCCATGCTGCTAGGTTACCCTTGCTGCAGAGCAGCTTAGGTTGTAATGGCTTCAATTTTTATGATGGACTCCCCGAGCCAAAGTCCTCCTGAGCATAATACTATTCTAGACTAGGTGCTAACTAGACTAAAAATCTGGCATAAAGTTGAATGTGGCAAAGTGCAGTTTTGCAAAAGATGCTATAGAGTTTCTAGGGGATTCTCTGTTGGCCAGTGGTGTGAACCTGTCACTTGAACAGCTACAAGCTGTTGCTACTCTACCATTAACCACTGATCATAGCAGTTTACATTCATTCCTTGGCCTAGCTCAGTACATAGGTGGCCGCGTTGTGTCCCATTTTAGTACCCTTGCCAAGCTGCTATGGGGTTTAACCCAGGGCCAAGGACAGTTGATTTGAACTAAAGAGGCAAAGGCTTTTGAAACCCTGTGTCAAGCTCTCTGTCGGATCCAATCTGGTGCTTATTTAGATCCAAGGAAGCCTGTAATGACTCAAACTGATGTGTGCAATCAGGGTCTGGATGCAGTTCTACTCCAGGAGGGATGGCCATTTATGTTTGCGTCCCATACTCTCCCCCCAATGGAAGCAAAGTATTCCCTAACTGATCTAGGGTTCTTGGTGATGGCTTTTGCTATTGTACTCTTCAAAGTCTACTTAGTGGGAAGACACTTTACATTAGAAACTGGTCATTTGCCTATTCTGGGCTTCTTTCATAAGGCCATTGACCTGCTGAGCGTGAGGTTGCAGCGGTGGATTATTCAGTCACAGCAGTATGACTTTAATTTGATATATTGCAAAGAAAGAAGTAATTTACTTGCTGATGCTCTTTTTAGTAACTCTGCTGGGTTGGCACCCTTGTCTGCAGAAAGGGCAGAGTATACTGTATGCGTTTTTGCTGAAAGATAAGCTAGTTGACTTAGGGCAGACCACTGACTTAGGGCAGACCACTGATGGTCTGATCAAGATGCTGAACTGTGCAAGCTGATAGCATATTGTACAAGTAAGTTGGATGGACCCGGTCTTTAAGAGAACTTTGTCTACATTCTACAAAATTGGTTCCAAGCTCACAGTGAATACATGTGCTACTTGGCATATCTTATGGAGAGGTGCCCAAGGGATCATTCCCTCAGCACTCTGACAAGAAGTCCTGGATGTGGCTCAGGAAAGGCATTTGGGAGTTATGTAGATGAAGGAATTTCTGCATAGTTATGCTTGGTGGCCAGGGCTGCACTCAAACTTTGAGTAACATATGAAAGCATGCTCAGCCCACCCACTGCATGGAATGACTGGTTCTCTGGTCCCTTTGAAACCAGTAATCATATGCTTGGCAAAGAATTGCAGTGGATATTACTGGCCCCTCGATTGCACTGTGTGCACATTGTTGATTGTTATGGACTATTACTCACATTACCTCTTTGCAGTCATAATTTCACAAGACCCCTCAAAGGCCCTCATTAGCTACTTCATTTGTGATGTTTGGCCTACTAGAAAGCCTTGTTTCAGATGATGGGACACTTTTTGTATCAAGAGAGTTTGAAGGTGTATTGGTACAGTACACTATAAATCTGGTGTGTACCATCCCCAAAGAAATGGTATAGTGGAAAGACTGCATGGGTCTCTGGGACTGCTGCTCTGGGGTGCCTCAAAGCATAACAGTTAGGCACCTGGGTGCTTTTGAAAATCCTACAGGGCACCTCTTTGCATCTTTAGGTACTTAAATACCTTTGAAAATTTGGCCCTTAGTTGCCTAGTTTACACAATGTTACCAACTCCATGATTTTATTGTGAGCCTCATGAGGTTTGGTGTTTTCCTTAAAGCCTCATCTGCTGGAGTCATGTAAATATATGAGAAGTTTCTAGCCTTCGTGATGGTGGACAAAAGCAGGAAAACATGACTTCTAATGGCTCCAGCCACAGAAGGCCAATAAAAGAACATAACACTTATTCTTGTCAAAAGTCTTGTTATTTTTCAGCCAATCTCATGATTTTTTGAGGGGGCTGACACAGAGTTTTTGAATGCTTGGGATGGGCAATACTGCTTTTGGCACCCACATTTGAAAATTTTGGATCAGATAATTGATACGTCTATTTACATTTCCTTTTGGGATGACTTTACCAAATGTATGGAAATACTGAGTACCAAGTGTGCATCAAATGAGCATATGTCAATATTCTTACTGGAAGCTGTTCAGTTGTTGCAGTCAGTAAAATTACAGGTCAGTTAGAAACTTCCTTTCCATTCTGCTAGCTTTGTTCCTTTTCCCTTTACATCCATAATAATGCACACGAGTGCACACACACACACACAAAATAGAAGGCAATATAATGATGGAACTTGATGTGATATAATATAAGGGAGTTGCAGAAAACTTTTTAAGTCCCACTTGCCACGTTTCTATTCAAGCTGAAGAGATCATGCAGTCAGCACAACACATGGCAGTGGATTGCTTAAAAATAGAGTCCTTGTGTCAAACGTGGAGGAAGTATTGATTGAAGCCTGAAGAGGAGTTAGTGCTTCCTTCAGTGTTTCTAATCTGGCTAAATGACCCACACAAAGAAACCAGCTGCAGATTTCTTAGATTGGCTCTCACCTGCAAGTGCAGAGCAGACAGCAAAAGGAAATCAAAGGGATGTCGGGTATACCATGTAACTGGGTCAATGCACAGCAAATGGAATTGAACGTAGAAATGTAAAGAAAACAGCAGACTAAAAATGTGAAATGAATGGAACTAGCAAGAACAGCTTGGAAAAGGCCCTCAGAATAGCAGTGTCTTGGCCTACTAAAAGGCTTGAACTATTGAAAAATCAATTTTCAAACAGTAAATGAAAAGCTGGGAAATTGCTAACTTCTCTGCCTGGAGCAGTGAGATTCTAGGTGTAGAGGCTTAGTTCTCAACAAGTGGATTCTGATTTCCAAACTCTCTTTGTCAACATAAGGAACTTGCTCACATTTCCTGTCTCTAGGTTTCTTTGGCACTTGCAACTAGTCTTCTTAATGTGCGAGAAGAACTCCATAAGCCACTCCACCAATTTCTACCACATCTCATGTGAAGTGCTGCGGAATCCTGTGTCTCTTTAGAACAGGAGGAAAGAACTCTGTGGTGTATCTGAAGAAGACCATTTGCAAGTTGTTGGATGTGGGGTATTGAAAACTACTGTTTTTAGATATTCTGGTGATACTTAGCACAATGTATAATTAAACTGTGGAACTCATTGCTACAAGATATCAACTGCTTGAAGTGAACAGAATAGGGCAACAAGCCAATACTTAAACAAAATGATTTAACTGGTGTATTAGGAAAGACTAGTCTCCAGGAAAAAAAAAGCTTGAGGGTGCTGAATACAAACCCTTATATGGTATGAAGAGGCAGTTGCAGGCCAAGTAACTGTTTCTGATTTGACAAAGGAGAGGGTGTATGAAAGTTATTGCAAATTGAATTTAGATAGGAGAGTATGGATTTTTTTTTCTGTTCTCCCCTCCCCTATTCAGGCATAGGTAGCAGACCAGCACAGTCAAAGCCTAAAGTTCAGGAGCTACCTCAGGACTCTTTCTCCTTCTTCCAGAGAGACAGCGAAGGTAATATACTAGCTTCCAAAGGGTAATGAGAGACTAGAGCAAGGATTGTGCCTACTGCATTGCTCTGAAATCACACACTGCTAAGTGGCTTCCAGGTTTGTATGGATACTGCTGTTGATTCCAGTGAAAGTGCAGATTCTCCTCTCTTGCAAGGAGTACAGTATCAAGATGGAAGGTGAAAAAAAAGAGAGGTTACATGGCACAAGCTGGCAGCAAAGAAAGGGGCACCTACACAATGGGTAGAAAGACATTGCTCATGGGGTCCATTACTGGCAAATCCTAAGTCACTCCCGTTACAGTACAATCGGAGGAAAACATGTATCCAGTTGGCTGTCTGCACAAAGCCATTGAGGTAGAACAGGGGTTCTGAAACTTCATTGCACTGTGACCCCCTGCTGACAACAAAAATTCCTTCACGACCCCAGGAAGGGGGACCGAAGCCTGAGCCCGCCCAAGCCCCACCACTCTGGGCAGGGGAGGCCAAAGCTGAAGCTCAGGGGTTTCAGCCCCAGGCAGGGGGCTTGCGATCTGATTCCTGCCGCCAAGGGCTAAAGCCCTCAGGCTTTGGATTTGGCTTTGGCCCTGGGTAGGGGGGCTTGGGCTTCAGCCCCAGGCCCCAACAAGTCTAAGCCAGCCCTGGCAACCCCATTCAAAGGGGGTCGCAACACACTTTGGGGTCCTGACCCACAGTTTGAGAATCGCTGAGATAGAGCAGCACTGAGGTCCCTCAGTAAATCATGAGCTGCCTTCTTGGGGGAAATAGAGCATTAAATAGAAAAGTTCAGTGAGCTTTGATGGCTATTCTTGTTCCATCCGTGTTTAGTAATTACACCAGGTGGCTTTCTATGTTTGTGTTTATATTTCCACGCTATGTTGTGTCTCCAGAACATCACCTGGACTCTAACTTCAGAGAAGCTTAAGGTAGCTGTCACAGATTATAGGTCATCAAGTCCAGCCCCCTGCTTTCACTAGCAGGACCAGTTTTTGCTCGAGATCCCTAAGTGGCCCCCTCAAGGATTGAACTCACAACCCTGGGTTTAGCAGGCCAATGCTCAAACCACTGAACTATCCCTCCCAGGAGTGTACTTTGCCATGGAGAGGTAAATGGAGAAGAAGGCACACCATGGCCTATGAAGGTGTTCTGCTAGGAATACAGGAAATCAAACCAGGATTTGGCAGTGAATAGGAATGAAACCAGTAGGGAATAATTAGTATTTTAAAGTATAAAACAGCTTTTCCAATAATCAGTGGTGTGTATCGCTCAAGGAGCCTGAATTACTCCCCCTTGCCCATCCCTTTCTGTGTTGTCTCTTCCCGAGGACTGTTACCTTTCACACAGATTCCTTGTGAGGAGTGGGGTGGAAGGATAATGAGTGTCATTCTCTGGCCCAACCCCAGACCCAGCCTTTCTGCCCCCTTTTTAAGAAATGCTCTTTTTGGCAGCTGGTTTTTCTTTGTACCCTCTGTTCCTATATTACAGTAATCACAAAAACCACTGAGGAGCTGCAAAGATGACAATTTGTCATATCGTGCTCTTTTGGTAGAGAATGTCAGCTTCCACTGGAAAGTATTGATTTCTGCTGATCACTGATGAGTAGGTTGAACCTTAACCTTCCACGGGGAAATTGAGCTGATTCAGCCTGTCAAAAGGGTCAGCTGGGCGGGTGGAATTTCCCAGCTAGTGATTATCTATAAGGTTCACCTGCAAAGGAAAATTGAAGAAAATCCCCACCTCCTCTTTCTCTTCAATTGGTCTCCAACATACTTTCTCCTAAATCAGCTGCCTCACCCCAGCAGAGTGGAGGCTGCACCATTTTCTTTAAGGGCATAACAAGCTGTCCTTAAATCAGGAAGTGAGCCTGGATGTCAGTGAACATTTTTTAATGTAGCTACTTTTGGAATGGCTGAAGATCAACAACCTGGGTGAGAGAGCTCTGGAATGGGTACTGTCATGCACCTACAGTGTGAGGCAGACAGCCAGACAGATAACAATTTACTAAATAAAAGTCAACTGTCGAACCTTCCTCCCATCTCTGTGGATGTTTTTTGTATACACATTGTTACCCTTAAATCCTGACCATCCTGTAAGAAAACATTACTGATTGGTTTTTTAAAATTGTTCACAATTTGTATGAGGACCAATTTATGGGGGCCCTCCTCCAAAATGCTCCCCAACCCTTAATGCTGGTAAGAGTAGAAATCCACACACACACACACACACATATATATATATATATATATATATATATATATATATATATATATATTATATATATATTTAAAAAAAAAAAAAAAAAAAAAAACTTGTGGCACCTTAGAGACTAAAGACATTTTTTTTTTTGCTTCAGCATGAAAGCTCTCTTCTCTTCACTTCTTGAGATGGATAGAATGGAACACACAGACAGGAGATATTTATACATACAGAGAACAAGAAAGGGAAGTACAACAGGAAGAGTGTAATCAATTGAGATGAGCTCGTGAGATGAGCGAAAAAAAAAGGAAAAAGTGATAATTAAGATGCCCATAAGAGGAGAGGAGAAGAAGGTTAAGAAACAAACAATAGATTCAATTATGATTCAACCATTCCACCCAACCATTTTTAACCAAAGTTAAAAAAATTGTTAATTGTTTATAAGTTTCAGTCATCAAGTCTCTCTCTGAGTCTGTTTTTTTTTTTTTTTGTTGCAAAATTTGTTCAAGTCTGTCCTCACTGAGTGGTTAGAAAAGAAAGGTTCTGTTGTTCTTTTTTTTTGTTATGATTTTTGATTGATGATTTGTGTGTGTTTATTTTTTGTTTTAGAGATGGTCCGTTTTGCTTTGGCCAATGTGCAGAGGGGAGGCATTGGGCAGGCACATGATATATATCATTTTGTGCATAGATGTGTTGCAGTGATGTGTGTCTGATGGTGTCTGATGATTGTGTAGGTCCATGGATGGTGTTGGATGAATGACAGAGCTGGACTGAGCTGCAAGGGGCTTTATTGCATTATAGTTTATGTTGTGTTTGTGTTAGTGTGTATGGTGTTGTGTTGCTGCTGGTGGTTGGTTTGGGAGGCTGTCTGGCTAGAGGACTGGCCTTGAAGGTGGCAATGCAACAAAAAAAAAACAAAAAAGACTCTCAGAAGAGAACATGAAACTGGAATTAATATGCAAATACAATTAATACAACTGTAAACAAAACAATGGAAAAATGGGGTGGTCATTACACCTTACAATAATTTTCTCTATTCTTTCTCCTCTCTCTCTCCTCTATGGGCCATCTTATCACTCACTAAGTTTTTTTTTTCCTCTTTTTAACGATAGCTCATTCAGCATCATCCACTCTGCCTGTTGGTATGCATACTTCCCACTTTCATGTTCTCTGTATGGTTATCTGTATGTGTATGTCTGTGTGTTCCATTCTATGCATCCTTTGTGTGTGTGAAGCTCATGCAAATAAAGCTCATTTTGAATTTTTTTTGATTCTCTAGTTTTTTTTTTTTTTTTTTTTTTTTTTATTTTAAACTATGCTTTCTCTGCCACACCCTGAGATTTATTCAGCTGAGGTTTGATATTTTTGATGTATCTACTTCGCATTTTGTTACATTTTTCTCCCAAGTCAGCAAGTCACACCTTAAGCAATGTCACATTTTTAGCAATTAACTATCATTTTGAAGAGTCACAATTCTCATTCCTCCCCCCTCCCCAGCCCAACCCAAATCTCACCCAGTATTACTCTTGCAAAATCGCTGGCAGCTGGAGATCTAGGCCCTTTAACCTCAGTGTCCAATTTCTGAAGTTCAGTTTGTACTGCATATTGAGACTTCAAAATGACTCAGTCTCCTCTAGCTACAGCGCTTTGATATCCCAGTGATGTGTGCTATATAAAACTTAAAACAGATCCTAATGTTAATAGCATGGATTACTTGAAAAATAATACACGGACATAGGAATTGCTATACTGGAGAAGACCAATGTTTCATCTAGTTGAGTATCCTGTTTCCAACAGCAGCTAAGAAACCACCCTGCAAGAGGCAGTTAAGAGAAAGCTTCCTTCAACCCACAATACCTAGAGGTTTGAGGGGTAGGCCTCAGTGCTTGAGGGTTTCTATCCCTTCCAAATCTCATGTTTATTGTGTTTAATATTGATTGGTATAACTCTGTATATTCTTGTTATCCATATAATTTTTTGCTACCAAATACAGTACCCAAAAGGGGGTAGCCAAAGAGCACATTCATTTTAAGACCTTTGCATGATCGGATAGACAGCTGAACAGCCGTGCCATATATTGGGTCTAGGTACTTTTCATATGAGCTGTGTTATTTTGTCTATTATATTGAGGAGATTAAATTGCCCTGGAAAGCCCATGTGAATAAAATTAGATGCAGCGTTTCCTTTACAGTGAGGTCCTTCTTTTAGCCCATTTCATAGTTTGGTTAGCAGAGCCATAAGGCGGTCAAGTGACTTGGCCAAGGTCACGCAATGAGTCAATGTGTTAGCCTTGATGAGTTCCCTGGTCCCTCCAGGCTCTCACTCCTTGCTTTACAGATTCTTCAGTCTGTTAATTAACACCCAAGCCGCACTTGCTATTCTCTTGAAGAACAGGCTGCATTTAAGAGACATTGTCACAAATAGGGGGGGTTATGGGAGCTCAGTCTGGATGTGCTGTATATTTTTAAACAAGAAAGTAAGAAACAGCTACAGATCAGAGGTGATGGTTTCTAGTGTGATAGATGTAAAAAACAAAGGGTGCATAACCTTATGCTTGTGAAATCAAGTCACTGCGTGGTCCAGCACACACACAAAGCATGTAGCTGAATTGATAAGTTGTCTGCTGTCTGGTATCTGAGGCATGAGCAGCAGAATGTGGGGTGGCTTGTAAATAAATGACCTCATTTCAGTGGTATGAAAGCTTTGCTGGGCTGGAAGTGTTTTGTATTCGGTTCTTGGATGTACGGAATAGCTGTTGAGGTTCTTTGTGTTGTGTTGTTGCTCTAGGGCCTTTGCTTTGTTGATAACATATGTTAAGTGTGACTTACAGGAACAGAATGAGGAAGATGCACCAAAAGGATTAAACAACATGAAAACATAATTAAATCTCCATAGAATTTGGTCTTTGGGGGGCATGAAGCACAAAGAAAATGGTATGAATTTAATTTAAATATACATACAGTGGATAAAGCAACACATATAATTAATTCCACAGGAGCCTCTGCATTGTGTAACTTGTTTTGTTTCTAATCTATGATTACATCATACAGCAGGGATACCTGATTGAGTGAAAGCAGCGATGGTGTCTGTCGTGAGGAAGGCTCTGAACCTTCAGTGGTCTGTTTCTTTTAAAAAAAAAAAAAGTATTGGGTCAGAAGCTCATTTAAACATTTCCTAGCTGACTGACATCCATTCTTTAACCAAGCCAGAAAGAGTTCACTCAATGGTAAGACTCCCTTAGCATTTGCCGTGTAGCCATGGGAGTGGAAGGAGCTACAGTGCAGAGCTGTTTATCAGGGAATAGGGGTGAACTGGCACCGCATCCCCTCTCCCCCACATACAGTTCTGTAGCATCCTTCCAACCCATCTGCCATGTCAGGTGCTGAAGAATATGTTGTGGGTGGAGTCCTGGAACATGCTAAAATACCTGTGGACAGATGTGGACAGAAGAGGGTTTAAACTGTGGAATCACATGGAAGTGCTGCAATTTATGAGCGAAGGAGGCTCAGGGAAAGAGTCTGCCTTGGCCATCAGATGTGCAGCTCGTTCATTATTGAATTTGGCCCTTAATGATCTCTAGGGTAACTCATTTTTTCCATTTCTATGTGTAGCACAGCAACAAGGAAGCCATGGTGAGCCTGATGTTAATACACAGATAATCAGTAAACTAATTGATCATTCTGCATTGATAGCTCTGAGGCTGCTTTGCTTGCTGGCAGAGGTAAATAGAGAGGAGAGTGATGATATAAAACAATATTTTAAAATTATTACAAAACCAAGGCTGGTGTTTACATATTTGCTGTTTCAGTTGCAACATTTGCAGAAGTGGTGGGGCAGGGACAAAAAGGGACACAGTATTTTCCAGTCCTTGTGTATAGTTAGTAAGTAAGTAAATAAATATATAAACTGCCAGCTCTGGTACTTGGTATATCAATAAAGGTGACTAAAGGCTAATTTGACCCCAAAATACATCTGTTCATTAACTGTAAAGTACGTAGTCCTGTTCTTTGCAGCTGCTTTGTTGCTCTGTAAAACAAAGAACCTGAATCTTGAAAAGAGATTTAATACTTCAGTACAGTGATGTTTTCTAGTAACACTTGAGTCTGCTGGTGATATGTCACATCTTGGTGAAACCACGGTTCAGATCCTTGTAGAATTCTTTTGTAAGGTTTTCTTAATGGGACAGACATCTTTATGGTCAGTGAAACTTGTCAGTACAAGAATATAATCAAATAATTTGGGGGTTCAAAGGAGTCTAATGGAGCTTGGGACCCAGTCCCATGAAAAGCTAATGGTTACTGGGTGCATAACTGCTTTCAAAATCCCAGCCAAAATCCTTTGTGGACTGAACTGTGCAGTGGGTTTTGTTAACTGTGTAGCTACTCCATCATATGGCAATGATGTCAGTATTAGTAAAGAACAGAGATTCTTCAAGAGAAAAGGAGTCTTGGTTTCTTGTTGGTGTTTAGACATCCAAATCATTCACTGGTTGGGTTTGTGTCTCTGGGTACTCACGGGGGTGAAATTCAAATCAAAGCTCCTTTCATTAGCATGTGCCGGTGGCTTCCTAGCTAGGAAATAGTCCATTGATCCAAATGGATTAGTACCTCCATTGTCACATACTCTGTATGTGAAATTCACTCCGTTCAGAGGACCAGCACAAAGCCTACGCACAACATAAGGCACTCTTGCACACACAGACAATCCTATGCTTCAGTGGGACTTAATTCACACCGTGCCAAGGTCGAAGCACAAAGCCTATAAATCAGTAAGTCCTACTCCACATCTTTGGGTGTGATGTGTAGACTTCAGCACTCTGCACAGGTGTGAATTTCACACACAGTGCGCGTGATAGTGGAGGGGAACATATACAACAGCACACCTCAATTAAAACATTTTCTTAGCAGGACACTTGTAGAAAACCTGCTAGGCTTCCAAATATTGGATTCTTTACTTTCCTGGTTTTCCAAGCATTTGCAGTAAAAGGGTTTGTTTTCCGATTCGACAGGAGACATTGTGGTCTAATCCAGGTGGATCAATGGAGTTTTTCATAGCTTGGGAGCCACTGGCACATGCTAGCAAAGGAGCTTTGATGAGCTAGCTAGATGATTCCTGGACAGATTAGCTTTTGCCTCTCATACCGTACTCCTTGTTATGCAGATCTGATGAAAACTGTACTTTTAAAAGGACTGCTGGCTTTAAAAAACAAAGACCTTCAAAGCACACAAGCCAGGAGCTATGACAGAGTTGATTTCTGGTAGCTCTGTGCCAACTCCTCCTCTCCTGTGCTGGCCAGGCCATTGCTGCTATGTCAGGGTGAAAGCTAAATTGCTCTCACTTCCAGCCCTGACCAGACAATCATTTACCTTTCCCATGCATTATTCTGTCTCCTGGTGCTCATATTACTGTTGGTGTGTGTGGGGGTAGGTCAGAGGTTGGGGTGTGGGTGTGTGTCAGGACATTGTAGGTTGGTGTGTGTGGAAGTAGGTAGGTTTAATTGCTGCTATTAGAAAAAGAGCTAAGACAATTGGGACAGGCTCCATCACCTTTTCTTCCTCAGCTTAAACACTCAAGGAGCTTTGAGTAGTTTTTCGTACTCGCCAGCAGAAAGACTGAGAATTGAGATCACCACTCTAATTTCACATAGGTGATTTTCATGCTGGAGGTGAACCTTGGGTCCCAATTAGTGTTATATAAAAGTCAGCCTCTATCTATTAGATGACTTATTTTAATCCAAAACTTTTTGGCCTTTTTAACTTTATATGCATGCAAGTCTCTCCTCTTCTGATCTTCTTCCCAAAATATGAGCATGGTAGTTTTTACAGTACACAGGAAAGAGACCAACCAAAACTGAGCAGGTATTAGCTGCTATGATGCTACCACCACATAGATGAGCTCAGATTTGAAAGGTGGATGCAAGATTCCCATTGTTTGCTGAGACGATGGAATCCCCATTGTTTGACCATGAAGCACTGCAGGTCATAGGTTCCAAAGAGTCTGTCATCAGTTTTTAGGTCTTATTGGGCACAATCCTGAAATGCTGATTCAGGTTTTACTCAGGCAGAATTCCCTTTGACTTCAGTGGGAGTTTTTCTGGAGCAGAGTCTGAATAAAAACTGAGTAGGCCTCGAGGAAATAAAATTGGATCTGCTGTGGTCTGGAACCTTCCGACAACCAGTTCTAGCAGTGCTGAAAAATTACACCATTCCCACAAATGCCAGCTTTCTTGGTGACCTGATTATAAACCATAGGTTTGCTTACTGCCTATGAAGGGAGTTGGTATGGTGTGTGTGTGTGTGTATGCTATCTAAAGAGGGTGCAGAACCTTGTTCGTTTATGTCAAGACTTTAGAAGACCAATTGTTTTATATCGCCATTCCCTTCCCCCTTCAAAAAACCATCAAATGATCTGGAGAAAGGGGTAAAGAGTGAGGTGGCAAAGTTTGCAGATGGTACTAAACTGCTCAAGATAGTTAAGACCAAAGCAGACTGTGAAGAACTTCAAAAAGATCTCACAAAACTAAGTGATTGGGCAACAAAATGGCAAATGAAATTTAATGTGGATAAATGTAAAGTAATGCACATTGGAAAAAATAACCCCAACTATACATACAATATGATGGGGGCTAATTTAGCTACAACGAGTCAGGAAAAAGATCTTGGAGTCATCGTGGATAGTTCTCTGAAGATGTCCACGCAGTGTGCAGAGGCGGTCAAAAAAGCAAACAGGATGTTAGGAATCATTAAAAAGGGGATAGAGAATAAGACTGAGAATATATTATTGCCCTTATATAAATCCATGGTATGCCCACATCTCGAATACTGCATACAGATGTGGTCTCCTCACCTCAAAAGATATACTGGCACTAGAAAAGGTTCAGAAAAGGGCAATTAAAATGATTAGAGGTTTGGAGAGGGTCCCATATGAGGAAAGATTAAAGAGGCTAGGACTCTTCAGCTTGGAAAAGAGGAGACTAAGGGGGGATATGATAGAGGTATATAAAATCATGAGTGATGTGGAGAAAGTGGATAAGGAAAAGTTATTTACTTATTCCCATAATACAAGAACTAGAGGTCACCAAATGAAATTAATAGGCAGCAGGTTTAAAACAAATAAAAGGAAGTTCTTCTTCACGCAGTGCACAGTCAACTTGTGGAACTCCTTACCTGAGGAGGTTGTGAAGGCTAGGACTATAACAGCGTTTAAAAGAGAACTGGATAAATTCATGGTGGTTAAGTCCATAAATGGCTATTAGCCAGGATGGGTAAGAATGGTGTCCCTAGCCTCTGTTTGTCAGAGGGTGGAGATGGATGGCCGGAGAGAGATCACGTGATCATTACCTGTTAGATTCACTCCCTCTGGGGCACCTGGCATTGGCCACTGTTGGTAAACAGGATACTGGGCTAGATGGACCTTTGGTCTGACCCGGTACGGCCATTCTTATGTTCTTATGTTCTAAGGGGGAACTTAGGTAAAATTCTGGCCTGATGAAACCACAAAGTACCAGGTATGCACCCTTAAAAATTAGAGATACTCAGTAATTTTAACAAGGCCTTTAGTTAAGTTCCCAAATATCCCAGCCACCAGGCCTTTTACAGTTCCAGTGAATAAATAAATGCTTTAAAATGGCTACACTTAGACTCATGACCTTTGAGATTCTTTTCAGAGTGGTTCATTTGCTACATTGCAGTTTCAGGAGATAGCCTAAAAATCTCTCCGTGGGGGACCAGAATAGCACCCTTAGAAATGTATGATTGTTTGAAGGGATTATAAAGATTAAAGAGTGTTCAGGGGTCTCTTTAGGCAGAAGCTGATTTGCAAATCTGAACAAAAAGCAGATTTTGAAGTAAGTAATTTTGGAAGCTTAATGTTGCCTTACAAACTGTGTTCCTCTAGTGCTGCTGTTAATTAGTTTATAATCTTCTGTAAGGTTCCGTGCTACTGAATGTGTCTATAAGGGCCTGATCCAAAGCCCTTTGAAGTCAATGGCAGTCTTTCCATTGACTTCAGTGAGCCTTGGATCAGGCCCAAATGCATATAATATTGGATTACATGGTACTTGTGCATTTTCCATAGTACTTAGCAACAACAAAGCCACCTCCCACGGTGTGCTGTAGACCAAAGTGGGCTTCACAGAAGAATGTGAGAGAAATGCCTCAGAAGCAGTTTTCTCATTCTTAGGCTCCGACTGCTTCTGTTGCCCTAAGACCTGGTCCCTTCACATTTCTTGCTGCTGGTTTCACCCCCTCACACTCGCTTACCTCACTGTGTGCCATTTTTAATAACCACGTGACAAAAGCAGGTCAGAAATGTCTAATGTTTACTTTGACATTAGAGTCTCGCAGGCAGTTCTGAACTAAAATGGAGTTTGGAATCATGTCACCGTGAGATGTGACTGGGTCAGGCAAACAGGGCAGAGAAATGCCCACATTTCCCCCCCAACTGATGGACGCATTACTTATTTGCAAGAAGCCTGGTGGGTTGTGCCTCAGCTACATAACAATTTGCATTATACTCAATGCAAATGTTCAGCCATAGCGCTGCTCCTAGTAGGTAAGATACCATTATAATTATGATAGGTAAGAGTAAATTATGATGCAAAGGAAATTCTTTATTGAAGTTCTGGACCCAGACAAACCCTGTTGGTCTGTGGCTCTTTTGCTTTCAGAGTAACCAAATACAGAAGAATGTTTCACACAGAAGGTCTCCCCAAGCCTTGCCCCAGATCTTGCAGTCACAGAAAGGACTCTGTTGACTGCACAATAGGACTACCTAGGATGACAGATTGCAGAATACAGTGTTCTATTTTGATATGAGTAGAAGCTGTTCAGATCAAGCTGATGCAATGCGTATTGGGACCTGTAGATTTTGGGCCTGTGAGGGCTCATATAGTAGAGTGGGCATTTGATGCTGCATTATGGCCACTTCCATACAGGGCAACCGCGCACACAGTTGGGTAATGTGATTTTCCATGCCTTGCCGACAATAGATATGTCTGTTCAGGAAACAAAGAGGCATCACAGAACTTAAGTGTATAAATGAGACTGTATCTCTCTCTCCTCCTTATATTTACAGCCTGGGTGGTTCTGTCATCTCTGATAACACCAAAGGGGCTGTTTGCTCAGAAAACAGTCTCGCATTGTTCAGGATATTACCATTTAAATTTATTTTAATTTACTGAACATCTACTATTTGGCTACCCACAGCAAGGGAGCATCAGAATGTATACAAAGCAACGAGCGTGCTGAAGTCTAAATCAGACTTTAATAAGGGAATGTCATGTTTCATTAAAAAGCCTCTCCTCACCTTCCTTTTTTGTGCTGTCAAGTGAAAATAAAATGAGGGTTATAATTACATGGCTGCCTCCACGCTGCATTATCTGTGAGATCTCTCACATTTTTTTTCCACACCTTTTCCCCACCTCTCTGACTTTGCCACTTACTTAAGAGTGTGTCAGAGTCTGGCCTAGAGCTCTGTTGAATAGGCAATTGACTATCTGTGGTCCTTGTTCATCAAAGGGTGACAAGCTGAAGGAATAAATGACTACCCTGTGGAAAGTACCCTGGGAATCATCCTGACCCAGTTGGGTAGAAAATGAGGAGGTAGCTTTTGCTTCCCACCTCACTCTGGAGCGTGAAATCAGACTGAGATGAACTCTGACAGATGCTCACCCTCTTCCTTTGTGGATCTTATTGCTGCTCTCCGCTCCATGCTGCTGCTTTGAGTTTGCTGTATTGCAGCCTACAAAACTCAATCCTTGCTCCTCCTTAAACTGCTAAGCAAAGGTCAGGTGTAATTAGCAGCCATACTCTTTATATAGCCCCTGAGCCCCACACCCTTTTCATTCCCATTCCTCCATATTATCCCTTTTCTTCCTGCTTCTTCCCTTCTTTCCTCCACTTCCTTTGCATTCTTACTTCCATCCCTTCTTTCCTACTCCTTTTGCCCCTCTCATGCCTTAGTACCCTCCCCATGAGTAGCCCCTCTCCCCAAATATATGTTGCATCCATTTCCTCCTATCTTTGTCTGTCTTGGCTATCTAGGCCCCCTGATCCTGCACTGAGAACTACACAGGCAAACTTTTCCACCCACACGCCGTGCCTTTGACTTCGGTGGAGCCCACTGCAGGTGCAGGAATTGACTCACTCTGCTCTTAGTGCAGTTTAAGGACCTGAGATTGTAAGTGGTTTGGGACAGGGAATATCTGACTGTGTATGTTTGGACAGCACCTAGCACAGTGAAGTCCCAATCCTCACTGAGGCATCTAGGCGCTACTGTAATACAAATACGTAATCATAATAAAAGATTGCACAAAATTTTGCAGATTTCTTTTGGCAAACATTTTTACCTCATGACACTCATTCAGGTACATTGCAGAGGGAGTTTTGTCCACCATGGATTTTCCTTTTGAACATTAGAAATACCACTATGATGCTTAAGTCTTCACAGGTAGGGATGGAAATGAGCATAGCTTTTGACCCCAGAACACTTTTTGCTGTGTTTCTTCATCTGATGTAGCTTCTTCCCAAGACGAGGTGCACTAGGGCTGCTCTGGGTGGAGGAGGGCTGCAATTTAATGTGGAAAACAGTGGCTGATGGCCTGACCCAAAGCCCATTGTAGTCAGTGGAATGACTCCCATTGACTTCAGTGGATTTTAGATTGAGCCCAAAGAATGCACAGGAGCATAAGAACTACATAACTCCAGTTTGGCGGCTTTCATATTCAGAAGCACTGTAGTGTTACAGATATCCCCAGTCTCTTGAGAGTATAACTGTGACAAGCAAACCACTTACCGTATACTGCATTTGCCTAGTGTAGTTAGAGATTTGCCATGTCCAACATCTTCACCAGGATTTGTCAGAGATTTGTAATGGTCATATTTGACTGGAGAGCCAGTGAGCTAAAATAACAGCATCTGGTTGACAGCTACAGTAGCATTAGCTCCTGAATGCTCATATTTTGCCTGAATTTATTTGTGGGTAGGGGAGATCTGCCCAAAAGCAAACTATATTTAAGTAGGGCTAGAATTTCACCCTGCATGGCTGATGAAGCACAAAGCTGGGGTGATACCAGCAAAAAATGACCAACAGAATGGCACAATATATAGGCTAGAGCAGTCTCCACTTCATCTTACAGTATATCTGTTGGTAAATTTTCCTGATATAATCCCATTCTTCCATCTATAACATATACTGATTTGCTGTCTTGACATTTATACCACTCTTTATATCACCTGTGAATTTAGCCTTCCAAGTTTTCTCAAATGATTTAAAATCCAGGCACCACTTTTCAGATTCAAATTCTGGGAAGTAACCCAATATAGGATGTAGCAGATAAGAACCAGTTCATTATTATTCCCTTGTATGAAGAAATACGAGTGCTAGATGTGACAGTTCCTGTTTTGAGTTAGCAATTCTTCCCACAGACATTTTATGTCCCACACAATGCATTGTGATTTTTTTTCAGTTCATTTCCTGTGTGTGCATTTTTCATTGGCTAGCACCAGATATTAGTCAGTTTAGTACTGGGAATTGAATGGAACATGAAAACAGTTGTCTGGTGGCACCAAACATAAAACTCATCATTCTTGGATCTAAATTTATGGATATTTGAAGCAAGTTCATACTATTCCATGTAGGTATATAATATGCAAATAGGGCACGGTAGCTTGTAAACACATGATCAAAAGTAATATAACAAGTTTTTCTTGTCAGTATGTATGTGTGTTTTGGTCTTTTAATATCCTTGTCTGGAGGACCCTCATTTAATATTGTTTTCTCCTTACTTATGTCCTTGAATAATAAATACAAGTTGTATTAACATAAACCCCGGTAGTTAGTTTTATTAAGCAAAATTGTTTCCAAAATGTCTGTCAATGTGTTGCTGGTCTGCAGAATGTTAAAAGTCTGTTGTTTCATTTCAAAGTTTTCTGAGCCCTTCAATGTTAAAAGTTAAGGCCTGGAGCTTGTGCTGAGCATCTGCAGTAAAAGTTTGTTCCCTGCTGTGGAACTGCTAGCCAGGGTGGCCTACTCTGCTGTCTCCTAGTGAAATCAACAAGTCCAGGTCCCCTTTTGATCTGTGTTAATTACAATGGAGCATGAAAGCAGTGTTAATTGCTCGGCTTCTGACTCCTTTTTCCTTCTCTTCTTTGCAATATGTTTCTCCTCCCTTATTGACTTTGTGCATGCAAACAGATATGCCTTTGAACCAGTGGATAATATCCTTGCTAGTGATCTGTGACCATACTTGGAGCAACAATCCATTCTGCACACTTCATGTGGTCAATGGCATAGGAGCAGGCTGCAGAGATTTCGGTTTCCTTCCTGTTGGGTGGGAAATTTGTACAAATAACTCTTCTCCTAAGAGAAAGCTTATATTGTTTGCTGACTGTTGATTTTTTTTCTGTCGACCTGAATATGTCTATTATGGGCAATATTAATAATTGACAGAGGGCAGGAAATACAAACAGTATTAATCTGAGCTTCATACATTTATTTAACACAATGTATTTATTTTTAATGGTGTTATGGATTTTTAAGTGGAAAAAAGCATTCATTCTATCACCAGGCTGTGATCAAGGTCTTACATTCCTACCTGGGAGAAACAGTTCAGAGGTGACTTTGGGGCCTTTAAACACAATCTTAAATACTTACAACACTTCGGAACTTACATGAACTTGTAAAAACTTTTTTTCAAAGGCAACTCCCATAGATGTGATTGCTAGAATGAATTCACACAGGTCTGTGAATTGCTGCTGTGTCCTCCATACACAAGAAAAGAAAGAACCCCTCAGATGACCTTTATTAAATTATCAATTCTGTGGGAGAATACAGAATTTGCCACAATTTAACCTATTAATAGGCTTTAGGGGATTATACTAAAAACTTTTTAAAAAAATCCCCTCAACCCCGCACAATAGGAGAGGAATGACAATGATAAGCCAAGACACTTCTGCCAGGGCCTAAATAGTGACCTAGAGACCCAGCTTCAGGCACTTCTGTTTGAAAATTTTAGCTGTGACTTCTCTGTGGAATCTGTAAAATGGAGAGAATAATAAATACTTCCCTACCTCCCAGGAGTGTTTGAGGATAAAATCGTCCATGACTGTAAATTTGAGATTCTCAGCTGGAAGATGAGAGAGTGCTCCAATGTATTGTTATGACTAGATTGCCCTTCTAATACCAGTGAGAGCAGGTCTGTTTTTTAAGGGCACCCAGCATATTTGCATGGTGAGGGGCAAGGAGTAAGTGCAATTAGGTGTCCTCCTTTTTACAGGAAAACCTGAAAATTAATAGGGAATGTGTCTAATGTTTAATGCAGGGGGCTGGGACTCTGGACTTTTGGAATCTCTGGCTTTGTCACTGACTTGTATTGTAACCATGGGGCAGTCACTTAGGACCAGATTTGCAATGCGAATTAGCACCTAATGGGATTCTCAAAAGCTCTAAAGATGCTTTGGAGCCTGTCTATGTCTTTAGGTACCTAAATACTTTGACTCATTCTTACAAGGTTCCTTAACACCTGCTCAAAGGTTCTGAGTACCCTCGACTCCCAGAGTGCTCAGCACCAATCGGGGTCATGCCCTTAATCTTTCTGGAGTTGTTGTCATTAGTATATTAGATCATGTTAGGACACCAGCTCTAGGTGTCATCTGTACTAACATGATGTTAAACACAACAACTCCAGTCAGTGTAGACAGAGACAAGTTGTGTTTAACATCATGCCAGCTAGTTGCAGTTAAACCTATGGCTCCAGTGGGGATCAACCATGACCTGACTTGATGTTAAACAGGGAAGTCCCTGCCTGCAATGACTGCATAGTCCTGTTTGACACCATGCTAGTTAACGTGACTCTTCAAGACTGTGTTCCAACATGACCTGATTTTCTAGTGAAGGTAAATTCTGGGTACGTCTACAATACCCACTGGATCGGTGGGTAGTGATTGATCTATTGGGGATCGATTTATTGCATCTAGTGTAGACACAATAAATCAATCCCCAATCACTCTGCCGTCAACTCCTGTACTCCACCGTGGCAAGAGGCGGAAGCGGAGTTGACAGGGGAGCGGCAGCAATCGATCCCGCGCCGTGAGGACGCGGGGTAAGTCGACCTAAGATATGTCAACGTCAGCTACGCTATTCTTGTAGCTGAAGTTGCGCATTTTAGGTCGATTCCCCACTGCCACCAGTTAGACCAGGCCTCTGTGTGTGTCTCATTTGCCTTATTTATAAAGTGTGTGTAATAGCATCTACCTACCTCTGGGGGGGTGAGGCATAGTTAATATGAGGTCTATGGATAAAAGGAGCTACAGAAGTGCAAGGTCTGATGATTGAAATGGCAAACTGTACCCACTAGTTTTTCTTGATTAACTTCACCCAAGTGAGGTGTAATAAATGAATTTAATATGTAAGTGTTCTGAATTGGAAACATGTTCATGCATGTGGACACAGATTGCTGTGATGCCAGTGTGCTTCAATGCAGAGACATCCCTTGCTTATTTTGCCTGGGATACCTTAGAATTTAAAATCTATTGTGAATCAGAGGCTTTCCTAATTTGAGGATTAATTTTAATCAATTGTATGTGTGGGAATGCAATTTAACAACATGATAAGGAAGTTGCCAAGGTGATATGAAAGGGTCTGATCTTTATTTCTGTGAGTAATCTTTCCTCATGCAAATAGTCCCATTGGATATCAGTGAAAGAGTGAGGATTACTCACCGGAGCAAGGTTTTTCAGAACCAGACCCAGAGTTATTAACCTACAAGACTGGCATTCAAATCCAATAGCAAAATACCATTAGTCAAAGTACTTTTCAAGGGAAAAAACCTAAATAAAACAGTAGAAGTTATTTTTTCCTGGAACCGCTGCCACATTAGTGACATGGTCAATATATATTCAAAATTGGTAAGAACAAGTGTGTGTTAACCGGTGGATAGGTCTTAGTCTCACCAAAGTAGTTCATTGCTGTATCTTCACATGAAATAGTGGGGATCCGGCCAACAATGGGGAACCATTTAAAAAAAGTTATATCATTGTTCCCAAAAATGTGCCCAATCCTGGCTTTGCCTAAGAAAAAATTTCAAAGGGAGGAGCAAGAGAAAGAAGAGAAACCATTATCAGTGTGAACAGCCTCCCTCCTCTTCATGCAACCCACTGAAATCAGTGGAGCCATGCACACACATTTGATGGGAGAATTGGGTGTTATCACTTGTCGCCTTTGTGTCCCTTTTCATTTTGAACTCTTCTAGTCATTTCATCTTTTGAACGAAGCTGGTCTCACAATGTTAGGTAAGGCACCTGTATTTTCTCTGTCTCCCCTTACCTCCATAACCACTGAATGAAAGTTATTTATCCTGACCTCTACCTATATCTCAGCCCAAAGTTTAAATAGAGCATTGGCTGAAGGCACTTTTAGGCATATTTGGTGGAAATTTACTTCTGTGGTGTGACGTTAAAACTGATATATGGCTCAATCTACACTTTCCACAAAAGGTGATTGTTCAATTTTATTTTTATGGTACTTCAATTTATAGCCAGTAGTTAGATTTTGTGTAGGCTTATACATTTTAGATGGCAAAACCCTGTGATTTTTAGTGTGAGGGTTTCACCTGCGGACTGTATATTAAAGAGACTGGCAATTTTTTATACTGTGTCCCTCGACAACTTTGTAGCACCTGTGGTTTAATATTCTAGAGTATTAATAATACCTTGTAGGCTGCACCACATATTTCTCCATTACCTGCCAAATAAATACCTATAGGTATCTAAGGCACTGAAAGGGAAAACATTATCAACTGTTATTCGTTTACTACTTTTCAGCAATAGGTTAACCATCACTATCCCCTGAGGATTTTGCAGCTTTGGAAGCTGCATGTAAATTTCTCATAGGAAAGGGCTATTTTATTTGTAAAAATTACTTTCATGGGTTCTCAAATTATTGATTTTAGAGAATAAGACATACAAATGTCGCAGCATGCCATGTGTTGTTTTATTTACAGCACGTAAACATAATGGAGTATGAAAAAAAAAAAGATACTGGCGCTAGAATCCCTGTAATGAAGAATGATGTAATAACTTAGCCACAGGGGAAAGCTCTTCCTAACCCCTAGTTGTTAGTACTAGGTTTACACCATGATGAAGCCTGAGAGTTTATGGCCCTTATATACAGTCACTCCTCACTTAAAGTCGTCCTGGTTAATGTTGTTTCATTGTTATGTTGCTGATCAATTAGGGAACACGCTCGTTTAAAGTTGTGCAATGCTCCCTTCTAACGTTGTTTGGCAGCCGCCTGCTTTGTCCACTGCTTGCAAAAAGAGCAACCCGTTGCAGCTAGCTGGTGGGGGCTTGGAACCAAGATGGACCAGCAGCCCCCCTATCAGCTCCCCGCTCCCCTACGTTCCCTGTGCAGCAGCTGCCCAGCAGGCTAGCAATTGCAGCTGTCCCTCTCCTCACTGTCATGTGCTCCTCCTGCCTTCTGCCTTGGAGCTGCTCCCCGAGACTCCTGTTTGCTGTGCGGGGGGGGAGGGAAGGAAGGGGTAGCTAATGTCAGGGTGTCCCTCTCCCCCCTACTCCTGCACCCTGCTTACCCCATCTTCCATAGAGCAGGGGGGACACACAACAGGGCTCAGGACAGAGGGAGCTTGCTGGCAGCAGCAGCTGTGGTCTCAGCAAGCTGATCTAAGGGTAGGTCTATACTTACCTGCCGGGTCGACGCGTAGCGTTCGACTTCTCGGAGTTCGAACTATCGCGTCTAATCTAGACACGATAGTTCGAATTCCGAACGCGCTCCCGTCGACTCCGGAACTCCACCACCGCGAACGGCGGTGGCGGAGTCGACGGGGGAGCCACGGACTTCGATCCCGCGGCGTCTGGACAGGTAAGAAGTTCGAACTAAGGTAGTTCGACTTCAGCTACGCTATTCGCGTAGCTGACGTCGCGTACCTTAGTTCGACCCCCCCACCCTAGTGTAGACCAGGCCTAATTAAAAAGGCAGTGTACTTAAAGGGGAAATGCGCATCTCTCTCTTACACACACAGTGTGTGTCTCTGTCTCTGTCTGCGATGCTCTCTCCCCTCCCCCCATTCCTGCTGCCTTGTAGACTGTGAGAGTTAACCCTTGAGGGCTCAGACAATTGCTGGTTCATCATTTAGCAGTAAGGCATTCTCTGGAAAATATCCCACCCTCTGACTCCTCCACCTCAACCAAGCTTCACAATTATCATCACTGTGTACCAGTATTAAACTGTTTAAAACTTATACTCTGTGTGTGTGTATATATATATACATATATACTATAGTCTTTTGTCTGGTGAAAAAAAATTCCCTGGAACCTAACCCCCTCATTTGCATCAATTCTTATGGGGAAATTGGATTCACTTAACATCATTTCTCTTAAAGTCTTATTTTTCAGGAACATAACTACAGCATTAAGTGAGGAGTTACTGTATATGTTTAAGCTTCCAAATTCTGGCTGCTGTTTTAAAGTTCATCCTAAATAATGTTGCCACCTTGCTGCTCATCCTCTTTTCAAAATCTATTAAACAACACCCATTTTAACACAAAACTATGGGGGCACCCCCAGTGTTAGCTTTTTGTCATACTAAAAATAGACCATCTATCCACTGTGTGATCTCAGCCTCAGCCTCTTTCTAATGCATAACAGAATTTTACCATTCACCCCATAGCTACTTAGTCGCCGTAGCAGTTTCTTGTGAGTGACTGTGTCAAAGGCTTTTTGAAAGTGTATACAAGTGTCTCTGCCAGTTACTGTGGGCCAGTGTGTTCCCAATTCACGGTGCAGGTCTGGCTTATGTCATGTGACCCACTTGGAGACTGTGTGTTTGATATTTGAAGCCCAGTTTTATAGTTGATATTCTTTCCCACCAAATTTTCCCCAAATTTGTTTGTTCTATTTAGAGATGAGCCTATACCCCTCCCCCCAAAAAACGGGATCCAAATACTCCAAAATATTAGGAACTTGAATCCAACATTGTGGTGCAAGAATAGTTACGAGAGGACACAAAATGAATAACTTTGGTCTTCCTTGAAACATTGTGCCTGACAGCCTGCTTGAGATAGCTAGGCTGGTAGGCCTAAGACTCGCTGGGGAGTACCCCCGACCCAGGGAGCCTGTATGCCATGCACAAAGCCGGTTCTGCCAGCTTTGAAGTGCCTGCACAGATGCTTGTCACAATCTGGGGCAGGGGTCAGCTAGAGGAGGAAGGGAGCAGGAGGTAGTGCAGCTGGGGCGGGTGATGTGGCACACAGGAGCCATGGAAGCAGGGATGCAAGTTAGGGCAGCCCTCAGAGCTAGCCTATTATACGTCAGGGGCTGACCTGGTAGCCCCCGAACAGAGGGGCACAGACATTGCACTCCGTGCCTGTACTAGCACAGGGAAGATTGTGCCTATATTGTTGAAATACCTTTATTTTCATTTGGGAGGCTTATGTAACGCACATAAAGCAGCAAGGAACAGGGAACCATATCCAGAAATCTCTCTATGGCCTTCTTTATTCCCTTGGAGTAGATTGATGAAGTCCCTGAGACAGCTAAGGGCTAAAAGAAGATGTATTAGAAACTAAGGACCATATGCAATACTCACCCTGTGGCAGTACTTCCGTTGCTGGCAATGAGATACTGTCCTAATGCACTGTACAATTGGCCCAAATGTATTTGAGACCCAGGGCTTGGCAATTATAAGCGGCTGCCCTTACAAGTTCTGAGGGCTCATTAGGTATTTCCCACAATATATCTAACTTAGTTACCTCAGTCCATAGCTCCAGCCAAGCCTCTGCAATGATGCTATGATTGGAAATATCAGTCACTTATTCTAATTTCCTGCTTCTAGCTCATTTAAGCAGAGAGTCCATTAGGATATAATAAATAGCATGGTAGTTTGGTATACTCATATGCTTAGCCACTTATTTAAAAATAATGCAGGTAGCCAGAGAGAGCTATCCATTATTTATTAGTAGCACTTAAGAAGGTGAGCACTATAGTAAATACTATTGCAGAGCACGTGGCCATCTCACATGACTCCGGAATTAAACTCAGTAGGTGAAACTTTCAAAAGGCCCAGAAAGGGAAGGACATAGCAAGGGCTTGGCTACACTTGCGAGTTACAGTGCAATAAAGGAGCGCCAGGCGCAGTAGCTCACTACCCATCCACACTGGCAAGGCCTGTAGAGCTCTCTGACTCCGCGGCTACAGCGCTGCTGGCACTCCACCTTGGCGAGAGGAATAACGTTTGCTGCGCCTTGGCTACAATGCCCGGGCGTCAGTGTGAACAAGGTGTTGCATTACTGCGCTCTGATCGGCCTCCGGAAACATCCCATAATCCTCTTAAGTCAAGTGGCCACTCTTGTCATTGTTTTGAACTCCTGTAGGAATGCGGAAATACTCTTTCAAAGCTCCATTTCTGACAGCTGGCATGCAAGCCGTTACTGTGGAATGCTGTGTGTGAGGTGGGGGCGGGAAGGGGAGGTCTGCCGCTGTCTGAACTTACAAGACAGCCTGCTGACATGCTGTCAGCCCCCCAGAAACCCACTCTCTCTCCCCCCACATACACACAACACACTCCCTGTCACACTCCACCCCACCCCTCCCATTTTAAAAGCACGTTGCCATCACTTGCATGCTGGGATAGCTGCCCATAATGCACCACTCCCAATGCTGCTGCAAGTGCTGCAAATGTGGCCACGCCAGTGCACTGTCAGCTGTCAGTGAGGACAGATTACAGCGCTTTCCCTACTGCACTCTACAAAGGCTGGTTTAACTTAAAGTGCTCTACATCTGCAAGTGTAGCCATGCCCCAAGTTTCCTGTTTCAATTGTGGGTGCTCCAATGCTTGCAGAAAGGCTACTTTGCAAGTGCTTCCAGTGTTGCTGCCAATAGCTGCTCTAGGGAGGGACCAAGCTGCAAGCTTTGTGTGTGACAGTCCACGCCCTGGGCCCACACACTCTCATTCTGGGCATATTGCCACTAATATGGGGATGAGAATGGTCAGAATATAGCCAATACCACAGTATTAGAGTTTTAGGACAGGGCCAGCCACTATGGCCCAGGGGTTTTTGTGTGTACTCACCCTGACCCAGCATGGCCCATGGCTCCACTTCTCTGTACCACCATGGGTATGCCTAGCTTCCCCAGAGGCTCTTCCACAAAACAGTCCCTCTACACAGACAGGTCAGGGGCTGCAAAGGTGGCAGATCACTATCAGGGGAAAATCCAAGAAGGTGGAATTTCTTGTGCCTTCCCCTGGAGATCCCCATAGGAGCCACCCACAATCTAACCTTTATTAAGCAGCTGTTTTCTCGCCAAACCCAAAGAACACCAGAATTTGGTCCATGTTTTGTGCTGTGATGACATAACCCAACTTCCAGTGTTTCTTTCTTATACTCAGTGCACCTAAGATCAAGAGGAGGTGGAATGTATTATAAGGGGGGGCTCAAACCTGGACATGGACAGTGCTAGGTACTGTATAACTAATCAAATCTTGTGGCTAGTGTATTAAGACATTAAGCATACTCTAGCTGTGGAACAGTAGTATTTTGCTGTAGTATGCTGCTTTTCTGTGAGGGGGAAGTCAGGCTCTGCTGTAGCAAACTGACCGCTCCAATTCCAACCCAACAAGTGCAATAAATATTTGAACTCAGCTGTCTGACAGGAAATGAGAGAATTAGTGTGTGGTTGGAGGAAGAACAGAAAGGGGACATTTTATTGCTTTAAAAGCACCTAGAGAAACTTAAAACAGCTGGGCTTTGGTCGAGACTCCTAGAAAATAGGAACTGTCTGTTATTCCTATGAGCATTTCATTGAAAGAATGATCTTGTGGCCAGATAAGTGGTGGTATCCAAACTTGGTAACCATGAAAAAAAATATGTACCTAATAAATCACTTTCTATTTTCAGAAAAAAATAGCTAATGAATGAAGAGCTATGAGAGTATTATAACCAGAGTTATATGTCCCCAAAGTGTGGGAATTTCCAGAGGAGAATTCTTAGTTTGGGTCCATCTTTAATAATATCAAAAGAAAAAAAATAATTTCCTTTCTCCCCATCTTTTTTCTTTTCTTTTTCTTTCTCCCCCCTGGAAGTGCTGGGATCCCTGACTCCCAGGCAGTCTGCATATCTGGCTGCCAAGGAGTCATATCAGCAGGTGAGCTTGGAGGTAGCCAGACAGTGTTCCATTGGAACTTCATCAGAATTGAAATGTCTTCCAAATGTTGTATGCAGTGCTGTTGCAGTCATGTCAGTCCCAGGATATTAGAGAGACAAGATGGGTGAGGTAATATCTTGTATTGGGCAAACTTCTGTTGGTGAGGGCAGGTCTACACTAGAGGCAATACATCGGTACAGCTGCATTGATGCAGCCACGCCGCTGTAGTGTGTCTTGTGAAGACACTCTGCCGACAGGAGAGCGTCTCCCACCAACATAGTGCCAGTGTGCACTGTGCTTAGGTCGCTGTAATTTGCATCGCTTGGGGGTGTGTGTGTCTTTTTCACACACACACACACACACACACACACACACCCCCCGAGCGATGCAAGTTACATTGACTTATGCAGTAGTGTAGACCTGCACTCGGAGTGTGGATAACTACAAGATGGAACAGATTGTTTAGCATAAATAGTTACATATTTCAAGGGACCATTCAAGGTGAAATGGCCCACAGATCAGGATGCACCAACTCAAAGCAGCACCAGACCCTGCAGAACAACAGATGCAAAACCTGCAGACATATCTCCACTGCTACAGTGGTGAACACTCCCCACAACACACTTTTCAAGATCCATGGGTCTGACACATGCCTATCACACCATGTGATGTACCTCATCCAGTGCACTAAATGTCTCAATAGCAACTATGTGAATGAAACAGAAAATCACTATGCTCTCGAATGAACACGCACAGGAAAATGATACAAGACAAAGCGATTGCTCTGTATCTGATCTCACAGTCCTCATTCTTAAAGGTAATTTGTACACCACCTTCAAAAGATGAGCCTGGGCGCTTAAATTCATAACTTTGCTAGATACTAAAAATCAGGGGACTGAATAGAGATACAGGATGTGCGGCTTATTACAACAATCTATAACCCACTAACCACCCCACCCGCTTTCCTTTCCTCCCCTATGAGAGGTATTAATGGGCCACTTCAGCTTGAAAAGTCCCTTGAAATACATTAACTACTTATTCTAAACAATCTGTTCCATCTTGTATTTAGCTGTGACACTCTGACTAAGTTTCCCAGCCCTGAAGAAGAGCTCGGTGTAGCTCGAAAGCTTGTCTCTCTCATGCCTCTTCCAGACCTCCAAAATATATTGTGAAATCCTGGGCTCATCAAACTCAATGGCAAAACTTCTATTTACTTCAGTGGAACCAAGATTTTCTCCGTATTCTTGTTATTGTCATTGTAGTTTTGCTGGGTTAACTTGCTATGAATGTTTCTATTGTGAAAACTCTCATTTCCTCCCTCATTAATCTTTGTAGGAAAAAGACCCTCAAGCATCCTGAACTGTGGTACAGCAGGTCAGAGAAATTGCTTTTAAAAGATGTTCTAGGCCTGTCATTGCCTGCTGATGTAATTAGGGCTTAAACAGTGCAATGCACTGACCCCCTAGGAGGTGGAAAGGGAAGTGTTTATTAATAGGAACCAGCGGAAGCAGAGTAGATTCCAAGGCAAAATGGTGTGAACTTGCTAATCAGAAAGCTAATCACGGCTGCATCAGGCTGTTCGGAGGTTATGAAGGCGGGCGTCCTAAGCGATTCAGTGGAGTGTGATGCTCCACAATCGGTCAGTAGCAATATTGCATTGCACAGCCGTTCCAAACGCGGACAACAAACCAAGATAATCCCACATGGACTGTTTCCAACCTGAAAGGCATAAAGAACATATTCCCAGGATGTTTGCCCAAGGACCACACAATGTGCATGACTGCACCATGGCTATTAGTATTACGTCCTGGGAAGGAAATAGATACAGGAGGTAGATGAAGATTATCTTTGTGGCATTCTTGATTTACTTGGAGGAGAGTAAACTGAAACTTATCTGTGTCACCACCCAAACCAGCAGCCACCCCATCTCAGAATAAGTGTCTTAGGCCTTGGCTACACTTGCAAATTTGCAGCGCTGCAGCAGGGTGTGAAAACACACCCTCTCCAGCGCTGCAAATTGCGGCGCTGCAAAGCGCCAGTGTGGTCAAAGCCCCAGCGCTGGGAGCGCGGCTCCCAGCGCTGTCCGTTATTCCCCACAGGGAGGTGGAGTACGGACAGCGCTGGGAGAGCTCTCTCCCAGCACTGGCGCTTTGACTACACTTAGCGCTTCAAAGCGCTGCCACAGCAGCGCTGCCGCGGCAGCGCTTTGAAGTGCAAGTGTAGCCAAAGCCTTATTGTTTGCTTGTCCTCCTCTGCCTGTCAGTCTCTAGCAGTCTGTTTTTTCTTGCTTTATACATAGTATATTTACACTAGAGACCTTACAGCAGCACAGCTCTGCCAATGCAACTGCACCACTGTAAAATCTCTCATGTAGCCGCTCTGTGCCAACGGGAGAGAGCTCTCCTGTCGACATAATCCACCTCCAAAGAGCAGCGGTAGCTAGGTAGTTGGTGGGAGAGGCTTGCCTGCCGACATAGCGCTGTGCACACTACCACTTATGAGGCAAAACTGATGTCGCTCTGGGGTGTGTTTTTTTGCACCCCTGAGCAACAAACATTTTGCCGACATAAGTGGTAGTGTAGACATGGCCTTAGATTGTAAGTTCTCTGGGGCACGGACTGTCTTTTTTTGTTCTGTGTTCGTACGGTGCCTAGCACAACAGGGCCCTGGTCCATGACTGGGGATCCTAGGCACTATGATAAAACAAATAATAAATAATAGTAATAAAATAATAATAATAATAATAAACTCTTCAACCCAGCCCATATCGAGCTTTAGCTGTCTTAGCAAGTCAATGCTTCATTTGTGACATATAATTATTGAAAGTCTGTCTTAGAAGGATTAGTGCTAGATCTGCCTCAGTGTACCTGGAAACTTTAGCATCCTACACCAGCTATTAATATGTGAATGCTTAAAACAAGACCATACAATGTTGTTGAGGAAACTTTTGTGATTTATATGTGCTACCTTGCTGAATACTGAAGCAGACAAGCCGTGCGTTTGAGAGAAGAATGAACTGGCCTGATAGAGAACCCACTCTAAGAAATACTTGCCATCAGACTGATGGTGCTATAAGTATTGCTATTCATTCTCTGAGTACAAGAAAATGTCATGTGTATGCCGAAGTCTGCTTTATTGATCTCGAATAATGTGAGTTTTGTGTTCCTAAAACTGAACTTGCTTTGCAACCTTGAGATTGTGTTGTTGTCTTCTGTGAATTGTCTTTTGCTACAAAGTTGTCCTCTGTAAGTTCATTTTATATTTGTTGAAGCATAAGGAGGATTTGGAAGGAATCATTTTCTTCCTACCGAATAAATATTGGCCTGCAATAGACCGAGTTTGTTAACACTTCAGGGAAGACTGCAAGGCCAATCATTTCTCCCTCCCCCCATAACAAGATGGGCGTTAAGAAGGGCTGGGAACAGTGACTGTGGAAATCTAGTGAGGACTCATTGGACAAGGCTACATCCAATAATTTGAGTATTTTTCAGAGATTATCAAATGTGCCCAGAACTGCGGTTGGCAGGGTAGTACAAATCTAAATAATTAAATAAAGGCAAGATTTGCCCCAAGGACAGAGGCCATAGTATGAGATGGCAGGTAGCTGTGGCACCCCAGGGGCAAGGGTCTGTGAGTTTCCCCCTTTGCTCCTAGGGGACAGTAGTTTGCTGAGTTGTTGAACCAGCAGTAAATATTTACCCCATTGTGCTGGCCACTAGTGGGGGTGGATTCAAGGCTCCAGTCCCAGCCCCTCTCCACCTACTCTCCACCCAGCTGATCTGAGAAGAGAGTATGAGGATATGTAGCTCTAGGTCCTAGACCAAGCTCCAGGTAAACCCAGGGAGGGGCATAAGTGGGAGATTGTTGCTTTCACCTCCATGAATGAGTGTGCGGTCCAGTCACTATCTAACCCTATATACATACATTTTAATTGTGTTTTAACGGTGGAATTTGCTAATGAGCTTGGTTAAGAATCTAGACCACCTGTTTCTAAACTCTGTGTTAGTTCTTAGAATGTTTTTAGCCTATTATTTCTGTGATTGTTCAACATTCTTTTGTGTATCGATGGGAGGCTGTGTAACAAAAACCTCAGCACAAGCCATGGAAGATAGGAGCAGCCATAATTAAAATGTGCTATTTACCAACAATTAAATAAAGACAAGAAATAAATGATCTCATTTTTGGTATCTGGAGCTGATTTGGCTGAGCACATTACTCAGTTTTGGGGAATGCATTGTATTGCCAAGGTGGATAGCACATACATTTATCACTATTAACAGCTTTGGGATGAATTGCTTTCCAATAGCCTCTTCTTTTCTCTGTGAGATTAACTTGTTTTCAAGATTATAAATCCGGTGTGTGAAAAACAATTCCATACCCAGTCATCTCTCCTGTGCACAGAAACACATATTGCACTTGCCATTTGAACCATATGATCTTCATATTTTACTGTTATGCTTTACTAATTATTTAATAGCATAAGGGTGCATCAGGCTCGACATACAAAGGAAAACAAGGTCTCTATCCCAAGGAGCTGAAATGGCAACCCCTCTGCTATTGGATCTACCCTGGTTGTCAATGAGAATCATTCGTCTGCAGATCTTGCAGGCTGATGCCAAAATTTTCATATCTAGTACCTGCTCTTTGGAACCCAAATCTGTATTTAGGCACCTAAATAAAAGCTATTCGATTTTTCAGAGCTGCAGAGCATCCTCAGCTTCACAGCACTGCTGCAAATCAGGGCTCTTAAATTTTGGTGCCTAATATGGATTTAAATAACTGATCTCAGGCCCCCACTTCTAAAAAGAATCTGTTTAACCCCAAAGGGAGAACTCGGGGAGAAGAGAGGGAAAGGTGTAGAATTAATGAAAAAGGAGAGGTGAGCCAGGGTGAGCATTTATTTTGCTTTGTCCGGTGAGATGCTAAGGCTGAGTTCGTGTGTTAGACGGTGTAATGATGCGGCCTCTGGTGGGACACAAGTGAGTTTCAATTCAGGACAAATTACTTAGAGCAGGGCAGTTACAGCCCAAGACCAAACCAGCCAAACAGAGAGGACATCGGTTTTACCCCACTGGTTAACCAGAAGTCATACAAGCAATTTCCTCAGACACTCCAGTTTCCCAGTATCACCACCAGGGCAACTCATTATGGGGACAAATGGTTATGAAAACCAGTACCCCAGTAAAAGAAAAAAGTTTTCTTGATCCCAAAGAACCAAGTCCCTGACCTAGGTCAATATACAAATCAGATCCTACCCACAAATCACGCAGTTGCCAATCCTTTAGAATCTAAAATCTAAAGGTTTATTTATAGAAAGAAAGAAATATAAATCAGTTAAAATTAGTTCAATGGAATCAATTACATACAGTAATGACAGAGTTCTTGGTTCAGGCTTGTAGCAGTGATGGAAAAAACTGCAGGTTCAAATCAAGTCTCTGGAGTACATCCAGAGCTGGGATGGGTCATTCAGTCCTTTGTTCAAAGCTTTTGCAGCAAGGTTCCTCCAGAGGTCGGAAGCAGGACTGAAGACAAAATGGAGATGCTGCTGCTGCCTTTTATAGTCCTTTTGCCATGTGGCTTGTGCTTTCTTTGTTCCAAACACAAGCCACCCAGCACATGGCATGGAAAAACCTTAGAGTTTGGTCCATAGTCATGTCCCTGCATGCCTTGCTGAGTCACAAGGTGTATCTGCCGTCTCTCAGTGGGTTATTTGTATAGCTGATGGTCCTTAATGGGCCATCAAGCAGGCTAGGCAGTGCTAATGCCACATTGTCTGGGGCAGGGGTCCCCAACACAGTGCCCACGAGTGCCATGGTGCCTGCCGGGGCGTCTAAGTGCGCCCGCGTACTGGCCGGCAGACGAGCATCCGCCGACAAGCAGCATCATGCAGAGGCAGCGTCATGCAGAGGCATCGCCGCCAATTTTTGGCGGTAATTTCGGCGGCGACGCCTCTGGATGCTGCTGCTTGTCGGCGTCATTTTGGCAGCAACACCTATTAACGTTGCTGCTTGTCAGCGGCATTTCGGTGGATGCAGCACCAGTCCTCCATGGCTCATCGTCTGGTGCCTGCCAGACAAAAAAGGTTGGGGACCACTGGTCTGGGGTGTCACCCAGAAGCATAGCATAAGTTTGAAATACAGACAGTATAGAGCCAATACTTGTACCTTTAAATACAAAAATGATACATATATACAGACAGCATAATCATAACCAGCCAATCATAACCTTTTCATAGACACCTCACACGACAACCTTTGTATAATATTTGCTGCAGATATATAACAGTGGTTGCAACAATGATCTGTACGGTCACAGTTTATGTCAATAACATCACAGATGGTTAAAAAGAGAGTCCCATAGAGAGTCCCTAATGGCCAGGCCTGAGAGTGGCAGTGCGGGGACCCAAGCAGGAGGTAGCAATGAAAAGGTAGCTGAAAGACTGGAGTCTGACTGGCATTTTAGACCCAATTCTGCACCACTGAAATTGAAGGGGAATTCACTATTGACTTCAGTGGTGCTGTAGCAAACTCTTCGTATTGCTATTATTTTATTACTGGTATTGCAGTCGCACCTATGAGCCCTAGTCATGGAGCAGGACCCCACCAAGCTAAGCATTGTACAAACACAGAACAGACAGTCCTTGCCCCAAGAAGTTTATCATCTAAGTATAAGACAAGAGACAACAGATGGATACAGACAACCTGATGGGGGAGTACAAGGAAACAATGAGACAGTATTGGTGGTAGGCAGTGGTCACAGTGCACCAGCAGCCTAATGAGGAAAGGAACATTCAGCTAACTACCTGAACCAGTCAAACACTTTTGCAGTTCTCTGTCTGTATGATTTTCGAGTGCCAACATCACTGTGATAACTAGTAACCACCTACTGGCTTAGTAGCAGCTTCACATTAACTCCCGATGGTGGGAGGTTGTTTTATGGCAAAGACTAGGTTCCTTCTGGAAACCTCTCTGATTTTTACTCCAGCTGCAATAACATTTTCCCTCAGCAATGTGATAGTGCTGGTCTGCTGCTGCTGTGAATAGGGCACTAAGATTCCTGCTTCCAGCACTGAGCACCTTGTCTGCCACATGAGTGACAAACCTGTCCTTCAAGTGGGGAGGCCAGGTGCTGGCTGCTTCACAGCTAAAATGCCTCCTGCCAGCTAAGGCACAGATTGACAATGAAAATGTTGTCCTTCCTACTGGAATTTATGAGCCAAAATCATGGGGCTTATGAAATATACATAGCTGGATGCAGCCCATGTTCCCATAAGCCAATGTGTGAAAACAATAAGAAAAGGAGAGAAAATCATTTCAGTATGCTAAAAGAGAAAAGTCCATTTTTAAAAGAAAACATTAAATCAATTAAAAAGGAGGTAGTTGATTTATCTCAGCAAAATCCAAATTGCTTAGCTTATCCACTTTCATTATGAAGTCAGTTATTTGATCATATGAGGGGTTTTTTTTCAATAGGTTTTGTATACTGCAGTCCCAGAAATAAACCTATAGCTGTTCACAAGTGAGAAATCTCTAGCTCATAAAAGTGGAATGACTGTGGAATGCTTGTGTAATTGTTCTCTTCTAAATGAACACCATTAAACTGAAAAGAATACCTCATTATGCAGCCAGGAAGATAACTGACACTATTTGTTGCTTTGATCAGTCATTATGCCTGTTATAGAAAGTGGGAGTTTTAGCTATCTTATGCTTAAATAACTCATTATAAACATTAACAGGAAAGTTAAATGGAAGTATTCAGCAGAGGCCTTGTTCCAAATCAAGTGATGGTCAAGCACAGGTACAGAAAGAAAATAGTTGTTAAATATTTTAGCCACCTCGGAGTCCTCAGTCAATACTCACTTTTCATTTTCAGCTTATCCTGCTTTCTTGCTCACTGTGCATTGATTAGTCCACAATTTTCCATAATAGCGTGAAGCTGCTTTTACAAATTTCCATATGTTTGTGTCTGGACCAAATAGACTTGTGGCTGCTTCTCTTTTTTTTGGAGTGTTGAAATATTAAGGGGGGGGGGCAAGACTCTGATGGTTAGTTTGGAAAGTTCTTTAGCATTGCGTGCCAGATGTTTTCCTGGCTGCTTCTGATCAGGGGCACTCTGAGCCAGCATCTCTGCTCGCTCCCCTAATGTGAAATGGATGAGGTACGGTGCACATTGGACTGTCAGGGGTGGTAAGCTCAGGCACGGATGTGGCAGGAAACACTTTTAAGATTTTTTTTTTTTACTTTAATGCTGTGTTAAGAGAAATTCTGCCACTTTACCTTAATCATTTTTCAGTGACTTTAAACTAAAAAAAAAATACAGTAAGAATTTATAATTTGATCTCCTCTTGTAAATAATTATAAATGGGCCAGAACTTCGCTACAATGGACAGATCTCAGCGGGCTCCATTTCTGTCTCCCAGCACCAGCCCAGGACACTGCAAATGCCCTTGCCCAGTGGTCTGTATGGAAGAGACTCCAAGGGTGTTGAAGGTCTGAGGCAGAGGGAGGAAGAAGTGGACCATGCAGATAGCTTGGTAGGAGTTAAGGCAACATGCAGCTGTATTAATTCCTCCTGGGTCCCTTCCATGGCTGCTACAGAGCCGGGCCCCAAGCCAGTGGAGGAGCCATATAATTATGAGGAAGGGGGCCTGAGCAGCCGTTTGTGCCAGGAGACACCCCTGGAGAAGGACTGTGCCTCTGCAGACTGGAGATTGCCCTTCTTCATAAATCCAAAGATCCAGACTTCTCCCCTTCACAGTCTGGAAGCCTCTCCAGTCGCTGCTACTTGAGAGGATACTTCATGGACATGTTGTGAGGGGCAGCTTGGAGGTAATTTTATTGGTCCCCCACGTGGAATATTGCTGGTTAATGATGTATCCCCCATGATACACACAAACATCACCACAGTCCAGGGAATGCCTGAAAAGTTGACTTGCAGAATGGAGCAAAATTCTGTGCTTATTCTTGTTAATAAATGTTGGGCACTTTTCTTTCTTCTCCTTTAATTTCCCCTTTCCATGAAATATATTATCAACTCGCTGCTGGCACTTGGTGAGCTACATGTACTAAGCCTAATACTCAGCTACTCTGTTCCTGTGTTTGGGGCAGGGAGGTGGGGGAGGAGGGTAATGGTACGTTTAAGCCACCTTGCAAATTCCGTGGCTGTGCAGGGGCCTGCTGGCTCCTGGTGTAAGTTAGGCACTCTCAAGGCTGCTCTAATTTATGCTCAGCTTCCCAAGCCCCCCTAGGAGCTCTGGGAAACAGAAGAGCCATTGTATAGTGTACTCCAGTCATGTCCCTGACCCATTCCCTGTGCTGGAGGCTAGAAGCAGGGCCATTACGCCCTTATATGATCTCTGCTTCACTTGCGGGGACAGCTCTGCACAGGTGGCATTTTCAGGAGACCCTTTCTGCTCCCTTTAAGGCCCCTTTATGATGCCTGAGTGGAATAAAAAACCTTGGCATAAATGAGACTCAGACCCACTAGATTCCTGAAAGCAAATCAAGCCTCTCATTTAGGACTTCCCAGACTCTTAGAATTCCTCCTCCACTACTAGCACTGCTGCTTCTGTCTCCTCCCCATCTCCTCCTTATCATCATCTGTGATCCTCATTCTCACCCTTTATATCCAGTATGGACCTTGTTAATTGACTAGCTGCTATGGTGTGTCCTCCCCAAATAGAATAAAAACAGGGGAACACAATGTAGTGGGTGTTGGGTTGTTTTCCTTTCAGAAATATAGTTGTAGTTCTCCTTCATTCTGACCCAGGGTTCAGGAAGAAGCCATTAAGTGCTCTGTCTTTAAATGATTAGTCTGTAAGTCAGGGAGGGCAAAGGGGTGGTCTCCTTAGCACAGTTGGGAATCATTACTCCAGGTTAAATACCACTGATATTTATATAGCAAGCATCAATCAACTCGTTGACATGTAGGATCCTGTTGTAAAAACTGGCCTTTGTCCAAACAGCACGAGAGGACTTTTGTCTTAATATAGGTTATTTTTATCACCTCCAAAAAAAAAAAATCCACTGGATGAAATGCTTAAGCAAAAATGTCAAAATGTTCCAGGATTCGGAATGGGGGTTAGTTTATGAAACAGGGCGAACTTGAGCTGCTAGGGGCTAGTCGTAGATAATAACAATTTGGCAGTGATGGGGGAGTCGGTTAGTAATGGATTATAACACATTGCCCTTGTTTAGGGTTACTGAATCATGTCAGAGAGTGATCAAGAGAAGGGTACTAATGCATGAGCCAGCTTTGCTAGTTGGAGTGAGGGACTGCATCAAACAAAAGCTGGTTTGTGGGGCTGGTATTTCCTCTGTCAAAATAGAAGCTATTTCTAAACACTTTGTGAAGAACCAATCAAGGTCTCTCCTGGGACCGACTCTTTCAAAACTCAATGTTGGCCCAGTGAAAAAAGCTCAGGCTGGAACATTAATAAATGCTATTTTTGATCTTTATATAAAGAAAAGAAAAGCAATGGAGAAAAAACAACCAGTAGGAACTGTTAAGAAAAAGCCTTCAGCTCTTTAAAACCGGACCTTGGACAAAGGCTTCAAGGGCCAAGTCTTAGGCCTCAATCATTCTTCACCCTCCAAAACATTCTCAAGGAAGGGACCCTTCACATGTAAATCTCCCAGTTATATGCAAGGGGTGGCTTCAGCTGCTTTCATGACCCCATCCACATAGCCCTGGGGAGGGCTTTCTGTACAGTCCAGGGTTAGAACAGGGAATTGAGACTGACTGAGTGGGGAGGAGTGGACAGGAATGTGCATCCTCCCACTCTGGCTCTGCAGAAACTAGTCAGGAAGAGAGTCCCAGACTGTATTTTCTTTCCCAAAGGCCCCTCTCAGCCCCTGTTGGGACTCCCAGGGGCAATGGTGCTCTGAGGGGCAAATCTGGTGTAGAGGCTTTGGGTCTTCCGTCATGATGGCCCCTGATCTGCTGTGGTTCTGAAAGGTTGGGGCTGGGACCAGGGGTGCTGGAACAATTTGTATAGTGGGGGTGCTGAAAGCCATTGAACCAAACTGTAGACTCTGGATATGATGGAAACCACTTCAAGCCAGGGGGTGCAGCAGCACCCTTAGTTCCAGCATCTATGGCTGGGGCTGGGGCCTTTTCCAGAGGGTTGATACCTTCCCCCCCTGCTTGGATGATACAAGGGGTCTCCATGAGGGAATCCTTGTGGAGATTTCCTCCCCATGAGTCTCTGCCTGGGTGGATTTTTCCATGGAGGAGGATGGTCTGGGCCTCTATTTTTACTTTGGCCTTACTCGGGAAAATCTCTCATACAAGTGAATGTGAGTTTGGTCTGAGTCAAAGCCTGAGGGTTTCTGAAACCAAGTGAAAAGAATTGAATGACAACTGAAGTCTCTCTAAAAAATGGAAGAATTTACAGCTGAATAGTTATATTGACCAAATGTGTTTAGAAAAAGAAGAGAAAACCTCTGGGGCTATAAAAGAGGTTCACAATAACATCCTTTACTTTTAAAAACTGTATTATTTAAACTTTTTATTGCATTTCCACAGCCCACAAGATGCAGAGTGCATAATAGCAGAGTAATAAAAAAGCATTGAGTGTACATAAAACATCAGCAAGCACAGGCTTTGTGACAGCAATTGCTTCATGCTATTGTGCTTTTATACAAGCAGATAAAACATACAACATCTAGACTGTCCACCACCAATCGATGAGTCTATATTGACAATCTGCATTCCACCAGCTCCATGTTCCAAGGCTGCCAGCAGCCAGAACAGAAAAGCTGCTAAATGTCTGACTATTTCAATAAGGTTTTCTTTTTAACATTCTTTCACTGGAAACCTTAAGCAAGTGGTACCTATCCAGTGGGGGTGTAGGAGAGAGGAACAGACTCATATCCCCATAAGCAGAATGCATTCTCCAGCACTGATCTGTGGTAGTGGTGATATTTCCAGCATGCTGGGGCATGCTATCAAAAGGATAGATCGACTATTGGGTAGTGGAGAGATGAGCAGAGGAAGAACAACAGGGAAAGAGAGAAAGAAGAGTTTGGGATGGGAAAAGACAGACCAGGGGAACGCAAAATGTTAAGGGGAGGCAGAGATAAGGGGGTCAGTTCACAGCTCATTTACACTAGTTTTACACCAGAAAACATAGTGATTCCAGTGGAACTACTCATAATTTGGGTCTGATTTTGGACCACTAAAGTCAATGTGAACAGGAATGTTGTATGTGAGACACAGAAGGTAATAGTCCCACTCTACACGGCACTGGTGAGGCGTCAGCTGGCGAACTGTGTCCAATTCTGGGCTTCACACTTTAGGAAAGATGTGGACAAATGGGAAAGTCCGGAGGGGAGCGACAAAAATGATCAAAGGTTTAGAAAACTTGACCTATAAAGAGAGGTTAAAAATACTGGGCATGTTTAGTCTTGAGAAAAGAAGACTGAGAGGGGACCTTATAACAGTTGCTAAGCATTGTTACAAAGAAGACTGATCAGTTATTCTCCATGTCCACTGAAGGTAGGACAAGAAGTAATTGGCTTAATTTGCAACAAGGAAGATTTTGGTTAGATATTAGGAAAAACTTTCTAACTATAGGGTAGTTAAACTCTGGAATAGGGTTGTGGAATCCCCATCCCTGGAGGTTGTTAAGAACAGGTTGGACAAACACCTGTCAGTGATGGTCTAGGTTTACTTGATCCTGTATCATCTCGGGGCTGGACTTGATGACGTCTCGAGGTCCCTTCTGCCCCATTTCTATGATTACTATTAGCCACATCCTAATGTAGTGAGAGCCTCCAAAGTCATTAAGACGGCTCTGGAGAGAGGAGACTTGGGCTTAAAACAAGGTATTGACTCCTATAGGGATACAAGTGCAAGGGACGATGGTGAGTGGCCAAGTTGCTGCGTCTTGTCCTAGGCCCTGTAAACCTGTCTGCAGCCTTAGGGAGAGAGAGAACTGAAGCGGCTGAAGTAGTATTACACTGGAGTTGTGCAGTGAATCCTCCTGTACCCAGTGAAGGGAAATGATGAGGTAGGTGCTTGAATTGCTGCTGTTATGAGAAGTTGGACACTTCACTGTTCTTGCTGTGAATCTACCATTCACTATTTCATATCGCTATTGGTGAGAAGCAAAAACTAAACTACTGAAGTAGGTTCAAAGAGAACTGTAGGATCATCTTTAGCTGGGAGTCTTGAGTTCTATAGGGAGGAATTTAGTCTGGGATCTTCAAGGAGGCCTAAAGGAGTTAAAGGCCCTCACTCTCAGTGACTTTCAATGGGAGTTGGGCACCTAACTCTCTGAGGTTCCTTTGAAAATCTCACCCTTAATTACTGCGGGCCAGCTCATCCCCTCTACTCTGCAATATGGAGGAGATCTAGATCAGGTGGATACGGTCTGGTGGGGAAGGGAGCGGGATAGTGTCGACTATTCATCACTGTGTTCCAGGGGCCTAGCTGTGTGGGTTGAAAGGACTGACCCCTTCAGAGACAGCAGGTCTCCCTGAAGGGGGTTTACAGACATTGGCAGGGGAGATCTAAAGTAGCTGTGCAGCAATTAGTGCCACTGGCAGTGCTGAGCCTCTGTGGACGTCCTCAGATCTGTAGGCTTAAGGTCCAAACTTGCTGCTTGTTCCTTACAGGGAGGAAAACTCCCCCTACCCTCATTACAACAATTCAAGAAACTCTGCAAGTGGAAACAGCTTTCTGTTCCCAAAATGTCCCCCCACCACCACCTCAAGTAGGGAATTACCTAGCCTCATATAAACAAATATATTTACACCCAATGCTCTGATTAGTGTAGGAAAAGAAATAGAGCAGACAAAGATTTTTACAATAAAGATGCTTATTATTTAAATGAATTTGCTGTTCTGTAGCTCTGTCTTAGATCTGTTGTAGTTAAGAAAAACCGAGTAAGCACATTGGGTACTCTTTCTCTGGCAATGAAAAATGACTCCACTAGCGGATATGGCGCTATGAATTGATTGTAGATATATAGGGCTACGTTCACTGGGGCAATGTGGCTGCTTTGCACCACACGCTGGAGTGATCAGACCCTAAATCCAGTGTAGCTGGCCCAAGGAGGCTCACCCCTGGGCCACGGTGACCCATCAGTGGCACAGAACCAGTGTAGGTGCTCCTATGCCACCACCCCTCTTGTTGATGGAGTACCAGGGAAAAGGGGGTGTGATTGGGCCTCCCCTGCACTCCAGTGACCCACAGCTGCATTTTTCAGCATTCTGGGGCTATTGCAGCCTGGTGCAAATGAAAGCATTGCTCAAGCTGCTCTAACATGGTGCAGAGGGACAAGCGTTGCACAGAGGTGTAAGCAGGATCATAGCAATGCAAAGGTGAGCTTTAAGCTTCCCCCGCCCACTCCAGCTTCTTCTGAGTGCAATTCATCTGTAGCCAAGGATCTGGCACATTTCCTCTCATTCAATTTTGCTCTGTAAAACTTAATCAAGATCTTTAACCATGTTGTGATTTTGCCACAGTGGACAAGCAACATTTAAATAAAAATGACTAATAATATTTTAAGACTGAATCCACAAATAGCCAAACAAACCCCAGATGGGTAAACTACATTTAGATGGAATTGATCCATAATTATTTCACTTTTTGTTACTCCACAGTTATGGTCACAACATATGTGGCTATGGTTTTGTCCCAGAATGTATGTGCAGGCTTCCTTAGTCTTCATATGATATGATTACTTAACGTAATGTCGGCTATAGATAAAAATCTTAATTAAAAACTGGAGAAAACCGTGCTTCAATATTTTCCAGAAAGTAAGGCTGAATTTTGACCTAGCTCTTTGTTAGGTCTGTGCAGAATAGCTGAAGCTTTTTGTTTGGGAGCAATATCAGTTTTGACTAAAACGTATCCACTTTTACACATCCACAACCCTGTTTTCAAACCAACCCTTTATTTGTTTTGACAAAGATCAGTTTTTGCATTGAAACACAAGAAATTTGCACATTTCAGATGTTCCAGTGTGAAAACCACTGTTTCACAAAGTCTAATTTACTGGCTGATGAACTGGACTGAAATTGAAGCCATTTTTGGTGAAATTTTGTCCAAAAACATTTGCTGCTTTCAAACAGCTGTAATAATTGTCCTTGTTCTTCACAAAAATATGTCAATAAAATGCATCAGCTGAGTTCCAACCTGGTAACGGGTAAAGAAATCATCTGGGCCTTATTCTGCTTCCAGCGTTGGTTGCGTAAAACTGGAATAACTTCACTGATTTTCCATTGAAGTCAACTGAAACTGCACAGAAATTGAGAGTAAAATGCGGCAGTAGCTCATCAACATTATGGGCTATATCCTCAGCCGGTGGAAATCATCATGGCTCAGTGGAGCAACTCTGATTTACACCAGAGAACGATCTGGCCCTCTTTTTCTGCGAGATTCTGAAGTGGCTTTTGATGGAGTAAAATGTATGCATCAAATTACTTTCAGAAATAGGTAAAATTAATGAAGATGGGAGCAAGCAAAAAAACCTATGTGATACATACCCACTCATCTAAAGCTGGAAATAAAATGATTGATATGTTGGGCCTGTAGGACAATAATGGAGCTCAAAGAAAGGGTTTGGGATATGAAATGTCCTCACTGATTTTAGTCTCCCCCTTCACCGTTATCTCACAGCCTGGGCTCCAGCCTGACCCCAAATGTCTATGCTGCTATTTTTAGCCTCGCCATGAGAGCCTGAATCTTGCTGCCATGGGGTTTTGGGTTTTTTGGCTGTGAAGACATATCCTGTAAAGATAGTATATAGTCAGAACTAGCTGCACTCTGGAGGCTAGGGTGATACATAGTAGGTGTTTCTTCCAGCTGACATAATAGTTAAGCCATTACAAGGCAATCTGGGCATCTTTTAATATATTTCCGGACTTCAGCTGCTGAAATCTCTGGAGGATCGTGAGCCTCAAAGTGATCAGGGGTTTGACCTTTCTTTTATTGCCATAGCAACCAAATCTATCTTTAGTGTTTAAATTAGTTAATCAATTGTGGTTCCTGATTTACGGTAGTTGGCAGCTGCCATCTCTGAAAACTACTGACTCATTTTTTCTTTCTTGACTAATATGTGCCTCTATTACAGGAGGGTGTTCCCAGACATAAATTGAATAAAACTATCTGATAGAAGAATTCATCCGTCTTGTAAGCCTAATGTCTCATGCAGGGCTAATTAGCTTGAATAACTACTATGGCCATGTTTCTTTTTCCTACACTCAGTCTTTTTTCTGGTTTTCAGCCTCGGGGTGGAGGGAGGGAGTGCATCATTTAACTGCAAAGAGCATGTTTCCTAATTACTTTAAGAAAAGAGGAAGATGCTCCACCTTTGAACTGTCAGCCTATAGCAAATTAGATTAACATGCACAAACAAATTATGCACTTAAAAGAGCTATTTTAAATGAAGTCAAAATATGAACCATTTTGTGTCTAATGGGCATGTTCTCTTGATCCACTCTCTTCCTCTGAAAAGCAGTGTGAGATAATGGGATCTAATCCCGCCGGGCCACTGATTTACTCTATGGGCTTGGATAAAATAATTCACTTCCATGTGCCTCAGTTTCCTCTTTGTTAAGTGTGGATAGCAATACCTACCTTCCTGTAATGTTGGAGGGCTAATTAGTTAATGTTTGTTCTAATTATTTAAAATGACAAGTAATTCTTCTTCTCTATTTCTTTTTTCTACATAAACTAACAAATTGAAGACTTCTACTGAAGTCTCTTCTACTGAAACAGCAATATATTAAAGTGCATTTCAAATCTTTTTAGAACTAAGACCTGTGATTAGGATTCTTCTTTCTTCTGCCACAGTTGATGTTGATATCCCTAACAATGACAAGTTTGGCAAAGGGTGAAAACATCCTGATGAACTGCCAAAAGGCAAAATACAATCCTATAGAATTTTGTAATTTGGGCCTAGATCTTCAAAGGTATTTGGGCTCAATTTGAAATCAATGGAAGCTAGGAGCCTAAATACCTTTGAGAATCTGACCCTTGGCTAATATGTTGCTGTTTTTCCTGTTCTCATTTTCCAAAATTCTGGATCTCAAATGCTGCCACCATATTTAATTGATACAGTGTATTTTCTCTTTCCTGTCATGCTTATTGGCTTAAATAGGTTTTGGATCAGGCCCTAAAACAATATGGTAACTTAATGTAATGCTGAGACATAGATACCGATTCCTGAAAGAGCCTCACTGACAGCTTGCACTGAGGCAAACGGAAGTGTGCCTTTTGAGAGTAAATAATAGGACTGAAGCATCAGAGATGGCCACAGTTGTAGATGGGACACTGAATAGGGTGGACCATGGCTCTGAGGTGGCACAGAGCATTTACTCTCTCAGCTTCTTGGCTGGTCAGTTCTTGCTAACGTGTTCAGAGTCTAACTCAGTGGTTCTCAACCTATTTACCATTGTGGGCCATATATGCAGCTCTCTAGGTGTTATGTGGGCCACATCCACACAATATATATACTACCTATATGGCCTTGAGGATGTCACATGGGCCACAGCTGTGTGCTGATTGGGCCATGGACTGAGACCCACTCCTGATTGACATATGTGAGGTTGGGGAGGAATTTTCCCCAGGTCAGAGAGCCAGTGACCTTGGGTTTTTTTTGTCTTTCTTTACAGTGTGTGGGTGCAGATCACTTGCCAGGATTATGTGGGTATATCTCACTTAATTATTTCCCTCCCACTACCAGGGCCTTAGGCCCTGGTGTACCTCAGACCCTCTTACTCTCTGCCTTTGGCACATAACAGTCTAGTCTCCTGGGGGCTGTAATACTTTGGTCTCATTTCCATTGCTGGGTTCAGTGCTGGGTGGCCTGTGCTATACAGGAGGTCAGACTAGATGATCTGGGGGTCTCTTCTGGCCTTAAATTCTGTGGCTCTATGTGTGAAGGCGCTTGTTGGTTTAAAAAAAATCCCTGCAGTTCAGCATGTTGATCCTTGTTGTTGCCTGCTATGATGCCCTTAGGAATATGTTCTTCTGAGCTAGATGTTGGTGACATGACCTCATCATTATGCTAAATCCATGTTCTTCATGTCTTTACACAAACAGACTTGCAATGCAAATGAGAGCACTCTCGGTTATTTTAAGGAGCTGCTGGTACCAAAGTGAATCGTTTTTCTTTTGATTAGCATTTTCAGAGAGTAACCTTCTTGCATTCTCCAAGAGGGCTGCGGCTGCTGCATGTCACATATGGTCGCCTTTAAATCCTTTAATGTTCTCGGCCTCAAAATGCTGCTTTTATTGAGACTCCTCAAGACATTCACTTTTGCTACACAGTGGCAAGCTGGGATTGTCCTTTTCAGCTTCTGAAATGAAAGCTTATGCACGGCCTGCGAGATACCATCCTCATTTTTACATTCCTCATTCAGTGCCAACAAGGCAATTGTCAAGGGGGAGGGGACCTAGGGGGACAGGCATCTTGATAATTTAAAATGGCAGCCCATCTGTCAAAAACAAGGGATTGAGTTGCAGCTAAGAGAATCAATTAGATCTGAGTGATTTTCGAATTCTTGCTTGGACCCTTGAACCTATTTCCACTCTAGCACTAATAGGGTTTTCATTTGGGTAAATGTTGATGGGAGCTTTGATCATGATGTTGAGCCTTTGCCACATGCATGGAAGGTTATCAAAGGAGTTGACAAGCTCCATATTTGAAGTTCCACTGAACGTCACTGACAATTTTCAGAGGGATTAATTAGTCATGATGCTCAGCAAGAGAATTTCAATAGCAACTCAAGAAATGTATTGCTTAATGTAAAATAAATGAGGTGGGGGATTGGGATGGGCCTGATTTTTTACTTCCATATTCTGTAGTGTTTAAGCTGATTGCAGGAATTCAAGAGAGTTCAAAAATAGCATTGGCACAGGTTGGCACCAGCATGGGGATTTTAAATCTTGTCTTGTTGTCTGATTTGATGCTGTTGCAGACAGGCACACATCAAACCATTTGTGAAAGTAAGAAAATAATCACCACAGCAGCGTGCCAGTTTCCAAGTGGTTAACTGCCGCAAGTGATTCTTGGAGTACTAGCACATTAACGGTTGCAACATGACTTTGGTTGACATAGGGGCTCCATGTGGCCCTTAGGCAGTCCTCGCAGCATTTGAAAAGTAACTATAAAAACAGAAAGACATGGGCTTTGGTAGTCTCTGTACAGTTAAGAGCAAACCAGAGAGATGTACAAGACAAGGCAACCGTTTGTTCGTACTAAACCATATTTAGAGGTAGTTTGTGTTTGACTCCCAGTCCTGCTCTTTGGCCGGACAGCAACTGTGACTGATCCTGGGGTAAGAAAATATCATGGATATTGTGGGGGCAAAATACTTAGCTCTGGGGGGAAAGGGAGGACTTTACATCACGCCCTGGCAGCCCCAGTTCAGTAGCAACTTATGTGCATGAAACCTATGTGAAAAGGTAAGTCGGGGGGGGAGGACTTGGTGGGGTAAGAGAAATCCCCTCGGAAAGGAAAAATGTTAGCAAGGTGCAGTGATCTTGCCCAGGCTGCCATTTTAGATGGATAGTAGTGAAGCTATGGACTTCATCTGAATGGTCAGAATAGTGAAGTGCCATCAAATTAAAAGGACTGGGTAACAAATACATGTGAAAGGAAATAAACCCGGATGTACTTGTGGGGCCCATGTTGTTCATATGGAATATTTTAATTTGTGTGCAGATCAGGTAGATGATCAGGGAAGATTTTCTTACGTGTTATTTCATATTCTATTACTATCCATTCACTTTCCTTCTTCCTGTTTTCTCTGTTTATTTTTCTCTTTCTTCATATTTCTGCAGCTCCCTTTCCCTTGCATTCTCTGCTTGTTTCTTTCAACTTGTTCTTTTTTTAAAAAAAGAAACAGTTCCCTTGTCTGCCTCACCATCTGCTCTCTCCCCTTGGAGGGCTTCCTGCTAGATGGCTGTGATTGGAAATACATTGCAGGTATAAACTGTTCCTGCAATATTTCAATGTAAATATTACAAGAACAGCTGTTCCTGCAGTGATCAAATGCACTCCAAAATAATGAAAATGCTACCGAGCTGGACACAGAATATTTTAAAGCAAGATTAAGTCATACCAATATCCCTCATTTTAAGATCTGGGGATCTAATCTAGAAGGTGTCTAACCATTAGAGGAGTGAGGATCTGGAACAGACTTGCAATAGGAGTAGTGGGGCTACCAACCTAACTTTAAGATGGATCTTGATAAGTATATGAATGGGATTATATTATTGCCTGCAATAGCAAGGCTCTGGACTCAGTGGCCCAAGAGGTCCCATTCACCTCTCTGTCCTATGTTCCTAATTTTAGATGTCAGAACTTGTCTATGGACAGTATTTCTCTCCATTCCTCTTCCACCTTTTCCTTTCCTCTGACATCACTTCACCTACCAGTCAGCATACAGCAACATCCACAAAGTTCCTCCACTCCTTCAAGTGACATCTCCAGATCACTCCAAACCAATCTACATTCCTAGCAGCCTTGGAGATCCATCCACCCCATGAATCTCTCTGAACTGGAGGTTCTCAATCTGTACTTTGTGGTTCAGCAAGGTCTGTATGCTCTGAGGAATATTTAATGGGTGATCTCTGGGCATAGGAAAAGCAACTGCTGGGAAAACAGCACCTAAGAGTGCTCTTTTTTGGCTAGCTAGAAAAAATGCGAGGAAAGTGACAAAGAAGCAGTAGTGATGGGGACTGGGTGAGAATCAGAATAGAATAAAATGGAATAGAATACAATGATGTTTACTTTTGTAAAAGTTTTCATTTAAATATATTAACAAGGAACTGCCTTAGTATTTGGCATCTCATTTGCAGGTACCTTCAGAGAGCTTATTATTCTGATTCACTTTAGTCATTCTGAATTCTCCAGCAAGAGCCATTTCTACTCATCCAAACTTTAGAAAAGATCAATTTCTCCAAGGCCAAAGTAAGTTGAGAACAATTTGTCCCAGATCTAAAAACCAACCCAGAGTCAAAAAGCATGTGTGAATAAAAAACATTAGATTCATGCTAGCCACCACATTGAATAACATGCTCACTCTCCTTCTGTCTTTGCTGAATGAATAAAAGTGTCTGCTAAAAACAAGAGAAGGAAACGCAAAGTCCTTCTTCACAGTAAATACAGGAGCCAAATTGTTTAATAATATATTTCACTTTGTATTTAATTTCCTTGATTTCTGCACTTTTCAACTGTGTGTTTTGCTCATTTGACAGAAGCTTTCATTTCATAGCTTAACGCCGGTAAAAATACTTTCATCTGCTTTCTCATTTTGTAATGCTGTTTGCCATTAATAACTCATGCAGATAATGTGCACACTTCATAACATACAATAAATACCACTGGGTTTGCTAGAAGAAAGGTAATACAATATTTGACAGCCTCGCTCTCTGGAGGAAAGAAATTATAACTGTTTTCATAATGTGTTTGCTTTATTACTTTGGAGCTGTTGCCGTCTGTGGTGCTACATTCTTTCCACCCACTATTTGCACACAGTAGGCTAAATTCTACTCTGTGTAAATCTGGATTAACTCCATGGATAGCAATAAACTACTCCAGATTTACACTGGTGTAAGTGAAAGAAGAGTTCAGTTGAGCTTGGTCTTGTTTGGGGGTGTAAGTTAGGTCTACCTGCTCAGGAGCTGGGGACAGTCACAGTCCTTTCATTGGGAGAATAAAGACTACACAGCAGGAGCAATGCTGCTGGCCCAGACGGGCAGGGAGACGAAAGCTCACCCCACAAAGGGAAGAAGTGCACTCTGTACGCCAGTGGTGAGCAACGCCCACAGGTTGCCCTCCACTGCTGTTCACTGTCAGACAGTGGAACTGTGCGGCTGCACTTGTCAAGAGCCTGCAGTCATTGGGTGGGCTTCTGTGCTGTACCTCTAAGAAAACTCGCAGGCAGTAGGAGCAGGCCAAGGTCATTTTAAGCTACCTTTGCACCCTCCCCAATGCTGTGCTTTTGCTGCAGATGGAGAGGTCTCGGACATAACTTAGATGGCCTTGGAGGCCTAAGTTATGGCAGCCTCCTGGGTCTGTCTGGTGCGCTGCACAGGCAATCTTACAGCTATCCTCCACAGTGCTTGAGCCGGGGGGAATGGGAGGAAAGCCTCCACCAGCTGGGTACACAGCTTTTACAGCCCCCCTGCCCATCCCTTTTACCTGATGTAAAGGGGCTAGATCAGGGGCGAGGATCACACACATTGGGCCTGCTTGTGATTCCAGCACCACGCTGTACCTTAGGGTATGTCTACACTACAAGACTATTTCGAATCAAGTTAAGTCGAATTTGTGGAATCAACCTTATGAAGTCGAATTTGTGTATCCACACTAAATACACTAATTCGACTGTATGAGTCCACAGTAATGGGGCCAGCGTCGACTTTGGAAGCGGTGCACTGTGGGAAGCTATCCCACAGTTCCCGCACTTCCCGCTGCCCATTGGAATTCTGGGATTTCCCCCCAATGCATGCTGGGGGAAAAATGTGTCGAGGGTGGTTTTGGGTAACTGTCATCATTGAACCGTCAATCACGCCCTCCCTCCCTCCCCGAAAGCGCCTGCGGACAATCTGTTCGTGCACTTTTCTGCTCAGTGACAGCGCGGACGCCACAGCACTGCGAGCACGGAGCCCACTGCAGTTATGGCCGTTGTCAACTCCTCGCACCTTATCGTCCACTTCTTCCACAGTCAGCTGCTGAGAAATCGGTCTACTTTTCAATGGTGCTGCGAGTACTGGTGGACCATGGGGGACGTTTTACCAGCATCAACATCGGGTGGCCAGGAAAAGTTCATGATGCGCGTGTTCTCAGGAACTCTGGTCTGTTTAGATGCCTGCAGGAAGGTAGTTTCTTCCCGGACCACAAAATAACTGTTGGGGATGTGCAGATGCCTATAGTGATCCTCGGGGACCCAGCCTACCCGCTAATGCCCTGGCTCGTGAAGCCCTATGCAGGCGCCTTGCACAGTGACAAGGAACTCTTCAAGTACCAGCGAGCAGCGTGACCTGTGACTGTTCAGTTTCTTTACAGAGAAGCTGAACCTGCCCCTGTTTCTTTACCAAGTTATTGTTGACTAGCATCTGCAGTTACATACCCCGTCCACCCCGCTTCCCCCACTTCCAACACACGTTTAAAAATAAAATACATGTTCCACTGTAACTTTACAAAGGTTTCTTTCTTGATGACTTTGCATTAAAGGGTTGAAACTGGGACGCAGACTGTGCTGGGTAGGGTGTGCGGTGATGTAAAGACCGCCTGTAAACTCGAGGAATGGCAGGCTCCTGCTCCCAGAGCGCTCTGCAGTGCCGGACTGGTTGTTTCAACGGAGCCTGCCAACCCTCCTTTTTGGGACTCTGTGTGCGGGGGCTATGTGGCCTTGTGGCGGGGGAGGACGGATACAGATTCCTCTGCTGCGTGGCTCTGTGGTCCAGGACAGGGACCGTTGCATGAGATCTGTAACCCCCCTCCCCCGCTACAAAGTCACGTACCCCCCCACCCACACAGAACCTGCAAACCACGTCCCATACCGACCAGGGTGCCTACTGACTGCACTGTGTGTGTGACCTGCTGCTGATCCTGCCCCCGTCTCTGTACCCTGCTAAAGGTGACTGTCCTATGCAATACCCTAACCCCTTCCCCACCCACCCATCCATCCACCCCTTCAAACACAGCGTTGTATAAAAAAGCATGACGGAAACAGTAATTAACAGCAAAGTATTTTTAATAATTAACCAGACAGTCAGGGGATGAAACTGGGATTGGGGCTTGGGTGAGTCAGGAAGGGAAGGAATTCTCAAAATTTAGGGTATGAGAGCTTTTGGGTACTTGAGCACTCTGCTGGGGTGCAGTGACAGTTTTCACAGCCCCTGGCGCCACTCCTTCTGGTTACTTTGGGTGACGGGAGGTATGGGACTTTGTGGCGGGGGAGGGCGGTTGCAGATACACTGCGGGGGGCTCTGTCCTCCTGGCTGCGATCCTGCAGAACATCCACAAGGCGCCGGAGCGTGTCCGTTTGCTCCCTCATTAGTCCAAGCAGCGTTTGAGTCGCCTGCTTGTCTTCCTCACGCCACCTCTCCTCCCGTTCGTTGTGTGAGCGCTGGTACAGAGAGAGGGTCTCCCTCCACTGGCTCTGCTGGTCCGCCTCAGCTCGGGAGCACCCCATAACTTCAGCAATCATCTCGTCCCGTGTCTTTTTCTTTTGCTGCCTAATCTTTGCCAGCCTCTGTGAGGGGGATGCTGTGGCAGGTCTGGAGACAGTCGAAGCTGTGTGATGGGAAAAAGGGAGTGAATTCCTTGCAAAGATACATTTTTGCAAACAATGAACTCAGTCTAGTCTGTGTCTGTGAACAAGAGCATGCACAGCACCTATCTCGTCCGCACTCCTGCAGCAGGCAATCCTGAAAGCATCAACTCTGCCCCTGTTCTACCCCATCGCAGTGTCCCCCGACCCTTGCACTTCTGGGTTGAGATCCCAGTGCCTGATGGTGCAAATTTCATTGTCGCGGGTGGTTCTGGGTACATGTAGTCACTCATTCCTTCCTCCGGGAAAGTAACGCCAGACAATCATTTCGAGCCCGTTTCCCCTGGATTGCCCTGGCATACGCCATAGCGTGGCAACCATGGAGCCTGTTTTGCCTTTTGTCACTGTCACCGTATGTGTACTAGATGCCGCGGACAGAGGCGATTCAGCAGCGCTATACAGCAGCATTCATTTGCTTTTGCATGACAGCAGAGATGGTTATCAGCCATACTGTACCATCTACCATGCCATTGTAAATTGGCAAGGTGATGATGGTTACCAGCTGTATTGCATTATACCTTCTGCTGCTGTCATAGGTGCCCCTGGCCGAGATCAGCCGGGAGCGCAAAAGACAAAACTGGGAATGACTCCCCGAGTCAATCCCTCCTTTATAGTATCTAAAAATAGAATAATTCCTGCATAGAATATGGGGCTAGTGTAGTACAGATCCAGTGTTTCAGAGAACCAGAGAGCACAGCTGCTCCGTGTCAGATTATTCAGGAATGATGAGCTGCATGGCATTCACAGGGGGTGCTCCTGCAACAACCCCACCTGTTGCTTCCCTCCTCCCCCAGCCTTCCCGGGCTACCGTTGCAGTGTCCCCTGATTTGTGTTCTGAAGTAATACAGAATGCAGGAATAAGAAACAGTGACTTGTTACTGAAATGAAATGAGGGGAAGGCAGCCTCCAGCTGCTATGATTGTCCAGACAGGACATTAAGCAGTGTGTGGGAGAGGAAAACAGCATCCTGCTGCTATGACAGTCCAGGCAGTACTGAATCTTTTCTTTACACATGAAGGGCGGGGGCTGATGGAGCTCAGCCCCCTGTTGCTATGATGAAGACGGTTAGCAGGCCGTCTACTTATGGGCTGATGACGAGGACGGGTACCAGTCGTATTGCACTACACCATCTACAGCAAGGCTGATGATGATGACGACGGATATCAGTCATATTGCACCGTCAGCCACCCATGGGGGGGGGGGGGAGGATGCCACAGTACAGTGCCGCAGCATCGCGTCTACCAGCAGCATTCAGTACACATAGGGTGACATTTAAAAGAGTCAAGAGACTTTTTTTTTTCCTTTTCCTTCTGGGGGTGGGGGGTGGTTGTACATTGACGAGCTATACCCTTAACCGCTGCGGACAATGTGTTTGACCGTACAGGTATTGGGAGATCAGCCAAGAATGAAAATGCTTTTCGGAGACTGCAGGAACTGTGGGATACCTTGCGTCCTCAGTCCCCCCTCCCTCCATGAGCATCCATTTGATTCTTTGGCTTTCCGTTACGCTTGTCACGCAGCAGCGTGCTGAGTCTCTGCTACGCCGTCTGTCTGGAGATTTTTTAAAAATACTTTGGACCAGGCGTAACATTACAGTAATTCCCCTAATTAGATGCAGGAGTCTCCGAGCGAGATCACCCTGAGGACGGTCACTGAAGGAGATAGAGAGCGCATGCTGCGTGAAAGCCAGCACAAACCAGGGCCCTATGCAGCCGTGCTCGGGGAGGCAATGCTCCCTGAGTACCTCATGAAAGCCTGGCACAGAAAAGTGTGCTACCACGGAGCACCCAATAAGGCAGCTCTCCCCAGGAACCTCCTGCGGAGGCTTTTCGATTACCTCCAGGAGAGCTTCGTGGAGATCTCCCAGGAGGATTTCTGTTCTATCCCCATATATATAGAGACCTCCTTTTCACATACTTCAGATTCCTGTTATATTAAGAATAAAAGTTTACATGTTTAAAGCACTTACCGACTGCTACTTCCCCTGATTCAGGGTCCAGGTTAACGGCCGGGGAGGGTTGGTAGGGGATCTCCGTGATGGTGATGAAGAGATCCTGGCTGTCGGGGAAACCAGCATTGTAAGCGCTGTCGCCTGCCTCGTCCTCCACAAACCCTTCCTCATCTTCCCCGTCCGTGAACATCGCCGAGGAACTGTCCGTCGACACTGTCCCATCGTCAGAGTCCATGGTCACTGGTGGGGCAGTGGTGGCAGGCTCCGTAGTGTCCGTTTGCCGCTTTGATTTTTTGGTAGCCTTGTCTGGGGTCTTTGATTTTCACGTGGCGCTGCGTTGCATCCCGCCTGTATCCTCTGTCCCTCATGGCTTTGGAGACCTTCTCGTAGGTCTTTGATTCCGTTTTTTGGAGCGCAGCTCCTAAAGCACAGACTCCTCGCCCCACACACTGATCAGATCCAAGACTTCCCGGTCAGTCTATGCTGGGGCCCTCTGTCTATTCAGAGATTACATGAACTCCTCTGCTGGAGAGCTCTGCATTGCTGCCGGTGCTGCTGAGCTCGCCCCGATGTCCAACCACGAAATGAGATTCAAACTGTCCAGACAGGAAAAGGAATTCAAATTTTCCCGGGGCTTTTCCTGTGTGGCTGGTCAGAACATCCAAGCTCAGACTGCTGTCCAGAGCGTCAACAGAGTGGTGCACTGTGGGATAGCTCCCGGAGCTACTAAGTTCGATTTGCATCCACACCTAGCCTAATTCGACATAGCCATGTCGAATTTAGCGCTACTCCCCTCGTCGGGGAGGAGTACAGAATTCGAACTAAAGAGCCCTCTATGTCGAATTAAATGGCTTCCTGGTGTGGACGGGTGCACGGTTAATTCGAATTAACGCTGCTAAATTCGAATTAAAGTCCTAGTGTAGACCAGGCCTTAAAGGAGTAATGTGGCCCGAGACTCCGTGATCCATAGAGTAATCCCAGGCTGTGTTTTATGGTTCCTAAGCCTGCTTTAACCATAATCTTTACTCAAAGATGAAAACAAAACAAAAGGCACCTCTGTTTTCAGCGCAGGACTTGCCTCATAATTAATAAAAAGTGTGGTGCATGACAAACCTGAAGTTGCCTTTCACACAACAATATTTCAGTCCTTTTCTTTCATATCATTTTGTTCACTATGTTGTGAAAATAACAACTGCATTTTTGTTCCCAAAATTTGAAAGTCTTAAACTCTGGCTTACACATTTTCAAATGTTGATGGATTTCCACTTCATATGGCTAAATTCAGTGCCTTGCATGGTGACAAGTTTCAGAGTGGTAGCTGTGTTAGTCTATATCAGCAAAAAAAATGAGAAGTACTTGAGGCACCTTAGAGACTAACAAATTTATTTGGGCATAAGCTTTCTTGGGCTAAAACCCACATCATCAGATTCATGGAGTGGAAAATACAGTAAGAAGATATATATATATACACACACACACACACACAGAGAACATGAAAAGATGGGACCTACGCTACCAGCACTCCCAGCTATCTTTGAGACACCACTGACTTCCTGAGGAAACTACAATCCATTGATGATCTTCCAGAAAATACCATCCTAGCCAGTGGATGTAGAAGCTCTCTATACCAACATTCCACACAAAGATGGACTACAAGTTGTCAGGAACAGTAACCTCGATAATGTCACAGCAAACCTGGTGGCTGAACTTCGGGACTTTGTCCTCACCCACAACTATTTCACATTTGGGGACAATGTATACCTTCAAGTCAGCAGCACTGCTATGGGTACCCACATGGCCTCACAGTATGCCAACATTTTTATGGCTGACTTAGAACAATGCTTCCTCAGGTCTTGTCCCGACGCCCCTAATCTACTTGCACTACATTGATAATGTCTTCATCATCTGGACCCATGGAAAAGAAGCCCTTGAGGAATTCCACCAGGATTTCAACAATTTCCATCCCACCATCAACCTCAATATGGACCAGTCCACACAAGAGATCCACTTCCTGGACACTACAGTGCAAATAAGCAATGGTCACATAAACACCACCCTATACCAGAAACCTGCTGACCACTATACTTACCTACATGCCTCCAGCTTTCATCCAGACCACATCACACAATCCATTGTCTACAGCCAAGCTCTAAGATACAACCGCATTTGCTCCAATCCCTCAGACAGAGACAAACACCTACAGGATCTCTATCAAGCGTTCTTAAAACTACAATACCCACCTTCTGAAGTGAAGAAACAGATTGACAGAGCCAGAAGAGTACCCAGAAGTCACCTACTACAGGACAGGCCCAAAAAAGAAAGTAACAGAACGCCACTAGCCGTCATCTTCAGCCCCCAACTAAATCCTCTCCAGCGCATCATCACGGATCTACAACCTATCCTGAAGCACGATCCCTCACTCTCACAGACCTTGGGAGACAGGCCAGTCCTCGCTTACAGACAGTCCCCAGCCTGAAGCAAATACTCACCAGCAACCACACACCACACAACAAAAACACTAACCCAGGAACCTATCCTTGCAAAAAAACCTATTGCCAACTCTGTCCACATATCTATTCAAGGGACACCATCATAGGACCTAATCACATCAGCCACACCATCAGGGGCTCATTCACCTGCACATCTACCAATGTGATATATGCCATCCTGTGCCAGCAATGCCCCTCTGCCATGTACATTGGCCAGACTGGACAGTCTCTATGCAAAAGAATACATGGACACAAATTAGATGTCAAGAATTATAACATTCAAAAACCCGTCAGAGAACACTTCGACCTCCCTGGACACTCAATTACAGACCTAAAAGTGGCAATTCTTCAGCAAAAAACTTCAAAAACAGACTCCAGCCAGAAACTGCAGAACTGGAATTAATTTGCAAACTGGACACCATTAAATTAGGCTTGAATAAAGAGTAGGAGTGGATGGGTCATTACACAAACTAAAAACTATTTCCTAATGCTAATTTTCCCCCCTACTGTTACTCACACCTTCTTGTCAACTGTTTGAAATGGATCATCCTAATTACCACTACAAAAGTGATTTTTCCTCCTGCTGCTAATAGCCCACTTTAATTGATTTGTCTCGTTAGAGTTGGTATGGCAACCCCAATCTATTCATGTTCTCTGTATGTATATATATATATATATATATCTTCCTACTGTATTTTCCACTCCATGCATCTGATGAAGTGGGTTTTAGCCCACAAAAGCTTATGCTCAAATATATTTGTTAGTCTCTCAGGTGCCACAAGCACTCCTTGTTCTTTTTACATTTTCAAAAGGGGCCAGTGATTTTGGTTGCACAACCTAAATTGAGACACCTTAAAAGGTTCTGATTTTCAGAGGATGAATACTCAACACTTTCCAAATAGCAGGCATCTTTAAGAGGTTGTGTAGAGGGGTGGCTGTTTCCTGTTTATAATGTTCATGGCCAGGTATCACTTTGCAGACATGCTGCTTCATTTAGCTCTTAAGAACTGTACACAGCCTGTCATGTGAATAACCACACACCCTTCCTTGGGGTCATTTGACAACAGAAACAATGCTTAACAAAGTCCATCACCAGACAACAGTCTGTACTTAGCACTAGTGATTTCTCTCCCAAGCCAGAGCACTTCCATCTCACAGCCCATTTCCCAGCTCTTCCTAGCTGGAGCTTAGCATTTCGGTAAAGGCCTGTAGGTCCCCAAATGTCTAGGCCCAAATGCCATCCAGATTTCCCCACAGGAGCCTTCTGCTCCCTAGGCTCCCTTAGTCTCAGGGTCTTTTCTGCAGGAGCCATTCAAACTACCTGCAGTCTCTCTACACTTCGCCCTTTCATTTCCTCCTCCAGCTGCTCCTTATATAGCAGTCATCCTGACGTCTCCCAGATGTGGCTCATACTGTAATCAGGGTTGGCTAGCTTCGGCCCTTCAGGGCAAGGCAGTCTGCTATAGGTCTTAAGTTTTGCCCCCAAAACTGTTGCACCAAAATGACTGGTCACTTTAGAAAATGTTGGCCTATAGTTACATAGGCCATTTCACTTTAGTCGTTGAAAATTCTTTTTTCTCCCTACTTTGTGCATTTTCACGAACCGCTAAATCAGATTCCAGCTAAAGATAAATAGTTTTCCAGTAATAACTGGAGATGCTAACAGCCATGTTTAGGATGTCATAAAGCCTGCTGTCTGTGCTGTACTGCTTAATCCTGATGACACATCCAAGAGAGACAGGCAAGGAACAGAAGGGATGTAAAAACGTCTCATTCAGCATAAAGACAAACAACATTAATTCCCTTTTTGCAGATCTTTCTGGAGGGTTAAAATTATAGCTACAATTAAAGTAAGCAACATTTGAACCAAAATATTAGATGTGGGTCCTTCAAACAGTGAGTCATTTGATGGATGGTGATAATTTAATAATACACCCACTCAGACTTTTTCATTTCCAAAAGATGATCTTTAGATGTTTCACAGCTCTCCAGCTTGTGCTGAAACTGAATGCTAAAAGAATGATATATCAATTAGAGAGTAAGTGCTAATGTAGTCCTTTCTGTATTAGTAGCAAACGATCATCTAAAGATTACCTCTGTTTTTAAAATTTTACATTTTAAAAAATGTAAAACTACATTTTTAGGTGTACTGGACAATTTTCACCATCTGCATTTGACTGTGAAGTTACTCTTTTCATGGATTCCATTCCTAAACCTCATTAAGTAGGTCATGTGGCTTACTACTTATAGCAAACTATTGGGAGTCTGTGCAATCTGATTCCTAACCTTGTCAGGGCCACTGATTTAGTATGTGTCTGATCCCTTTTAACAAGTCATTGACACCTCTTGGTGCCTCAGTCAGCCCAGATGGAAAATTGAATGAAGCACAGGAATGCTGTATGCTATCTCTCAGCAGAGTTCTGCTGGGCAGATGCATTACATGAGAAAGACGTCTGCCTCTTATGTGGAACTCCAGGTGATGCTAACCAATCTATTGTTTTAACTACAGGGGACCTTCTATATAGGACTCTTCATGGAAGCCAAAGTCTTTGGCTTTGGCTACACTTGCACTTCAAAGCGCTGCCGCGGCAGCGCTTTGAAGCGCTAAGTGTAGTCAAAGCGCCAGCGCTGGGAGAGAGCTCTTCCAGCGCTGTCCGTACTCCACCTCCCTGTGGGGAATAACGTACAGCGCTGGGAGCCACGCTCCCAGCGCTGGGGCTTTGACCACACTGGCACTTTGCAGCGCCGCAATTTGCAGCGCTGGAGAGGGTGTGTTTTCACACCCTGCTGCAGCGCTGCAAATTTGCAAGTGTAGCCAAGGCCTTTGTGTGATATCAAGAAATTACTTATAGAGGACTCCAAAAAAGCTGAGAACCATGTACAAGGCAAAACCCCTTAATAAAGACCCTTGTAGTGAGGACGCCGTTCACTAGCTAAGGGATTGTCTACACAGGACTGTTCTGTGCAGCAAGCCAGGGTGTGACTCTACAGCGCGCCAGTGTGCCCCCCAGTATCATACCGTGTGGACACTGTTACAGGGCAGTGAAAGTACCAGAGTGTGCTTTGACATATTCCTGTTTGCAACTGGAAAGACTAGGAATAGACGTTTGACTTGAGGTGCATTTATAAAACAACGAGGAGGTGTAATTCCCAACTCGGGTGGACGCGTAAATGTGCTGTCTCTGCTCTAGTTAGTTAGTGCCTAAAAATAGAAGCGGGTCTCAGCAGCATGGGTTTCGGGTTGGGCTAGCCACCTGTGGATGTACCTAGGCAGTCAAGTGGGATTGTACTCGGGCAGCTAACCTGAGCTGCCACCTGTGCTGTGGCAGCCACACTGCTATTTTTAGAGCTAGCGTGTGTACGTCTACCTGGTCTGGGAAGTACACCTCCCAGCGGCTACACAGATAGTGTACACAGACTTCTAAGAGAAACTGCTGAGCTTCAGTTCATCTGCAAATTTGACACCATCAGCTCAGGACTAAACAAAGACTGTGAATGGCTTGCCAACTACAGAACCAGTTTCTCCTCCCTTGGTTTTCACACCTCAACTGCTAGAACAGGGCCTCGTCCTCCTTGATTGATCTAACCTCGTTATCTCTAGCTTGCTTCTTGCTTGCTTATATTTACCTGCCCCTGGAAATTTCTACTCTTGCATCCGACGAAGTGGGCATTCACCCACGAAAGCTCATGCTGCAAAATATCTGTTAGTCTATAAGGTGCCACAGGATTCTTTGCTGCTTTTACACAGATAGTGTCACTGAAATGAAGAGGGGGCTTTGTATTAAATATCAGGGTAGAAGATTTTGGTCTGTTTAATTGTCTCTTCTTAAATTCGCTCAGTGGTGTTACAAGGCCTGAACCTAGAAGGAACACCTGCTGTGACGAATGGCATGCACTCAGTTCCCACAGCAGCACTGGGGAGTTGCTGGGCTGGGTCCCCGCTGTATACATTGCTGATGCTAACCTGAAACAACTAACTCATTTTAGCATGGCAGATTCATTTATTAGCCTTAGGACAGGAGCTCAGGCTTGTAGGCTTCAGATCTTGTCTGGCAGCACAAAGCACCTGGAAAGGTTTAACTGATCCCCTGAAGAATCCCATTATTTAAAAGGAACACAGGGGGAAGGACTGTAGATGCTGTGTGCTAGCCCCTCCTCCTGGCCCAAGGTACAGGGGCATTCCTAGGACAGAGGGGTCATCCCTATACTCCAGTGATCCTCAGGTACTGGAACAGCCTCTGGGGCCAATGAGCAGCCAGGAGTAAGAGTGACTGAGAGTCATTTTCACTCCCTCTGTCTCCACAGCTTCTCTGAATGTATACCACCTGCAGCTGAGGATCTAGAACTAAGTATAGTCACAAATGCTTCTGTTATTAATTATCATCATTATATGGTTTAAGTAGCTGACTTCACAGATGAGAAGTTCTTCAGGTGTTGTTTACACCTCACTGTATTTCACATAATTGTCCAAGAGAATGGGGATACACAATGGAAGGCCAGAGTACAAAAGATGGAAGTCACAGCTGTAGCCTACCAACATGTGCTGTGACTTTGGAATGTATGTTCCAGATTCTTATTTGAACATCCATCAGCAGAAAGAGTCACGGTACCAGTAAACAGACTTCTTTGTAATCCCCAAAATGAGCTGTTCATGTACACTCCAACCAGATTTAGGAAGGAATTAATTTAGCCTAGAGTATAGTAGTATGTAGATCATTAATGATGCCAACTTATTGTACGGTTGTTCTAGCACACATTTATTCATCCTCTTTATTTTTCTCTTACACGTTGAGGTTGTTTTTTTCCTGACTTTAGCATAGGCTTTGTGGGCCAGATTGGAAAACATTTACTTACCAGTAAACATTTACTCACCCAGGTAGTCCCATTGGCTTCAGCAGGATTATTCGAGTGTGTAAGTGCTCACAGTCCACAGTCAGGCCCTATGAAATCTGGCCACCACCTCTGTACCTTTGGAACCTTAAAAACAACACATTTGGCTTGCAAAGGATACTGATTTATATAGCACTTCCGGAAGAGTTGCAGAGTCTGACGTGTTTCCATGGCTAATAAATGTCTTGCTGTCATTGGAGAATGTACCATTCTTATTGCCCAAACAAAATAATGCACAGAATCACTCTCTTCCATGAACAATAATTTTGGTTTCATTGATCCTGCTTAAAGATTTTAACTTGCCCTTCCGGAGAAAAAGCCAAAGTGAATATCAGCAGCAAGCAGGCATCTCTTTTCCTGTATTGCAGACAGATCTGTGCCATGTTTCCAAAACAGAGCACTTTCAATTCATGTTTAAATGCATTTTCCATTGTAGTTTGTCAATTGGCTGTAAAATGTCAAAAAAAGGTTGGTTGAACTTTAGAGCATCGGGTGACATGTGATTAGTAAATCTGGGGCATTTCATTAGCTGTAAGTCTGCTTGAAATTTGATGGTAACACAAACCATCCGAGAGTTACTAGCACACAGAGACCCAGGAACCCCCAAGGTAAGCTTCTTGGAGGCTGCAAAGGGAGAATGTCAGAAGAAGCATTTTAACCTCACTGTTCCATTCATATCCAAATATTTATACAGGTTTGCTGTGTGGTGAAATCCTAGACCCATCAAAGACAATGGGAGTTTTCCCATTTTTTTGTTGTTGTCAAGTTTTGACTTCTTGCTATCTCCATCCAATTGTGAGTGGTTAGGGAAAGGTAGAGGCAAAAAAAAAGAGAGAATGAGAAAGAGAAAGAAGGATAGATGGTATTGATCTCATTGGAGCCAGATTGTGGCAGTCCCTTATGCGGGCGTGTGGATGGAGCAGGGCAGCGAATGGCACGAGAAGACTTCTTGCCCTAGCATAGACTGAGTAAGGGGCCAGGCCCGACTGCCTTTTCTTCTTCCACGTGCATTTGGGGGCTCACAGCAACACAAATGGGAGGGAGGGTTGAGGAAGGGGGTAACTGAACAAAACGTTATGGTTGTTCTTTCAAAAATTTACAACTGAACATTGACTTAGTACAGCTTTGAAACTTTACTATGCAGAAGAAAAATGCTGCTTTTAACCATCTTAATTTAAATGAAACAAGCACAGAAACAGTCTCCTTACCTTGTCAAATCTCTTTTTAAACTTTCCCATCATTTTTAGTAGTATATGTTTAAACCCAATACTGTTACAATACTGTCTTTTTTTTTTTTTGGTCTCTTCTGCCTAATTGCGTACTTCTGGTTCCAAATGAGGTGTGTGGTTGACCTGTCAGTTCATAACTCTGGTGTTCATAACTCTGAGGTTCTACTGTACTCTGTCTTGAAAAGTTCCGAGATATAGTGCCTCTTCTTTGCTAATGTTCACTCAATTGACAATACCTCCTTATTATCTCTTATGTTTTCCAAGCAGTTATATGAGAGATTTGTGGAACACCCTCATTAGTGCACATTCTCATTCAAAATAGCTTAATTCATTTTAAAAGCGACAGATGGAGGGGAAAAATATCACAATACTCAGCTAATTTCCCCTGTTAAGCTTAGTAATGGCTGATTGGCTGCCATTTTTCCTTGTTTCTTGGCCATGGAAAAGATGCACAATTGTTTTATGTCCTTGTATAAAATAAAATAATTAGGATCCAAAAGATAATCTTGATCTATGTCTTGAAATAAAATCAGGAATAAAAACACTGAGATAAAACTCAGTCTTTGGTGTCTCCTTCTTTTTAATCTTACAGTTTTAGAACTTGATATCAATATCTTTGTGGCCCAGTTAATTTCTTTCATTTAGTTGGTCCTCTTGCTTTAACAAATCATTTCCTTCATAATGTACTGGAGCTTAACAAAAAAGAAAAAGAAAATTACTTTGCTGTTTTTTAAACATAGCCCAACTGCTGTGTCAATACAATGGTTATCTTTATTTTCTCTAACTAGAACGTTGAATTCCCACACAAAATTGGCAGTATAATTTCTGTGCTAGAACTGCAGCTACATCTTTCAGACTTTAGTAATCTTCTATATATTGGTTCCATACTTCTTTTCGTGCTTTCAAGGCCCTACATTGCTCAAGCCTGACCTTTACAGATGACATTCTCTCCAGAGCTAGTCAAAAATATGTAGAATTCACAATTGCAAGTCTGTTTTTTTAATCTAAATTTCAATTTAAAAAAAAGTTTGAAATTTGCACCAAAAATTTTCACAATTTCAGCCTGTTATTTCTGGCCAGATACAGGATTTGTCCAAAAAAAACAAACAACCCCAGAATTCAAAATTTCAATTAATGTTCACCCAGGAAAGAGACATTTTTGCTAACATAACCTTGAACATTACATCCCATTTTTTTGACCACCACTACATCTCCTTCCATACTTCCTCCCATCTGTGAGCTGTGCGAGTGACGCTAGCCATGCTACCCTTTTCATATCCCTCTTCTTCCTTCTATAGAGCTCCCACATTCATGGTACACCCCTCCCAAAACTTGGACATCAAGCCACTGTCCTCTTTCTTCTTCAAGAGCTCCTAAACAGTCACTTCTCCCATGCTGCCTACAGGAAGTGAACTCACTTAGTCATAAGTAACTAAATAACAGGCCATCAGAGTGGATACATTCCCTATTGGAGTGAGTGTGAGATCTGATTATTGTAACTGTTCTCTTCCTTCACCTCTTCCTCGCCTTTTGTTTGTTCATAGCCTTCAATTGTTCAATAACGTAAACAGTAAATTCTTCTGGATTCATGGAATCATCTCAGCTGGTGTAAATCAACATAAACCTATTGAAATCAATTCATCTATGCTGTAGATCCATTTAAATCAATGGATTGACACCAATTTATACCAGCTGAGGCGTTTGCCCCATGTCTTTATTTGTTTCTGGAAAGCCCCAGTCACACTTTGGGTGTTCAGTAATAAAAGGGAACTTCTATGTTATACCCTTTTCACTAACACATATCTTGTAAGTTGATCTTGTAAGGTTGGCTCCTTTTCCTTTTTGATAAGCCTAATTCTGACCTCAGGAGGGGTTGGTTAGTGGTTACTTTTCAAATGTGGGAGAAAGACAGATATCCGTAATTCATTATTTCTTGTATCCTGATCAGTCAAAAAGGATCAATATGGCATATTAGCTTAATGGTTTCACTCATCTAAAAATGAGACCTTTGGCTGGCTACAGTAGAAAGGGATACGTGTGTTTCAGAGCAGAAATTCAGCAAGGCTCAGTAAAGTAAATAGAGTATTTAAATGGCTTTGAGAAGGTTACATAAGTAAGTTATTTGAAGACATGAAAAATCTTCTCTAATGGTGATCTTGCCATTCCTTTCAAATTTCTCAGTGCAGAAATAACGGCAGGGCCAAAGTTTATGTCTGTTTTGAGGTATGAAAAGCCATATATCAGTTGCTCTCCATGAGCACTAATCCTAGTGATGTTAGTGTGAATTTTGCATGTGGAGCAAAGGCAGTGCATAGCCCTAAGACTCACTAATATTGTGGAACTACAGGTTCCACATTTACTCATTAAGATTATTCTTGCTTTTCTATCTGTGGCTATATGTAAATGAAATGCTAATTATATAGAGCCATCTGTTATATTTAAAGGATTAAAGTTTAAAATTGTTCTGTAGAAGTTTGTTATTTTTCAAGACCTACTTTTTTGAGTATAATTTGTATTCAGAACAAAGTTCAGGAATCCAGTGAAGTCTACGGGTTTCCTGTCATATGGTTTGAACCAGATCTTTTCTCTCTTTTGAGAAGTCTGTTGACAAAGAATTTCACCCACCTTCACCACAAATACTAGCATTCTTTGACATCCACTATAAGCATATGGAATGTACATTCATTGGACATTGATAGGTCCTCGTTTCCCTCTCTCAAGTAAATTATAGCAAGTGGTCTGATAACCACTCACTGTGAGCGTTTCTACAGATTTATTTGCCACAAGTGATTTACAGAGTATTTTGTGACATTCTCTGGCACTTTTGAAAGGTGGAAAAAAGGAAAGGAACATAATTTGAAAGGGATCATATTCCAACCTGGAAGTAAGGTGATCTCTCTGGAAGTCTTTCCTATACATCTGGACTTAGATGCAGTCAGAGGTTAGGTTAAGCCATGATACAGTAGGAATATTATTTCCTATTTTGATCCTGAATTCCTGACATGGAAAAAAGGAGCCTCACATTGAGAAAGATCCTGGACACTCAATACTGCACAAAGAGGGAAGATATAAATCTTTAGAAATGTTTATGTAACAAATAGGAACAATAAAACAGGAGTTGGACTGCAAATCAGAGTAGCTTTTGCCAGCCTTATAATTTCTTCTAGCCAGTTAAAAAGCTAAGTAATGCTGGTTGGGTTGTTTCTCATGAGTTCACTATTCCAAATATATTTTTCCTGATATTATTTCAATGCCTCTCTCACTTCCATCTTCCTTTCAGTTAACTTGTCAGAGTTCAGTGTTTGGGCCAAACCCTGACATCGAAGGGAATGTTTACTAAGGGTATGTCTACACTACAAGAGTAGTTTGATTCAACTTAATTCGAATTTGTGGAATCGACCTTATGAAGTCGAATTTGTGTATCCACACTAAGGACAGTAATTCGACTTTGTGATTCCACACTAACGGGGCCAGCGTCGACTTCGGAAGCGGTGCACTGTGGGAAGCTATCCCACAGTTCCCGCAGTCCCGCTGCCCATTGGAATGCTGGGTAGAGCCCCCAATGCCTGCTGGGGGAAAAAATGTGTCGAAGGTGCTTTTGGGTAACTGTCATCATTGAACCATCAATCACGCCCTCCCTCCCTCCCCGAAAGTGCCTGCGGGCAATCTGTTCATGCACATTTCTGGTCAGTGACAGCGCGGACGCCACAGCACTGCGAGCATGGAGCCCGCTGCAGTTATGGCCGTTTTCACCTCCTCGCACCTTATCGTCCACCTCTTCCACAGTCAGCTGCTGAGAAATCGGGCTACTTTTCAATGGTGCTGCAAGCACTGGTGGACCATAGGGGACGTTTTACCAACATCAACGTCGGGTGGCCAGGCAAGGTTCATGACACGCGTGTTTTCAGGAACTGTGGTCTGTTTAGACACCTGCAGGAAGGTAGTTTCTTCCCGGACCACAAAATAACTGTTGGGGATGTGCAGATGCCTATAGTGATCCTCGGGGACCCAGCCTACCCGCTAATGCCCTGGCTCATGAAGCCCTATACAGGCGCCTTGGACAGCAACAAGGAACTCTTCAAGTAGCAGCGAGCAGCGTGACCTGTGACTGTTCAGTTTCTTTACAGAGAAGCTGAACCTGCCCCTGTTTCTTTACCCAGTTACTGTTGACTATCCTCTGCAGTTACATACCCCGTTCACCCCGTTTCCCCCACTTCCAACACACGTGTAAAAATAAAATACATGTTCCATTGTTACTTAAGAAAGGTTTCTTTATTAATGACTTTGCGTTAAAGGGTTGAAACTGGGACGCAGACTGTGCTGGGTAGGGTGTGCGGTGATGTAAAGACCGCCTCTGAACTCGAGAAATGACAGGTTCCTGCTCCTAGAGCGGTCCGCAGTGCCGGACTGGTTGTTTCAACGGAGCCTGCCATCCCTCCTTTTTGGGATTCTATGTGCGGGGGCTATGTGGCCTTGTGGCGGAGGAGGACGGATACAGATTCCTCTGCTGCGTGACTCAGCGGTCCAGGACAAGGACCGCTGCATAAGATCTGTAACCACCCTCCCCCGCTACAAAGTCACATCCCCCCCACCCACACAGAACCTGGAAACCACCTCCCATACCGACCAGGGTGCCTACTGACTGCACTGTGTGTGTGACCTGCTGCTGATCCTGCCCCCGTCTCTGTACCCTGCTAAAGGTGACTGTCCTGTCCAATTACCAACCCCCTTCAAACACAGTCTCCTCTAAAAGAACATGACGGAAACAGTAATTAACAGAAAAGTATTTTTTATTATCAACTAGCCAGTTAGGGGATGAAACTGGGACGGGGGCTTGGGTGAGGCGGGAAGGAAAGGACTTCTCAAAATTTAGGGTATGAGAGCTTTTGGGTACTTGAGCACTCTGCTGGGGTGCAGTGACAGTTTTAACGCCCCCTGGTGCCCCTCCTTCTGGTTATTTTGGGTGAGGGGGGTATGGGACTTTGTGGCGGGGGAGGGCGATTGCAGATACACTGCAGGGGGGCTCTGTCCTCCTGCCTGCGGTCCTGCAGAACATGCACAAGGCGCTGGAGCGTGTCCATTTGCTCCCGCATTAGTCCAAGCAGCGTTTGAGTCGCCTGCTTGTCTTCCTCACGCCACCTCTCCTCCCATTCGCTGTGTGAGCGCTAGTACAGAGAGAGGGTCTCCCTCCACTGGCTCTGCTGGTCTGCCTCGTCTCGGGAGCAGCCCATAAGTCCAGCGAACATCTCGTCCCGTGTCTTTTTCTTTCGCCACCTAATCTTTGCCAGCCTCTGTGAGGGGGATGCTGTGGCAGGTCTGGAGACAGTCGAAGCTGTATGATGGGAAAAAGGGAGTGAATTCCTTGCAAAGATACATTTTTGCGAACAATGAACACAGTCTAGTCTGTGTCTGTGAACAAGAGCATGCACAGCACCTATCTCGTGCGCACTCCTGCTGCAGGCAATCCGGAAAGCATAAACTCTGCCCCTGTTCCACCCCATCGCAGTGTCCCCCGACCCTTGCACTTCTGGGTTGAAATCCCAGTGCCTGATGGTGCAAATTTCATTGTCACGGGTGGTTCTGGGTACATGTAGTCACTCATTCCTTCCTCCGGGAAAGCAACGGCAGACAATCATTTCAAGCCTGTTTTTCCCTGGATTACCCTGGCAGACACCATAGCGTGGCAACCATGGAGCCTGTTTTGCCTTTTGTCACTGTCACCGTATATGTACTAGATGCTGCGGACAGAGGCGATTCAGCAGCGCTATAGAGCAGCATTCATTTGCTTTTGCATGACAGCAGAGATGGTTATCAGCCAAACTGTACCATCTACCATGCCATTGTAAATTGGCAAGGTGATGATGGTTACCAGCCGTATTGCATTATACCTTCTGCTGCTGTCATAGGTGCCCCTGGCCGAGATCAGCCGGGGGCACAAAAGACAAAACTGGGAATGACTCCCCGAGTCAATCCCTCCTTTATGGTATCTAAAAATAGAATAATTCCTGCATAGAATATGGGGCTAGTGTAGTAGAGATCCAGTGTTTCAGAGAACCAGAGAGCACAGCCGCTCCGTGTCAGATTATGCAGGAATGATGAGCTGCATGGCATTCACAGGGGGTGCTCCTGCAACAACCCCACCTGTTGCTTGCCTCCTCCCCCAGCCTTCCCGGGCTACCGTTGCAGTGTCCCCTGATTTGTGTTCTGAAGTAATACAGAATGCAGGAATAAGAAACAGTGACTTGTTACTGAAATGAAATAAGGGGAAGGCAGCCTCCAGCTGCTATGATTGTCCAGACAGGACATTAAGCAGTGTGTGGGAGAGGAAAACAGCATCCTGCTGCTATGACAGTCCAGGCAGTACAGAATCTTTTCTTTACACATGAAGGGCGGGGGCTGATGGAGCTCAGCCCCCTGTTGTTTTGATGAAGACGGTTAGCAGGCCGTCTACTTATGGGCTGATGACGAGGACAGGTACCAGTCGTATTGCACTACACCATCTACAGCAAGGCTGATGATGATGATGACGGATATCAGTCTTACTGCACCATCAGCCATCCATGAGGCGGGGCGGGGGGGAGGGGGGGGATGCTACAGTACAGTGCCGCAGCATCGCGTCTACCAGCAGCATTCAGTACACATAGGGTGACATTTAAAAGAGTCAAGAGATGATTTTTTTTCCTTTTCCTTCTGGGGGTGGGGGAGGGGGGTACATTGACGAGCTATGCCCTGAACCGCCGCGGACAATGTGTTTGACCGTACAGGTATTGGGAGATCAGCCAAGAATGCAAATGCTTTTTGGAGACTGCAGGAACTGTGGGATACCTTGCGTCCTCAGTCCCCCCTCCCTCCATGAGCGTCCATTTGATTCTTTGGCTTTCCGTTACGCTTGTCACGCAGCAGCGTGCTGAGTCTCTGCTACGCCGTCTGTCCGGAGATTTTTTAAAAATACTTTGGACCAGGCGTAACATTACAGTAATTCCCCTAATTAGATGCAGGAGTCTCCGAGCGAGATCACCGTGAGGAGGATCACTGAAGGAGATAGAGAGCGCATGCTGCGTGAAAGCCAGCACAAACCAGGGCCCTATGCAGCCGTGCTCGGGGAGGCAATGCTCCCTGAGTACCTCATGAAAGCCTGGCGCGGGAAAGTGTGTTACCACGGAGCACCCAATAAGGCAGCTCTCCCCAGGAACCTCCTGCGGAGGCTTTACGATTACCTCCAGGAGAGCTTCGTGGAGATCTCCCAGGAGGATTTCTGTTCTATCCCCATATATATAGACCTCCTTTTCACATAGTTCAGATTCCTGTTATATTAAGAATAAAAGTTTACATGTTTAAAGCACTTACCGACTGCTACTTCCCCTGATTCAGGGTCCAGGTTAACGGCCGGGGAGGGTTGGTAGGGGATCTCCGTGATGGTGATGAAGAGATCCTGGCTGTCGGGGAAACCAGCATTGTAAGCGCTGTCGCCTGCCTCATCCTCCACAAACCCTTCCTCATCTTCCCCGTCCGCGAACATCACCGAGGAACTGGTCGTCGACACTATCCCATCGTCAGAATCCACGGTCACTGGTGGGGCAGTGGTGGCAGGCTCCAGAGCATCCGTTTGCCGCTTTGGTCTTCTGGTAGCCTTGTCTCAGGTCCTTGATTTTCAGGCGGCACTGCGTTGCATCCCGGCTGGATCCTCTGTCTGTCATGGCTTTGGAGACCTTCTCGTAGGTCTTTGCATTCCGTTTTTTGGAGCGCAGCTCCTAAAGCACAGACTCCTCGCCCCACACACCGAGCAGATCCAAGACTTCCCGGTCAGTCCATGCTGGGGCCCTCTTTCTATTCAGAGATTGCCTGGACTCCTCTGCTGGAGAGCTCTGCATTGCTGCCGGTGCTGCTGAGCTCGCCCCGATGTCCAACCAGGAAATGAGATTCAAACTGGCCAGACAGGAAAAGAATTCAAATTTTCCCGGGGCTTTTCCTGTGTGGCTGATCAGAACATCCAAGCTCGGACTGCTGTCCAGAGCGTCAACAGAGTGGTGCAGTGTGGGATAGCTCCCGGAGCTACTAAGGTCGATTTCCGTCCACACCTAGCCTAATTCGACATGGCCATGTCGAATTTAGCGCTACTCCCCTCGTCAGGGAGGAGTACAGAATTCGAACTAAAGAGCCCTCTATGTCGAATTAAATGGCTTCCTGGTGTGGACGGGTGCACGGTTAATTCGAATTAACGCTGCTAAATTCGAATTAAAGTCCTAGTGTGGACCAGGCCTAAGTTAAAACGTAGAGCTTGTCAGAACTTAGCACTACAGAATTTTTAGTGTGCAGTAACAGGGTCCACATGGCCCGTTAGTACATGGCAAGCTAGTGCACTGTGGAGTCACACCCTGGCTTTCCATTCACCAAATCACCGTGTAGACAAGGTCTTAGTTAAAATTCAGGATTTGATCCTTGAATGTTATCTTCTGCTGCACAAACTTCAAGAAAACTCACCCCACCACTGCCCCGTCACGCACAAGTGAGATGCAAGGGGAGTCCCCCAATTCTTTGGTGGTGTTTCATAAGGAGGTGGGTACCACACAAATTCTTGATCTTTGAGAAATATTTCCTGTTGGAGGTCAGCATGCCACAAGGTCCTATAGTTTTCAGTGGAGGCTGGCAACAGCTGAGACAGCGTATATGCAGATCTGTCATATAAACATCTCAGAGTCAGGTTAGAGTGGTGGGTGAAGATGTGATACAGGGTAGGCAAGGTCTACCAAAAGGACCCTCCTCTGCCTGCTCTACTGCATCCTAGTGCCCCCAAGAATGTGTAACCAGGTCTGAACAGCTTCAGTTTGTTAGGGAACAGCTATTACAGGCTTGAAGGAATGCAATCAATTTGTATTTGCATATTGGCTGCCACGTTTTCCAAGATATACCTTTCTGTATTGATGCTGTCACAATCTATATTCCATCAATGGTAAGACCTTCAAATCCTCTTCTGAGAGATGAAGTACTGAAAGGGCTCTAATGCAATGTGACACCTAGCAGAAGATACAGGATTTGTAGCAAAGGCTGGCTCACTTATTCTGAAAGCTTTATCAGAGACTTTTTTCCCCCCTCCAGACTGGGATTTTATATAGAATTTTTTTTTAATATTAAAATATTTCCTTTTTTCTGTTATGTCTTTAAAATAAAACCTTTGGGGCTGTTAATATCTCTGATGTTATTGCTTTGAATGCTGCATAAAAAAGATTTTAAAGGAGAAAAAAGCTTTTTAAGGACTCATTCAGAACATTCACAATCAGTCTGACTTTGTAGCTCTAAATATAAGTGGAACCTTTGACATAACAGAGGTTCAAGGCTTAAGCTTTTGCATGACAGTTTGAGCAGATGTGCATTTCTGAGTGTTGAATTTTCATGTATTAAGATTTCATTTATTCAAGGATATTCAAAACTCCTCTATAAAACTCTGCAACTTTTTTTCCCTGTGCATTTGACTATGGATTACAAAGTGCACCAATGTGTCCTGCTGCCTTTTATATAGCTAATTCTACAAAGAAAAAATAATTTTACGTTCACCTTTTTTAGTAGTGAAGAATATTTCAGAAGATTAACCCCTTCGTTCATTATGTAGCGCCTCTGAGCATCAGTCACAGACTAGGACCATGTTGTGCTGAGCATGCTACAAACAGAGCACAGACGATCCCGGCCCCCAAAAGAGTTTCCAATTTGCCCGTTTCTCTTTGGCTTGGAAGGTAAAACTCAGTGATGTCCTCATTAGGAAGCCTTTTTTCAAATCAGTCCATACAGGCTAGTTTAGAGTCCCATATCTTGATCTGGCAACAGCTATGTCATAATCACCTAAGAATCAGCTATGTCATAATCACCTAAGATACCATGATTGTCTTCCTAGGACAAAAAACAATATGTACTTTTGTTATTACTGAAGTAACATTGCTAACTCCGCTCCTCTAGTCTTAAGCTTCTTTTTTGTCATTTCCCCTCCATTTTTCAAAGTTCTTTCTATCTATCCATTTACCTGGCCACCCAAGGTGATCACATTTAAGAGTTGCTTCTCCTTTGAGGGATATCCATAATAGAACCAGTTTTCCCCATTCTAAGTACATGCTGGTGATAGAATTTTCCAAGTGGAAGAAACATGTTAGTGAGCCCACTTTATCTATCTATGGCCTGTTGTGATAATTGGGCTTACGAATGTACCCTAACTGTGGGCTCCACTGTAAGAAGTACGTGAAAGTTCATAAGATGTCACAATAACCTATAAAACCAGGTATTGTTGGGAAAAGCTATGAAAAGGAGACAGACTGAATTAGTCCAAGTAAAAAGGCCTACTGATATAGCTCAAGGACTGTGTTAGGATCATGCTTGGTAAACAAGAAAAGTGTGGAACCAGAAATCAGTGAGCCAAAATTGGTGTGTTGTAAATTAAGCACACCCAGTGGACAAAATAATGAGGGGATGGGCTATTTCACCCACCATTCCCTCTGTGGGTCCTGAAAACTGAGACTTCCAGGAGAAAAACTGGCTACTGAATCAAGTTTCACCATCATGCCTGCCACCCGCACCATCTCCTGAGTCCCCGGGCTTTCATTATCCTGATCCTGAGAGATGTCCTGACCAGACCGTGCCAGAGAGAGAAACTCAGATGACATATCCACCTCTGCTGGCTGGCTCCAGCTGAACACCAGACACCATCTGGAATGAAATGGGATCAGATTTTAACAACAGTAACAACAGCAGCTCCAGCCTATCTCAATTAACTCTGCTTTTCCCAAAAAGGACAGATATTACTATCATTGATACCATCTGAGGTTATGTCTACACTACCCACTGGATCGGTGGGGACTAGACGTGATAAATGGATCCCTGAGTGCTCTCCCATCGACTCCTGTACTCCAGCGCTGCAAGAGGTGCAAGCAGAGTCGACGGGGGAGTGGCAGCAGTCGACTCACCGTGGTAAAGACACCACGGTAAGTCGATCTAAGTACATTGACTTCAGCTACGTTATTTACATAGCTGAAGTTGTGTAACTTAGATCGATCGCCGCCCCCCCCCCACACACACACAGTGTAGACCAGGGCTAAGAGACTGTCAAACAAGAAGTTTTTTCCTTCTAAAAACCTTCTCCAGCAAAAGGGAAAGGGAACAAGGGATGCTGTTAACATGAAAGCCTTACTTAGTACTTTACATTTCAAATGCTTTCATTGTTTTTCCTTCTTTTCATTATCTTTAATAAAAGGTTAAAATGATTTTTAATTAAGTTTGCCATGGTACTAAGCAAACTGAAGTCTCTGTGTACCAAACCCTGATTTTGTTTAATACTGCTTATTGTTGGACCGTGACTGGGTCATGTTATCTCTTTAGCCCATATATTCCATCTAAATTAATACAGCCCCATTATTTTAGTATTTGAGATTACTTTTTTCATGTGGCTTGCCACATCTGTTTGGACCTCTTCTTTCCTCCATCCATGTCTTTGAGTCACTTTCTCTGTTTAAACCATCCCATAAAACCTTCCTTTCCTATTTAGCATATGAAAACCTTTTTCTAAAGTGCTCTCTGATGTGTCTAAGGAAGGCAATATACTGCATGAATACATTGTACACCTCTACCCCGATATAACGCTGTCCTTGGGAGCCAAAAAATCTTACCATGTTACAGGTGAAACCGTGTTATATTGAACTTGATTTGATCCGCCCGGAGTGCGCAGCCCCGCCCCCCAGAGCGCTGCTTTACCGCGTTATATCCAAATTCGTGTTATATCGGATGGTCGTTATATCGGGGTAGAGGTGTATTGTAATCAGAAAATTAATACACTGAAAAAAATGCCAAAATGCACTATGCAAGCTTTCTAGCTTGAACAATTGACTAGGTAGTGTGCTCTACTTACTTGGTATCTCAGAGATTCGAACTCATAATTTATGGATGAATGGTATGAGCATGAAATCTAGCTATATCTTGGTCCATTATGCAAGCCTCCATTGTGCTATGGTCTTACAGCTGAATTTTTTAATTCTTTAGAAATCCAATTTCAAAAGGAACTATTAATGTGGCTGCTACTATAATTAGTCCCTTAGAAAAGGCAAGATATCCTTCTGAATCTACAATATATTTTAATTGTATTATATCAGTCTCACTAAGGAATTACTTCCACTAAAATATTAAGAAAACGCTGATTTGTAGTCACCATCAATGTGATATTATCCACGTAACCAATGTCACATGTACCTGGTGCGTTTGAAAGGCCTGCATCTTCCTACTAAATGCAGAGTTTATAGTACAGCCTTACATTTTGTTCACTTCAAGGCAGCATCCACTGAACACCATATTGTGCATATAAGGGAAGGATCTAACTTTTAAAAGATGTTGAGACTTTTAATAAAGTGTGTGGGAGGGTGGGTGGGTGGGTGTGTTTTTAGGGGCAATGCTTCATCAGTGTCTGGGATAAAAGTGGAGCAAAAGGCCAGTGGAAATAGAAAATAGAATTCCTAATGACATTTGGGTCACTAGGTCAGCCTCCTTCAGGACTGATCTGTTTAAAAACAGATAGAGATCAGATTCTGTCAGCCCGACGTAGAGCAGTACTTTATTACTTGAACCTGGCCCATAGTAAGTGCCTGTATTCAGACTGCTATCTTTCTGCTCAGTGAGGGCTACGTTCTGAAATCCTCACTCACACTTAGGGTGGCCAGACAGCAAGTGTAAAAAATCGGGACGGGGGTGGGGGGTAATAGGTGCCTATATAAGAAAAAGGCCCAAATATCAGGACTGTCCCTATAAAATCGGGACATCTGGTCACCCTACTCACACTGGGCAGCCCTTACCTGTTTGAATGTTCCCCTGGACTCCAAAGGGATTGCACATGGAGGTGCTGCATTTCATGAGTAGAAATCACAGAATTGGACCCATTGTTGGGGACAAGTATGGGCAGATGGGTAGGGTAACATGCAAGAGGCCAGCCCCCACTCTCCTTGTATGGCCCACACAAGGCCCTGTCGCAGTTGCAGTTCCTTCTCCCGAAGGCTCTCCAAAGGCAGCAGGGAGGAGGCCCTGGCCCTCTCTATTGCAGCCAGCAGAGTGGGCAAGTTGAACTAGGTGAACATGCTGGATTAGCCTAAAGAATGGTTCACACTGTGCCAAAGGTGGGATTGTGTATCTGTGAGCAACAGATAGGGCAGTGCTGTTCCAAGTCACCCCTTGTTCAGGCTAGTGGTTAAATGTCGCAATTTAACCCTTAGTATCTTAACAGAGTAGATAACAGGCTTATGAAGCAAAGGGCAACCTTAAGCTCAGGTGCTGTGCATTCCTGTTTGCAGCTCACTGGTTTGAACCTAGTCCAAGTTAGTGGCAACTGAAATGTTGCCCTGTTGAATGGCTGTGTGGGGACCTGTGTGAAATGAGTTGATGGTGTCCCCCAAGTTGATGGTGGACAGACAAAGGGGTATCACATTTGATTTGAATGGGCACCATCGCTAATACATCATTGATCAAAGATCCTAAAGACTGAACCAGCTTCTGTACTATCGATCGAGGGTCCCTTTGAAAGAATTGAGGGACGTTACTGGGGGGAGTAACAAAGATTGTACTGCTACTGCCCAGACATTACTTGTTAACTGTTAAGGGTGTCACATTCAGGATGGGACACTTCCCACACGTTACACTCATTTCAATTATGTTTTAATGATGCTGATGATTAACTTTATAGATTCCTATCGCATCTGCTAAACAAGTGCAAACTGTTGTTCACTGTATGTAGTACTCTACACATTAAATCACGTTCTTAAGATTTTTTCTACATTATTTAGCTCCAGGGTATCACAATCCTCTGTTTAAAGTGGCTGCAAAGAAAGATTTATTGAACAACAAGTTCTCTGTTCCCTTAATGTTCCTTCTCTCCCCATTCATTGTATAGGACCGTAGGCACCTAACTCAGACTTTGTGCATTGCTATGATCTTCTAGGCTACTAACTCCCTTTGTGCATTCAGGCCATTGTTCAAATAACATCATCCTCAAAAGAAACTAGGTGAAATTAGTACACTAAAAAAGTAAGTTGATAAAATAAACTTACATCTCAATAGACCATTCCTATCTACGCAGAAATTAGAATTATGAAAAACAATGGCTGCCCCTGTTTTGGAAGGAGCATATGGGGAATGACCAATGATTTTAGCTTTTTGCTAGTATTTTCTTTCCTATTTATCGTTTCAGCTGTCCAGTGTTGATTGGAACATTGGAAATCCTTGATTTGCTATGAGAAAATCTGTGAGAAGAAGAGCATTAGAAGAGACTATATTCCAGAGATTTAAAATGGCAGTTCTTTCATGGTTTATCTGCCTATTAAAGGCTAGTCAGGCTGAGCAAAGAGCTGAAATAGAAAATGTAATGTCTCTTTCAGCACTGAATAGTCATATGATTTGTTTAGTGTCTCATCTGCCAAGTGAGAAAATGACACATTAATACCTTCCTTTGTCTGAAATAGTAGTGCTTGCACTGCTGTTTTTCAGACACCTGATCAGGGTGTACTGTACCAAAAAATATCTTACTGGACTTTTTCAGTTTAATCAGAAACAGAGGCTATTTCTGTGTTTTCCAGACCAGCTGGCTCATTCTCAGTTCACTGATGTAAATGAACTTTGAGCCTGTTCGGTCATTCACCCATGGATGGAGCAAGGTTAATGTTCTGATGGAAATGAAAATAATTATGTTTTTTGTGGATCAAATTTCTTGGAGTATGAAATAAATTACTGAACAAAAGCTATAATTCACCTAGCAGAGTCATCCTGTAATGACATTTCTGGGTTGTTTCCTAATTATTTCAAGATACTATGCCATCAAATCTTAATACATTTTATTAGAATAAGCATGTGTTTTATATGACATGAGCAGACAGCCTGAGGGAATGAGTGAAGCACTCTGGGGCTTTTCTTGGAGAGCATTCTTTCATTGTATGACTTTTTGGGTCTTAGAATTATTTTTAAAAATCTGCCTCTATGAGTGATAAGCACTTTTTCATCCTGGAAACATGGTAGGAAACAAAAGCCATGCTGGGAAATAATATACATTGGTACTGTGCATGCACAGTTAATGTAATGTTACCAAAAAATTTGCTCTCCAAACAACATTAATTTCTTTCACAATATGAAACTGCTCAAGATGCCAACTGGCCTTACACAAAGAGAATCCTATTGACAAAGGTTTTGATTGTTCTTGGATAAATAAACTAAAGACAGTCTATAAGGACTTTATAAAGGAATTCATAATTTTGTTCTCTGAGGAAACTCTGGGCCTGATTCTTGTTTACATTAAGGCCATTTTGCACCACAGTGTAAAATGGTTTTAGTGTAACAGACCTCTGGGTCTATTTGCCTCCTGGGGTTGGGCACAATTAGCAATAATGGGGGCTAGACATCTATGAGGAAAGGAGATAAAGCCCTAAAATATTCACATGCTTATCTGCACCACTTCAATTTTCAGAATTTGGTTGGCAATTCTGGGTCAGAGGGGACAGGCTTTCATGTGAGATTTCCTGTACTTCCTGCTTCAGTCAGGCCAGAAATGCACTCACAACAACTCCTCTTGTGGTGTTTTTGACACTGACTCTTCCACAACAGACAAGAATATCGGGGGCCTGTGAAAATGAAAGATAATAATGGTTACATGTTACTAAATAGCAGATTAGATTTTCCATAGGTATTCCTCTGCTTTGGCAAGCCCAGTTATTAACATAAAGTGGACACCCCACAATGTTTGTTTTTTCCTTCATCGGGAATTAAACATGAATGAAGATTTGTGCAAGTATATTCTCTGGCTGCTATTCTAATAGGGTGAATGTCACAGGCACCACCTCTGTGCCCTCGGACAAATTAACAGGCTTTGTATAGGAAACAATGCAGGACTGAGAGATGTGCGGGAGATAGGACAGCTTTGCCAATCTGGTTTCATAATTGCTGTTTCAGCCCCCGTTCAGCAATTTCAGCCTCTGTTCATCTCCTACAGTAGGAGTGATGGGGTTGTAACTACTGCATCCATTTACACCTCTCCCCCAATATAACATGACCCGCTATAACACGAATTTGGATACAACTCAGAAAAACAGCACTCTGGGGCGGCGGGGCTGCGTGCTCCGATGGATCAAAGCAAGTTCAATATAACGCGTTTTCACCTATAACATGGTAAGATTTTTTGGCTCCCGAGGACAGCGTTATATCGGGGTAGAGGTGTAATTGTTGAATCCAGTGCACCAGCCCTACCTTAAATGAACCTTCTGTGTCAGCTCCTATGGAGCTGGTCTGGAGCCCTGTTCTGGCACTCATGATGGGTAAGAAGTTCTGTGTGCCCACTATGGTCATCATTCCTCACACAGTGGAACTGCCAAACTTTAGGCTGCTAGGGAAGAGACTGAAATCCAGGACCTCTATGGTGGCATTCTCAGAAATGCTCCCAGTTCCACGCGCAGGGCCAGGTAGGCAGGCAGAGCTTCAGAGTCTCAACGTGTGGATGAGACGATGGTGTAGAGAGGAGGGGTTCACGTTCATTAGGAACTGGGGAAACTTCTGGGATGGGAGGAGCCTATACAGGAGAGATGGGCTCCACCTAAACCAAAGTTGAACCAGACTGCTGGCACTAAACATTAAAAAGGTTGTAGAGCAGTTTTTAAACTAGGAGATGGGGGAAAGCCGACTGCTGCAGAGGAGCGTGTGGATCGGACACAGATTTCTCTTAGGGGAGAGTCTGATGATAGAGAATCTCCAGGTTATAGTCAGGAGCAGAGTACTGAAGAGTATAATGTAAGGGCCGGATCAGATGATAAACAGTCACATAAAAAAGAATCTGCAACATCAGAAAAAGGCAGGCTAATAAACAGGGACAAGTTTTTAAAGTGTTTGTACACAAATGCCAGAAGTCTAAATAATAAGATGGGTGAACTAGAGTGCCTTGTGATAAAGGAGGATATTGATATAATAGGCATCACAGAAACCTGGTGGACTGAGAGCAATCAATGGGACACAATCATTCCGGGGTACAAAATATATCGGAAGGACAGAACAGGTCATGCAGGGGGAGGAGTGGCACTATATGTGAAAGAAAGTGTAGATTCAAATGAAGTAAAAATCTTAAGTGAATCCACATGTTCTATAGAATCTCTATGGATAGAAATTTCATGCTCTATTAAAAATATAACATTAGGGATCTATTATCGACTACCTGACCAGGACAGTAATAGTGATGATGAAATGCTAAGGGAAATTAGAAAGGCTATCAAAATTAAGAACGCAATAATAGTGGGGGATTTCAATTATCCCCATATTTATTGCTCTTCTCTGGACTCTTCCAATTCAGTCACATCTTTCCTGAATTGTGGTGCCCAGAACTGGACACAGTAGAATCATAGAATATCAGGGTTGGAAGGGACCTTAGGAGATCATCTAGTCCAACCCCCTGCTCAAAGCAGGACCAGTCCCCAGGCAGATTTTTTACCTTAGTTCCCTAAATGGCCCCCTCAAGGATTGAACTCACAATGCTGGGTTTAAGCAGGCCAATGCTCAAACCACTGAGCTATCCCTCCCCCCATTCCTATTGACTGGGAACATTTCACTTTAGGACGAAATGCAGAGATAAAATTTCTCGATACTTTAAATGACTGCTTCATGGAGCAGCTGGTACGGGAACCCACAAGGGGAGAGGCAACTCTAGATTTAATCCTGAGTGGAGCGCAGGAGCTGGTCCAAGAGGTAACTATAGCAGGACCACTTGGAAATAGTGACCATAATACAATAGCATTCAACATCCCTGTGGTGGGAAGAACACCTCAACTGCCCAACACTGTGGCATTTAATTTCAAAAGGGGGAACTATACAAAAATGAGGGTGTTAGTTAGACAAAAGTTAAAAGGTACAATGACTAAAGTGAAATCCCTGCAAGTTGCATGGGCCCTTTTTAAAGACACCATAATAGAGGCCCAACTTCAATGTATACCCCAAATTAAGTAAAACAGTAAAAGAACTAAAAAAGAGCCACCGTGGCTTAACAACCATGTAAAAGAAGCAGTGAGAGATAAAAAGACTTCCTTTAAAAAGTGGAAGTCAAATCCTAGTGAGGCAAATAGAAAGGAGCACAAACACTGCCAACTTAAGTGCAAGAGTGTAATAGAAAAGCCAAAGATGAGTTTGAAGAACGGCTAGCCAAAAACTCCAAAGGTAATAACAAAATGTTTTTTAAGTACATCAGAAGCAGGAAGCCTGCTAAACAACCAGTGGGGCCCCTTGACGATCAAAATACAAAAGGAGCGCTTAAAGACGATAAAGTCATTGCGAAGAAACTAAATGGATTCTTTGCTTCAGTTTTCACGGCTGAGGATGTTAGGGAGATTCCCAAACCTGAGCTGGCTTTTGTAGGTGACAAATCTGAGGAACTGTCACAGATTGAAGTGTCACTAGAGGAGGTTTTGGAATTAATTGATAAACTCAACATTAACAAGTCACCGGGACCAGATGGCATTCACCCAAGAGTTCTGAAAGAACTCAAATGTGAAGTTGCGGAACTATTAACTAAGGTTTGTAACCTGTCCTTTAAATCGGCATCGGTACCCAATGACTGGAAGTTAGCTAATGTAATGCTAATATTTAAAAAGGGCTCTAGAGGTGATCCCGGCAATTACAGACCGGTAAGTCTAACGCTGGTACCGGGCAAATTAGTCGAAACAATAGTTAAGAATAAAATTGTCAGACACATAGAAAAACATAAACTGTTGAACAATAGTCAACATGGTTTCTGTAAAGGGAAATCGTGTCTTACTAATCTATTAGAGTTCTTTGAAGGGGTCAACAAACATGTGGACAAGGGGGATCCGGTGGACATAGTGTACTTAGATTTCCAGAAAGCCTTTGACAAGGTCCCTCACCAAAGGCTCTTACGTAAATTAAGCTGTCATGGGATAAAAGGGAAGGTCCTTTCATGGATTGAGAACTGGTTAAAGGACAGGGAACAAAGGGTAGGAATTAATGGTAAATTCTCAGAATGGAGAGGGGTAACTAGTGGTGTTCCCCAAGGGTCAGTCCTAGGACCAATCCTATTCAATTTATTCATAAATGATCTGGAGAAAGGGGTAAACAGTGAGGTGGCAAAGTTTGCAGATGATACTAAACTGCTCAAGATAGTTAAGACCAAAGCAGATTGTGAACAACTTCAAAAAGATCTCACAAAACTAAGTGATTGGGCAACAAAATGGCAAATGAAATTTAATGTGGATAAATGTAAAGTAATGCACATTGGAAAAAATAACCCCAACTATACATACAACATGATGGGGGCTAATTTAGCTACAACGATTCAGGAAAAAGATCTTGGAGTCATCCAAGGGGACTGGATAAATTCATGGTGGCTAAGTCCATAAATGGCTATTAGCTAGGATGGGTAAGAATGGTGTCCCTAGCCTCTGTTCGTCAGAGGATGGAGATGGATGGCAGGAGAGAGATCACTTGATCATTGCCTGTTAGGTTCACTCCCTCTGGGGCACCTGGCATTGGCCACTGTCGGTAGACAGATACTGGGCTAGATGGACCTTTGGTCTGACCCGGTACGGCCTTTCTTATGTTCTTATGTTATGTTCAAACTTCCACTGCATTGAGGGCCTGTCACTGGGTGGCACTGGCCCTGTAAGAGGCCAGCAGACTGTGACTTGTAGCTGACCTGAGTTGGGCTTAAAAGAGGGCATCTGGGCCCTAGAGGGAAGAGAGACCAGGTGAGTCACAGCTGCCTGAGCCAGTCAGCGAACAGCAGGTGTGAGTTGCCTGGGAGTGCGAGAGTCAGATTGGCAGGTGAGAGCTGCCAGAGACTAGAGGACTGAAGGTGGTTCCTAAGGAAGGCTGAAGGCAGGAGAGCAGCAAGAGGGGTTTGCTGGCTGACTCCTTAAGCCAGACAGCCTGTGCTGGAGGGCTGAAGGATGGAGAGCAGCAGAAGGAACTGCCTGCTGACTTCAAGCCGGAGAGCCAGAGCTAAGGGCCAGAGAGGGCTGAAACTGGGGAACCAGTGAGAGCTGGGCCCAGGGGAACATTGAGAGGGCTGGGGGAATGAGGGATGCTCCCCTGGTGAGGATGTCTCCCTGCAGAGCAGCTCACAGGGTGGGACTGGTTTCCTGCTGGGAAGAATAGGGCGGCACTCCAGCTGGAAGGACTGGGTTGCTGTTCTGACAGAAGAGGACTGAGGAGGAGCCTAGGTGTGGCTGCAAATGTTGGAGGGTGACATGTGCTATGTCAGTGGAGAAGAGGATGTCTCATTTTAAGGACTACATGCACAGGGGGTGATAAATGGACTGTGTTTGGGGGGGGGATTTTCATTAGGACTATTTGCGCTATGTTTTTGGTAAGAAAGCAGCACCAAGGAGGAGAACTGTTAGGCAAGAGAGCTGTCTTGGAGTTACTGGAGACTCTCAGAGAGGGAATGAGGCCGGCTCGCCTGTTCTGCTGCAGCATGCCACTGGAGGGCACACCAGGAGAGCTGCCCTGTGATAGGGCCTTCTATAGCCCCTAAATGGATGGGAGAATTTCATTCACAGCTGTTATGGGCCTGATTCTGATCTCACACTGCTTTTGCCTTAATATCATTAGCTTCTGGAGAGTTTTTTCTGATTTCTACCAGTATAAATGAGGGCATAGTTAGCTCCATATTACAGTGTTGTCAGTTCCCACAATTTTCTCAGGAAACTTGGTGTTTCTGTTAAAGTTCTAGCTCCTGAAGTCAGATGATTACGTGATAATCTCAACTTTAAGTTTCCATCCCTTACAGTTGTGGAGAAAACCTTGAAAACCTGGATCGTAAAGGCTCAAAATCCAGAGAACAGATACCCCGACTCCCCCTGCATTTATTATTTGATAAATTCATCATTTTGTAAGATGATCTCATGATTCACTCTTAATTTATGAATACTTGAGGTTGGCTGTACTACTGATATATTTTGTCCAGCTCATTAAGGGCCTGCTCCAGATCCCATTGAAGATAGTAGATGCCTTTCCACTGACTTCAGTGAGGCTTGGTCAGGCTCTATCTGTCCTTTCTGAGACTGTTTAGTGAAACAAATGTAGAAAAAGCTAAAGTAAAATGCATTTTAGAACTACAGTGCTCCACAGAACCTGGCAATCTTAGAAAGACAGGAAATGTGTTCTCAAGTGGAGTATTTCCGTTATGGTGATGATGGCTCTGAAATCCATTCCCCCTAAGATCTGTTTCATTGTCCATCAGCCAGATGGGCCATAACCGCAGTCAGACCCTTATGATAATAATAATGTAGTTGTTATTGATGGAATTTTATAATTTCATGGGCAAATCAACTTCCTATCAAAATAAGCACATCACAACCCTGTAATAAAGTTGAATCTATGTGCTGGGGATTGTGGAATATTATAATCTAATTAAATCGTATTTTGCACCTTTTTGCTCCTTCATGTTAATCTCCCGCAGAGCTCCGGATTAACTGGACTGTTTACATGCTGTAATCCCCACAGTGGGTTTTGCCGTTGTGGGATTTTGATGTTAATGCCAAGGAGTCAGTGAGCACTGAAAAGCCAAAGCTGTTTAATTTTTACTCAGCTAAGACAATATTGTGAGGTTTCTGTGGCTATATGAGATATTTGATTTAGATAACTCAAGAAAATCCACAGCTGTTATTTGGCTCATCAAAAACTCCTGCTTTAACGGGAGATTTGCAAATGTCTGTCATTCAAAGCATTGGATAATAATCAGTGTCTGAACAAATTCAAACTGATATTAGTTTCTGCTGTTTTTAATATGCAATTTCCACTAACCCCATCTGCCACTTGCATTACAAAGAGGAGATGCTTTGATAAAAGAAGAGATTTACATGCTGTCTGAAAAAAAAACATCAGCACCCAGTTTCCAGAGCCAGGAGAAAGTGAGATCACAAATGCTCCTGCTTCTATAGGCGATCACTTAGGGCTTCATTCAGAGTCCACTGAAATCAATGGAAAGACTTGCACTGATTTCAGTGGATTTTGGATCGTGTCCTTGCATTTCTCCCTTTTTCAATTTTTTTTGTGGGGAGAGAATCCAATCTTTAAAGATTCTCCATTCTTATAGACAAGGTCTAGGTTATTGAAACCAATGGAAGTACTCCAGCTTCAAAGTATCTCTGTATCTTCTAAAAAAAAACAGGAGTACTTGTGGCACCTTAAAGACTAACAAATTTATTTAGTCTTTAAGGTGCCACAAGTACTCCTGTTTTTTTTGCGGATACAGACTAACACGGCTGCTACTCTGAAACCTGCATCTTCTAAGGCACTTATACAGCCCCCCCACCAGTGTAGTATTGTGGATAATCTAAGCACTATACCCAGATGTACAAACACTTTTCCCAACCTATGTATTATATAATTTTTTTTAACACTAGCTTTAATAATATTTTTAAATCTGAGTGCTTCACAAGGATTCATAGATTCTAAGGCCAGAAGAAACCATTGTGTTAATCAAGTCTGATCTCCTGTATAACAGGCCATAGAACTTCCCCAAAATAATTCTTAGAGGAGAACTTTTAGAAAAACATACCATCTTGATTTAAAAAATTGTCAATCATGGAGAATCCACCACAACCCTTGGCAAATTGTTCAAATAGTTACTTATTCTCAGTGTTCGAATCTCAACCTTATTTTCAGTCTGAATTTGAGATAAAACAACCTCCCTACTTGTACTCTATTAATGTACTTATTTTCACAACATCCCCATGAGGTAGGTTCTATTATTCCCATTTTACAGATGGGAGACGGAGGCAAAGAAAGTAAATGACTCACCCAAGTCTCTCATGAAGTCTGTATCAGAATAGGAAATGGAACCGAGATCTCCTGAGCCCCAAACGAGCAACCTAACCACTTGGAATAAGGCCCATCCTTTCTCTTTCCCCTGTAATAATCTGGATTTTGATTCCATTGGTTTGTATCTGAAAGTGAATGTGTAAATTAGGCTACATAAATGAGTTTGTAATTTAATTTTGTTGAATTTTAAGAACCCCTCACAGCATTTTAAAATTCTATAAAAGGAAATTAGCATCTGGTTCAATTAATTAATGAACTTTAAATGTTCAGAGGGGAAAAAATAAACCCCATTAATAAGACTCTTCAATGTCACATAAATAAGGGAATTCATGCTTCTTCAAACAGCTGTAGAGACAAAGTATCTAATGGCATTATCTGCGTATGATACAGAGGTGCCCTAGATGCAAAGGAACACCAGTTACTCACACTCTCTCTTCTAGTAATGCTTTAAATCTTCCAATGATACCATCTCAGTGACTCCAAATTTCTAACCCTTTTTTTTATGCTGTAGTGCCGTGAATCATATTTGGATATAAGAACTATTTTACAGCATCGGGGTCTGACCCCGTAGCCCTTCAGCATCCCACTGTCTTTAGTGGGATTGCTGGCATAATAAAGGGTTGCAAGATTTGGCCCTGTGTGGGTGGGTAGGGAGAGGGGGAAGTGTCTTCAGAATTGGAATGCAGTCCACATGAGAGCTCCTCTGCACCAGTTCCCTAGGCTTCTTGGCAGGGTTATAGTTCATTGATGTACTCAGTGATAACAAAGACGTGATTCTGTGTTGAAAGAAGTGTGGGGGGGGGGAGGAAAAAAAAGAATAAAGATGAGGTTTGTTTAGAACAACTCATTCAACTAATGAACTTCTGCAGAAGGACTAACAAGCTTTGCTGTGCTGGTTTAAAACAAGCAAACTTCTTCCTCTTCCACTTCTCAGCATGTTAGACCTTTTGATTAAAATACATCAAAATCTCAAATTAATAAATAGAGTTTTTCAGAGGTTAGACATTAGTGAAGTAAAAACGCCCTTTACCTTCCAATAAAATCTTTCAGAAATTTACTGTATCTCATTAACCGCTTTTTCCCTGTCCAATCTTTGTCTCGTTTTATGCAGCTGTCATGACCTAATTTAGCTCTGTCAATCAAACAGCTCCACACTAGTTAACAAGGCAGAGAACTGTATGGTTAAGCTATCCAGTTTCTTTTCCCTAGCCATGACTGCCGGCAGACCTGTGCCTTTTAGGAAAGGTGCTGCCATGCTCCCACACTCATAAGAGGATCACACTAATCTCCCTGCCTGTGAACTGGATGGCATGGAAAGCAGTAGCATTAACTCTTTTTTCCTGAGGGCAGGAAAGGGACCCCAGTAAAAATAATTGTTAAATGGTTTTGAATTTTTTTTCTGGAATAACGTTCACAGCAAAGACTGAGAGAATATATCCTGTATATCAATGTATTATTGTTTGTCTGCAGCCTCTTCCATCAGTATCAAATAAAAAATGTCAAACAAGGTCCTCCTGCTCTGAGATTTCGAAGATGCTGACCTGGTTAAAATAAATAAATGCGGGGAGTTAGAGAGAACTGTGACCGAAAGCACCCCTGTATTAACACCCTATACATTCATATAATAATCTTGTGGAAAATAGGCCTTGTTAGGTATCATTTTAAAACTATTAACACACTGATCATTAATATTCTTGTGTTGTGTGTGTTCGAAATGCATATTAAGAGTTATGAACATAAACTGAAATTATGACTATACAGTGTTTACCAGACAAGTCTGGGGAGAGGGTAAACGGTTTCTCAAAGACAAAGGACAAACTGACACTTCTGGCCAGGTGTCATCAAAGTTGATTGGCAATCATCTGTCAAGTGGCTATTCTTTGGCAATAAATGGGGGCAGGAGCATACCGGTCTACATTTTAGCAAACAACATTGAGCCTCTTTCACCACAGGACTCCATGTCTCCATCCTTGCACTTGGAATGAATTTTATCTAGGGATAACTTTCAGGAAAATGTATTTCAGAGGGTGACTGGATTATAAAAGTGAAGGGCAAAAACACCACGAGGGATCTCTCCCGATCTCTCTCTTTCACCTAAGAAGACAAAGGAACCAGACCTCTGACTTTGTGGGGGATCCTGATCTGAGAAATTGGTCAGCCATGTCACTGGGAACCTGTGGTAAGGATTTTAACTTCTACCAAATCTAGTTGATTCAGTTTTAGCTGCTAGGAAGCATTTTATCTTTATTTCTCTTGTAACCATTTTTTACTTTAATATCTTGTACTTGTACTCAGTTAAAATCTATCTTTGTGTAGCTAAATGAACTTGTTTCATTTTTAATCTGAACTAGTCTAGTTTTTGTGTTTAAACTGAACAATTTGGTAACTCCAGTTTGAATATTGACCCTTTACAAGGACAGTGAACCACTAATATCTGCCCTGCCCAGGAGAGGGATAGACAGTGCAGAACACATGTTTTGGGGAAAATCCTGGACTGGGAGTGTGTTGGGGTCACCCTGCAAGTGGTAACCACGATTGCTGGAAGCCAGAGCGTGACTGGAGTGTTGCTGACAGGCTGCTGGGCCAGAGCTGTAGCTGTACACAGACACTTGGTGTGACCTGCCTGCTGTTAGGCTGTTTGTGAGCAGCCCTGGTTGGGAGCTACAACAACAAAGCATTGTGAGGCACCCACAGTTACGGGACTGGTGGGAAGACACTCTCTCATTGGTCTGGTTTGCACCCCGGAATGTGACAAGAACCCTGTGATAATTTTTTCTACTATGAGCAAAAATCCAGTCTCCTCCCTGTAACTCTGTTACTCAGAGGTGTGACTGTTCTGTTTCTTCTTCCGGGCTTTCAGAGGCAAATGTTGTATCTGATCCTGTGAAAGGCAAAGACTGGTTCAGACTGGTTCTGGAAATCTCATCAGATATCATCATGGGAAAGGGTTCATCTAGTTCTGCTCACCTTTGACAGTTGATGAGTGTCTGTGAAAGCAGAGCAGACAGTTCCACAGTTAGAACCACAGGGATACAGAAACTGTTCTTGTTTTCTGTTCGATTAGTATGTGTTAAAAGCTTTCTAATGTGCTATTTCAGCACCTAGATACTGCAATGATGGACTCCTTAGAAATACCCAGGACAGATAGACAGAGCCCTCTACCATTAGAGCAGCGTGAATTATTCATGGTGAGCAATTTATTAGTTCAGCTCTTTCTTCTGTATCCAAATGATCTGCTCACAGACTTGGATTTTCACAAAGGTTCTCCTCCCTCACCACCAAGCAGCCATCATCTTTCCAGATGACGAGGTTAGGGATAAGATTTTCTTTCAATATTTATGGCATCCAAGCAAAATGAAGGGCTCCCTATGCTCAAAAGGCTGAAAAAGACCTGCTTCATACAACATTTGCTAATCGAGAAAGAGAGAAACCAAGGGCAAAAATCAAACCCAGGGTGATTACAGAACAAAACACAAAGTCCACCTACCATTCCCAGTCCGTGCTGACTGGAGCACAGAGAGGGAACTTTATCTTTACCATTTACTTTATAATAATCACATGGAAATGGGTGCTATACAGGAATCTAGACAAACACAAAAAGAGACAGTCAGACGCAATGACACGCCCACACAGATAAAAATCCAACCTGACAACCTTTGTAAGCTGCAATGATTATTACCGTTTATTATTTGCATTCTGGCGCCCTAAGGCCTAAACCAGATTTGGAGTCTCATTGTGTTAGCTGGGTACAGAGAGAGTAAAAGACTCCCGGCTGCAAAGAATTTAAAACCTACGGCTTACATTGTGCTATTTGTAAAAGCAGCAAAGAATCCTGTGGCACCTTATAGACTAACAGACGTTTTGCAGCATGAGCTTTCGTGGGTGAATACCCACTTCTTCGGATGCAAGTGCTATTTGTACACACTGCATAGGTGCATCGTTCCAGGCAGAGCACTGGGAAGCATTGAGTCTCAAATACATCCCATAGAGAGACAATTCCTCCTGGGGCTCCTTGATTATACTGGGGAGGAGGGATAAAATGCATCTTTATGGTGGCAAGTAAGTTTATATTGTGAATTGTCTGTCTGGCTTTACTTTCTGATAAGAAAACCTTGTAAAGAGCATTGTTGTTGTTCCTAAGTAGTTCTGGCTTTGGAAAATATCCAAAAACTGCTGTATTAGTGTCAGCTAAATGGCACAGTAGTGGTGGGGGAGTCCTTAAAAGGCCTGTCTCCTGGTAGTTCAGAAACCATTAGACATGTTCCCCTTGGCACAGCTTAGCAGAGGACGTTTTTTAGGCACTAAGATACAATGAATCCATTTCATGATTGCCAGCAGCCCATTTTCAGATAACACTGATAGTTGGACGAGCCTCCACGAAAATGGGATTTGGAGGGATTCTTAACTCCTGATCAAAGTAATGAGTTCTGTGTTGTAAGGATGTTCTTTGTAAGTGCAGTGTTTGTGTTCAAAAGGACTATTTCATGAAGACCACCTGCATGAAGAGAGTTAAACTCTCTTCAGTAGTATACATCACTCATCATAGCAATGGGAATTGCATTTTCTGCTTCCTGAGCTCTTCTGGTTACCTAAGCCAGCAGGGACCTTGAGAGGTCATCTAGTCCAGTCCCCTGCAGTCATGGCAGGATTAAGTATTATCTAGGCCATCTCTGACAGGTGTTTGTCCAACCTGCTCTTAAAAATCTCCAATGGTGGAGATTCCACTATCTCCCTAGGCAATTTATTCAAGTGCTTAACCACTCTGACAGTTAGGAAGTTTTTCCTAATATCCAACCTAAACCTCCCTTGCTGCAAATTAAGCCCATTGCTTCTTGTCCTATCTCAGAGGTTAAGAAGAACAATTTTTCTCTCTCCTCCTTGTAACAAACTTTTATGTAATTGAAAACTGTTATCATGTCCCCTCTTCAGTCTTCGCTTCTCCAGACTAAAACAAACCTATTTTTTTTCAATCTTCCCTCATATGCCATGTTTTTTAGACCTTTAGTATTTTTTGTTGCTCTTCTCTGGACTTTCTCCAATTTGTCCACATTTTTCCTGAAATGTGGTACCCAGAACTGGACACAATACTCCAGCTGAAACCTAATCAGCGTGGAGTACAGCAGAAGAATTACTTCTCGTATCTTGCTTACAACACTCTTGCTAATACATCCCAGAATCATGTTTCCTTTTTTTTAAACAATGTTACACTTATTTAGTTTGTGATCTACTTTCTGTAGTACTCCTTCCGAGGCAGTCATTTCTCATTTCCCGTGTGTGCAACTGACTGTTCCTTCTTAAGTGGAGGGCTTTGCATTTGTCCTTATTGAATTTCATCTTATTTACTTCAAACTATTTCTCCAGTTTGTCCAGATCCTTTTGAATTTTAATCCTATCCTCCAAAGCACTTGCAATCCCTCCCAGCTTGGTATCATCCACAAACTTTATAAGCAAAAAAAAACAACAGGAGTACTTGTGGCACCTTAAAGACTAACAAATTTATTTTAGCATGAGCTTTCGTGAGCTGCAGCTCACGAAAGCTCATGCTAAAATAAATTTGTTAGTCTTTAAGGTGCCACAAGTACTCCTGGTTTTTTTTTGCGGATACAGACTAACACGGCTGCTAGTCTGAAACTTTATAAGTATACTCTCTATGCCATTATCTAAATCATTGATGAAGATATTGAACAGAATGGACCCAGAACTGATCACTGTGGGATCCCACTCGATATGCCCTTCCAGCTTGACTGCGAACCACTGATAACTACTCTCTGGGAATGGTTTTCGAACCAATTGTGCACTCATCTTACAGTAGCTCCATCTAGGTTGTATTTCCCTAGTTTGTTTATGAGAAGGTCGTGCAAGACAGTATGAAAAGCCTTACTAAAGTCAACATGTACCACATCTACTGCTTCCCCCCATCCACAAGGCTTGTTACCCTGTCAAAGAAACTTTCTAGGTTGGTTTGACACAATTTGTTCTTGACAAATCCATGCTGACTGTTACTTACCTTATTATCTTCTAGGTGTTTGCAAATTGATTGCTTAATTATTTGCTCCATTATCTTTCTGGGCACTGAAGTTAAGCTGACTATTCTGTAATTCCCTGGGTTGTCCTTACTTCCCTTTTTATAGATGGGCACTATATTTGCCTTTTTCCAATCCTCTGGAATGTCTCTCCTCTTCCATGACTTTTAAAAGATAATTTCTAATGGCTCAGATATCTCCTCAGTGAGCTCCTTGAGTATTCTAGAATATATCTCATCAGGCCCTGACTTGAAGACATCTAACTTGTCCAAATAATTTTTACTTGTTTTTTTTTCCCTATTTGAGCCTCTGATTTTACCTCATTTTCAGTGGCATTCACTATGTTAGATGTCTAATCACTACTAACCTTTTTGGTGAAAGCTAAAACAAAAACGTCATTTAGCACTTCTGCCATTTCCACATTTTCTGTTATTCTTTTTCGCCTCTTCATTCTGTCCTTGGTCTTCCTCTTGCTTCTAATATATTTGTAGAATGTCTTCTTGTTACCCTTTTGTGATGATGCGGTTCTGGCGGGACCCAACTGAGAGTGCCAATTCAGGACAAATCTCTTAAAACAGGGCAGTTACAGCCCAAGGCTGGGTTTTTTCCACCTCTAAGGCAAACCAAACCAGCCAGACAAAGAGGGCTTTGGTCTCACCCCACTGGCTAACCACAAGTCACACAAGCAATTCCCTTAGAAACTCCAGTTTCCCAGTATCACCACCAGTGCCACTCGTCCAACACCCCAATAAAAGAAAACGGTTCTCTCAATCCCAAAGAATCAAGCCCCAGACCCAGGTCAATATACAAATTAGATTTTACCCACAAATCATGCTGTTGCCAATCCTTTAGAATCTAAAATCTAAAGGTTTATTCATAAAAGGAAAAAGATATAGAGTTAGAGAGTTAGAATTGGTTAAATGGAATCAATTACATGCAGTAATGGCAAAGTTCTTAATTCAGGCTTGTAGCAGTGATGGAGTAAATTGCAGGTTCAAATCAAGTCTCTGGAGTACATCTCCCGCTGGGATGGGTCATTCAGTCCTTTGTTCAGCGCTTCAGTTTGTAGCAAAGTCCCTCCAGAGGTAAGAAGCAGGATTGAAGACCAGATGGAGATGAGGCATCAGCCTTTTATAGGCGTTTCCAGGTGTAAGAACCTCTTTGTCCTTACTGTGGAAAATTACAGCAAAATGGAGTCTGGAGTCACACGGGCAAGTTCCTGCATACTTTGCTGAGTTACAAGACGTATCTGCCTTCTCTCAATGGGTCAGTTGTATAGCTGATGGTTCTTAATGGGCCATCAAGCAGGCTAGGCAGAGCTAACACCAACTTGTCTGGGATGTCTCCCAGAAGCATAGCACAAGTTTGAAATACAGACAGGTTAGAGCCAATATTCATAACTTCAACTAAAATATGACACATGCATACAGACAGCATAATCACAACCAGCAACCCATAACCTGGTCTTAGACACCTTATATGACCCCCTTTACATAAGATTTGGTGCCACTACAGGACCTTGGTTGCAACCATGTTCTATATGGTCCCAGCTTATATCAATAACATCACACCTTTATGTCTCTAGATAGTTTAATCTCATTTTGTGCGTTGGCCTTTCTAATATTTTTGCTACATACTTGTGATATTTGTTTATATTCATCCTTTGTAATTTGATGTAGTTTCCACTTTTTGTAAGACTCTTTTTTGAGTTTCAGATAATTGAAGATCTCCTGGTTAAGCCAGGGTGGTCTCTTGCCATACTTCCTATCTTTCCTCTGCAGTGGATTAGTTTGGTTTTGTACCCTTAATAATGAAAAACTAACAACTCTCTTCAACTGTTTTCCCCTTAGACGTGCTTCCTCTGGGATCTTACCTACCAATTCCCAAAGTTTGCTAATGTCTGCCTTCTTCAAATCCATTATCTTTATTTTGCTGTTTTCCCTCCTATCATTCCTTAGAATCATGAACTCCACCATTTCATGATCACTTTCATCTAAGCTGCCTTCCACGTTCAAATTTTCAACCAGTTCCTCCCTGTTTGTCAAAATCAAATCTAGAACAGCCTCTCCTGCAGTAACTTTCTCCACATTCTGAAATAAAAAGATTGTCTCCAATACTTTCCAAGCTCTTGCTGGATAATCTGTGCCCTGTTGTGTTATTTTCCAAACAGATGTCTGGGTAGTTGAAGTCCTCCATCACCACCAAGTCCTGTGCTTGGATGATTTTGTTAGTTGTTTAACAAAAGCCTCATCCATCTCTTCTTCCTGGTTAGGTGGTCTGTAATAGCCCCCTACCATGACATCACCCTTGTTTTTACCCCTTTGATTCTTACCCAGAAACTTTCAACACGTCTGTCTCCTATTTCCATCTCAACCTCAGTCCAAGTGTGTACATTTTTAATATATAAGGCAACAACTCCCACCCTTTCCCCCTGTCTTTCCTTCCTGAGCAAGCTGTACCCTTTTATCCCAATATTCATGTAATATTATTGTGGACAGGGACGGCTCTAGGCACCAGCAAACCAAGCACACACTTGGGGTGGCACATTTTCAGGGGCGGCATTCTGGCCATCTTTTTTTTTTCCTTCGGGTGGCAAAAGCCTAGAGCCGGCCCTGGCAGCAGCAGCGCGTCGTGCAGGGGGGCGCCCTGGGGCTGCTGCGGTTCGCACTGCGGGGGAGCAGCACCCACACCTTGTGGCTGGGCTGGGCAGGCTCCGAGCAGGGAACACTTGGGGTGGGGGCCGCCCCGCGGGGCACATGGAGCCATCTGCAGGTGCCGCAAGGCGGCCGTCCCCCAGAGCTGCAGCTGGGGGTGGACGAAGCAGTCCGAGCCACCCAGGGACTGCGGCAGGGTGGCCAGAAGCAGTAGCAGTGGCAGGGCCATAGAGGATGGGGCGCTGCCAAGGCTGGGGCAGCAGGAGATGCGGGGGAGGGGGGGAGCCCACCCCTGGGGCGGCAGGGGTTGTGGGTGGGGAGGGCACTGGTGGGGGGGGGGGAGAGAGCCCAGGACTGGGGGGTGGGCAGCCAAACATTTTTTTTGCTTGAGGCAGCAAAAAACCTAGAGCCAGCCCTGATTGTGGACAATGTCATTGTGCCACTGAAATCTAAATGAATGAATAAATTAAAGCTGAGGCATTTTGGACTGCTGAATTACATGCAAGTTTTTTATCATAATCATGAACTTCTTTTCTAATGACAGACATAATGATACTTATTAGGCAGTGAAACAGGCAATTATAATAAATGAATGTGAGAAGTACAGTAGCTACCCTGTACATGAGAGAACTGAGAAAGGATTCTCTCTTAAGAAATATCTTTCAACACCAATTGCCTTTTGACTGGAGAGCCTCTTCATAATACAAAACAGTTTATTCTTCCTTGGTTATGCAACTTTAGAGTCTCTTTCCAACCCTTTTCCTCCTTGACCTTTTGTCTGCCTTTAACACAGGCAGGCACGCCCTTCTTCTCGAATTCTTTCCCTCTTTTGGCTTTCATCATCTCCTGGTTTCCTGCCTCTTTGGCCATACCTTCAGCATTGCTTTTGGAGGATTTATCCATTCTCCTACCACTTTTCATGGTTGTCTCTGTGACAGATATGGCTATTTCCTTCAATAACCTTGAAAAACCTTATTGAATTAAGTTTAATTATCTTTGGAGTCCATTGTATTAAATGCAAAGGTTGTGTCATATCGTGGGCCTGGATGATCAAAGGACTATACTGAACAATGTGGCAGACAAGAATGGTCTTTTGGGACAATATGTGTAAAGTGGATTTCCTGGGAATGATCTAGAGAGAGGTGAGTGTTAATTCTCTGCCCCTGGATATGCAAAAACCCAGCCTTTTACAACTACACCCTGAGGAGTAGGCCTGAGTCTGCTGGTCAGCTGTTACTTGAGGCCAAGATTAAAGGTGCATAAAGGAAAGACTGAACTATTGATGGTTGCTCTGGTTCTGAGCTAAGGCTGCTATGAACTTGTAACCAGGGGCGGCTCCAGGCCCCAGCACGCCAAGCGCATGCTTGGGGCGGCATGCCACGGGGAGCGCTCTGCCGGTCGCCGGGAGGGCGGCAGGTGGCTCCGGTGGACCTCCCGCAGGCGTGCCTGCGGCAGGTCCGCTGGTCTGGTGCCTGCGGGAGGTCCACCAAAGCCGCCGGACCAGCGGACCTGCCTCAGGCACGCCTGCAGGAGGTCCACCGGAGCCGCCTGCCGCCCTCCCTGCGACCGGCAGAGCGCCCCCCGCGCCATGCCGCCCTGCTTGGGGCGGCGAAATGTCTAGAGCCGCCCCTGCTTGTAACCACAGAAAACCCCCTTTGTGAGGTTTGAAGGACTGACTTCTACCAGAGCCCATGTTGAAGTTACGGGGGGCGGGGGATGATCTCTGCTGTGCTTATTTAGCATGCATGTAGATTATTTTATTGTTTTTAATATGTTTTCTCTGTAGCATTTTCACCTTAAGAATAAATGTGCTTGCTTATAAGGGTCTGTGTGGTAACATACAACTGCTGCCAATTACAGCTGTTCGTAGCCTTCAAAAGAAAGCAAAGCACTGGCACTGGGCTGTTTAGGCAGTCTGGCTTGCTGGGAATATTACAGTGTCGCCAGGAAACTGTACAGCCTAGAAAACCCTGGTCAGGAGGGAGAAAGATGTTGGTTTCCACCCAATAGCGATGATGACTAAGGAGCTGGGAGCCTAGAGTGGGTGTCTTTGATGCAAATTCAGGTGCAGTTGCTCTGAACTGTGACAGTCCCCAACCCATTCATTATTCTTAGCTCACTCATCATGTCCCTCTTACTCCCCTTCTGTAGGTGACAACATCCATCCACAGGACTTTACCTACCATCTCTGTGCTGATGACCCAGAATCTGTTTTCTCACTTCTAAACCTGTTTCCCATCATCTAATCCAAATCTCTGACCACCTCTCTGTCATCTCATCCTGGTTGTGTCTCCATCAGCTTCAACTTGGCATGTCCAAAACTGGACTCATGTGCCATTAAGGCAGTTTTCTGCTGCTCTGGTGGTATAAAGCAGCCTTAAAAGTTGGCTTAACCAGCTACCTGTTTGTTCCCGTGGCACAGGAAAATGCCCAGGTGACACAGAGTTGTTTTCCTACACTGATATAGGGGATGTACTGGGGCATGGCCTGAGAAATTGGGCAATTCCTAGCTGCCAGAATGGCCCACTGGGCATGTGTTGCAAATGGAGCCCTTGCAAGGTGCTGAGTGTCTCCTGAAGCCAAGGGTGAACAGGTGCTTGAGGCCAGTGGGACCTGACCTCTCAGGAAGTACCTCAGAAGATAAAGCTGTAAATCAGCTGTATAATCAGGTCAGATTACTCTGTGCCGATGTTAGTCATATCACTTAATGCATCATTGCTTGATACTCTGACACTGAGATGATGGACTTGATATAAGAATCCAGATGGCGTCACATCTCTGTTTTGACTCAGAGCCGGAGCCATGTCAGAGCCCTTTGTGGGGAGGGATAGCTCAGTGATTTGAGCATTCACCTGCTAAACCCAGAGTTGTGAGTTCAGTCCTTGAGGGGGCCATTTGGGGATTGGTTCTGGTTTGAGCAGAGGGTTGGACTAGATGATCTCTTGAGGTCCCTTCCAACCCTAATAACCTATGATTTAGATGCTGGTCCATATGACTGGTTAAAATGCAGCCAGTTCAGGAATAAAGGGCTAACAGGGTCAAATGTAGAGATATCACATAGGAATAGGGAGGTGATATTATCTCTATCTGCAGCATTAGTGAGACTGACTCTGGAGGACTGGGACTGAGTCCAGTTTAGGTGTCCACACTTTCAAAAAGATGTTGAAAAATTGAAGGGACTCAGTGAGACACTCCAAGGATTATTCTTGTTCTGCATATAGACCTATTCAAAATGTTGTGGCTTTGGGCCAGATTAAATTAGACAAACTGCTTGTCAATTTGAGTAAGGATTTGTAATCTAGCCTTTTGTTTTAGTTTGGCACAATGAGATTAGTAATGGGAAGATATTAAAAAAAGTTTAGGCTAAGTATAATGAGACAGCTGTTGACTAGGGCCTTGATTCAGAAAAGAAATCCTTTTAAGGAAACCACTTAAGCACATACTTAACTTTAACAAGGTGCGTAAGTGCATTCCTGAATAGGGATGGATTTAAGCAAGTGCTTAACTATTTTTCTGAACTGGGCCCAGGATGAATGATCCCAGAGGTGGTAAAACCTGTTTGCTTGGAAACTTTTAAAATTAGAGTGGACAAAGCATAATGTTCAGTACAGATAGGAACAAACTACTGCAGGGAACAGCATACTATAAAGTGCTAGGGTACAAGGTTCCCCTGGTGAGGGAGTGGACTGAGTACAAACAATTCTTTTTCCATCTGTATTTTGATTGGTTTTATTGGCTTTTTTTGGTTGTTTTTTGGTGCCTGAGAGTTGCAAAAAGCACCTTCCATGGCGTTTGTGGTTTCAGATGGTTTTTTTCCTTCATTAAAAACCACAAATGTGCACATAGACTTAGAGTGTATGCTCTGAGGTGGGTTATCAAATCCTTAAAGGATACATACCATCACACTTCTACCTAGAAATTTGTTACCTACTCCTGTTACAGATAGAGTTTAAGATTATTGTAACTGAAGGTGGCTACAGAAAACAAAAACCATATTTCCCTATTTTTTGTCAGTGTGTGTTTGTTGTTTTTTAAAAGAATATTGGATTATCACATTGGATCAGCCCATTGGTTGGTCAAGTCCAATATCCTCCTCCTGGCAGGGGCCAGTATCTGAAATGAAGCTAGTGCAAAGCATTTCTAGTCTTAGCTAAATTTTACCCTCATCTCTACCATGCTTCTCACACACTTGTGGCACAGAGGCAGTTTTAGTTACAATGGCAGATGGTCTTTCCATAGCTATGGACAATGGCAAGTCATCTTTGATTTTCGTATTTGATCTATTTGCAGCATGTTACATAGCCAGCCATGAAGGGTCGCTGGCCTGTCTGTAGAACCTAGCAGGACTCAATGGTACGGTGTCCACTCAAACAGAATGCAGAGGTCTGCTCCTCCTCTCCATGATCTTCATCTGCCGAGTCAGTCTGGCAGGGCTCGTCCTTTCTTCTCTCCTGTTCAACACCTATATTAAACCACCAGGGGATATAGTGGAACACAACAGGGCAAAATGACAACTATATGCCAAGGATAAACACCTGGATGATTAACAACTGTCTGAGTCTTAACCTGAGCAAGATGGAGAGAGCCCTGATAGGCAAGGAGAAGTATTTCAAAGATCTAGCAGAATTTATCACTACTCACTTATCTGAGGACATTCAGGCATCAGTTGTCAGCAGATGTGTAGTCTGGGAGTCATACTCAACTTGGGTCTCTCATCCTATATACTCAGGTTTTGTCAGAGCTACATAATGTCCTTTTCTGCCTCTAAACTGATGAAAAAACAGTGCTTTCTCTTCATGGATGAAGTCCAGGCCAAAGTGGTGCACTCCTGTGTTGTCCCATCAAGGCTGAATTGCAGCGTGTTTTGTACTTTAATGGGTTGCTCGCTCTCTCATATATATTCTGCTTTTAAAACTAGATGGAAGGAAATGGAGTCCTAGATATTCTGTCATGTCGATGGGAATTTGGATTCAACCTGCAATAAAAGCCCAGGCTCCAGTGAACTGTTCTGTTCTGTTGTTTTGCCCTAGTTTGGTGAAGCAACAATTCATACTTTTTGTTAATTATGACCTTGCACCAAAAGATCTCAAAAGATCTCAAAGCATCTTTCAGACCTGCATTAAGCCTGATACACCCCCATGACTTTCAGAAATATTATCCCTATTCGTCATAGAGGGAAGTAAAGGCACAGAAAGACCAAATGACTCACATATTGTTACACAGAAAGACAGAGTACAGGCAGAGCCCAGGCCTCTTGATTCACCAGCCTTGGGGATTGGCCGCAAGAACACCCTCATCACCCCCCTTGCAACTGGGCCTTATCTTTTGTGAAATGTTATCCATGGTGCAGCATACTGCTCAAAAGAAAATATTGCATTTAAATAGTCCACTGTGGAGCAATATGTTGTTCTTTATTCCATGTTTTTTCCAAGGCATTCCCTCTGCCTTTTGAGGTCTGCCATCCCAAGAGTTAGAGCAACTTTGCTTTTTTCCAGACCACTTTGGCTGGTGCAGCAGTGCTGCGTGAAAACTCAGAAACAGGAACCCAGAGGAGGCAGGGTGGAAAGTGCTGTTTGGGGCTAGGCTGTTTCTGCTTCATTACCCTTAAAACTACGCCACTGCCTATCTGTTCATTTGCATTCAACCTGTTAGTCCCGCTTCCAGGCCTTCCCTCTTTTCTGAAGCTGACAGGATGTCATAAGGAAGTGACAGGACAGCAACAGTTTGTCTGTCATGGTCCATGCCTATTTGAACTTGATTTTTTCCTAGCAATGAATCAAGCCACAGGAGTCCAGTCTGGGAATAAAAAACATTTCAAGGAAGGAAACTAAAGCTGAATGGTTTTCTGCCCACTTGGAAATATGAACATGTTAAAACTCCACCCCCTCTTTCTTTCTAAAGGTAGAATGGGTAGAAGGGGGGGTTGTATTATTTATTACAGTGTCTCTGGTGCACATAATAAGGGCTATAAAGTATGTAAGAGTTTTTAATTGACTATCTGAAAGAAGTAATCCCATGGGGCCTGTGTAAGGATCAAATAAATTATGTTTAATTAAAGTGGTTATGCCAGGAATATTAGAAGATTGCTTTTGGTTGGAAGAAGAAAGGAAACCCTCATTACCACACTTTCTTCTGCCACAGATTTTACAGTTTTCAGCAAGATTTCTGCTGCCCTGCTTAAGATTCCAGACTTGTTCAAGTTGCAAAGTAAGCAGTTACCAAGACACTTATACAAATAGAAGCATAAATGGAGTTTATCTAAATTGCTTTATTAATCAGCTTTGCTAGAACCCTTCCATCCTATGTAATTTTGCTTTTAAGTGGGGATCCCAGAGCTCCTCTCTCCACCATTGGTGCATCAGCTTTCAAAAATAAAATCTTTAGCTTTTCTTCTTGGGGGATATAAAGCCATTTTCCCCTGAATTGCATAACTGGCCTGCTAAGGATTCAATGATGATAAAATGTAATGAAAACACTGAATCCTGGATCTAAAAGCTGAGCTGGGATCCCTTTAAAATGAACATTTATGTTCCAGAAAAAGCCTTCATAGGGATGAGCTCTATGCTCCTGACTTGCTCACAGAACTCTCCTGATGCTTCTGTGCATGATTTGTGCTACAACAAAGGTGCCCAGTGTGCAGTCCATAGGCCAACTCACTGAGTCACATAAGGCGCAGGTGGAAAAGACCTATCAGAATATGCAGTAGGGAGGAATTATTAGATTTCGTTCTTCAGTCTGTGTTATGGAGGAAGTCAGACTAGGTCAGTGTTTCCCAAGTTGTGAGGGGGGCACTTTGATTTGAATGGGATTGGATCAGGCTCCTTATGTACGCAAGAAGCCCCACTAAAATCATTGGGTGAAGTCCTAGCTCCATTGAAGTCAATAGGGACAGGATTTCACCAATTTTGACTACTGTCACAATTGCAGCTGCTCCATAGGCCCCTGGAGGACTTAGTCTTGTTGGTAGCCTGGCTTGAATAAAGGGGATTCAATGTTCTGCTGACTACAGCAGGGAGCAGAAAAGGCTTGATAGACCTCATCACAACTACTCCCATGAGTAAGGGCTGCAAGATCAAGCTCATCACTTGCACATATTGTACACTAATTTCAAGATTTTAGGAAATCTAGAAATATGAGGTATGTTTTCTGGTATTTTCTCCGATTGATGTATTTTCTAGATTGCTTCTTCCATAGAAATGCATATAACATCTTTGAAACAAAGTATAGGTGGCATTGTGCCCTCCGTACTTGAAGTGCAATTCATGTTTTCATTATTGTTATTAAACATTCATATTAGAGCACAGTTTAGAGGCCCCACTCATGGTGGGGCCCCATTGTGCTAGCTGCTATACACACACACACACACACACACACGATGAATTCAGTGTGCTTAGTACATATTTTGAGGTGCATTAATAATACTGTAATTGTTGCAGCTGGGGTTGAATCAATTTATATTTGCAGTTCTCTAGGATCAAGTGGCAGGTAAACATTTGGCACACATTGGGAGGATCAGAAAAGACTGAGGAGGAAAATCTCAGAAGCATTTTTATTCAGCCAGAATTGTGAAAAGCTTAGGAAGTGGGAGCCAAATGCATTGATCAAGATAAATGGAGGCTTTGTGTCTGAACTTCTGGAAGTAAATCAAGGAGAGTCAGCACAGCCTGCTCACTGAAAGCCTTGTTCCAATGCTGAGCTTGGACTAGCTGCACAATGCATGACTCTGTCAAATGTCATTGACATGAGACCATCTGCAGATGGTATGCATTTGCATCACAGTAAGCACAGTGCCAGGCACAAAAGTGTCCATTTCAGATTTTAAGTATAAAAATGATGGGATACATATTCGAGCAGAGATCAACAGCACAAGCAGCCAGCGAGCAGCTGGTACAAATCAGAGACATCATCTGGTTGTTTGAGTGGGGAGGTTTTATAACACTACAGATGTTTACTAAATAAGTAGAGATAAAAGCCTACTTTTTCCTCTGGAGGTTTCAAGGCCCAGATCATCAAAGGGTATTTAGGCTCCTAATTCCTACTGAACTCAACGAGAGTTTGGCACCTACATACCTTTGTAGATCTGGGACCATGTCACTGACACTTAGAGCTCCATTACTAGGGACCTCTAAGCTGAACTTAGTTTCATTTTATGGCTTATTATTTTTGGGAATCAGTCTATCTTCTGTGTATGTCCTTTTTGAAGGACTAAATCAGGGGTTGGCAACCTTTCAGAAGTGCTGTGCCGAGTCTTCATTTATTCACTCTAATTTAAGGTTAAATGTGCCAGTAATACATTTTAATGTTTTTAGAAGGTCTCTTTCTATAAGTCTATAATATATAACTAAACTATTGTTGTACGTAAAGTAAATAAGGTTTTTAAATTGTTTAAGAAGCTTCATTTAAAATTAATTAAAATGCAGAGCCCCCCGGACTGGTGGCCAGGACCCGGGCAGTGTGAGTGCCACTGAAAATCAGCTCGCGTGCTGCCTTCAGCACACGTGCCATAGGTTGCCTACCCCTGGACTAAATACTACTACTACTGCTTTTTAACACTTGCTTGTTCAAATAATCTACAAATATTAATTAATTAAGACAATAATTTGTATATTGAAGGGTTCTTTCATTGTTCGTAAAGCATCATTTCTGAGAGGCTTGTAGGAAGCATACTTTCAACCATCTAGATTTGCCACCAACTTAGATGTCCCAATGAACTCACCTCTTCTCTTTTCCAGTTGGACACAATGGGCATAATTCACCACTGAGTTACTCTGATCTTATGCTGGTATTATTCCAATATTTCATATAGGGCCATTTCTGATTGACGGCTAGTTTCACAGCCTTAGATACCATCTACACTGGGGAGGCTGTGGAGAGTGACCAGTTCAGATATGTTATGCATGTTCTGTACATATGAAAGTTCACTGGAGGTGCATGTGGACGATGGGCATGGGTAGCAAAACATTCAACACAATGAAGATGAGGCTGCTGAAAGGTTTTTCAAACATTCTGGTATATCTCACGCTGAGCCCCAATCAGGTCAGAACTTCTGAATTAATCTAAGGATAAATGTACTGTGCTGGGCAGGCATTAGAATAGGCACTTTCCCTCTACCCATCATCTCTTCCTTTTGTGGGTGGTTGAGTGTGCACTGGATTTTGGTAAGCAGTGAGATGGCCCAGGGTACCACATACTTACAGATTGTTCTAGATAATGAAAAAGTGTTAGTGCCAAGTGCTTTTGAGCTATGGGTGTGTAAAATATTCCTAACAAACTGCAAACTCTCCAAAAATGTGAGCTATCACATTTTGTGACAAACTGAAAAATGGCCTTTTTCTGAGCAAAATTGAGCTGATGTAATCATTTTTCAGTGGAAAGTAGGCCAATTAGTGAGTGCAAATGACTTTCCACTGAAAAGATGGAGACGTTTACATTTTTTCATTTAGTTTTAAAGTGAAAAACAGTCTTTTCATAGAAAAGCTAACCTTGGGGTAAGTAAAATCATGCAAGACGAAACAGAAGACATTTTGAAACTATAGCCGGTGAAAGGAACATTTTGAATGTCATGGAATTCTCATTTGAGTCTGGTACTGATTTTTATCATCCTTCTAATTCCGAATGAAGTGGCAGAGAATGGGACAATAGTAATGTTCATCTAAAAGGTATAGGGGACACCTCTGACAGACTTCACAGGATGCTCACAATTGATTGGACTACGCCTGATTTCTTTTGATTACATGCTGTTAATTTCAGTACAAAGGCCAACTATGATGAATATGGCCTTGATGCTACAAAGACTTAACTTTATCCTCTCTGAATAGTCCCATTGAAGTCAATGGGACTCCAAAAGACTGTTAAACAAATCATCCAGATGTAATGGTAGATATTACATTACATTTTACTCTCCCCCACCAATACCAATATATTTTGCACCACTTCATCTGTCTGTGACTTGTCCATATGCCCCACAGTGTAGTGAGAGACATCTGATGTTTGGGGAGGTCTGTACATCCCTTTGGAAGTTGCACTAATAGTTCTGCAAAATATCCCAACATTCGGCTTCAGGGCTCATCATTATCGTGTGCTATTATGTGCTTTTTTGGAAGTCAGTGTGATAACACACAGTGAGTAAAGTTAAGCATGTGTTTAAGACATTTCAGGGCCTGCGGTGGAACATAATCTGAAATAGTGGGAATAGGAAAGGTGGGCTAGTACCCCAAATAGTGTAAATTGGCACAACTTCATTGACTTCAATGGAGTTACACAGCAATTTACAACAGGTAAGGATCTAGCCCATTATCATCTTCCTTCCGAGGCTTAGACATATTCCTGGGATATAGACCGACATGCATCATTGTCTGTTTCTAGCTGTCTTTAGTTTCTGGACAGCTCCATCCTGAAACAAAATAAACCAATGCCAGCTGGACAGAGGGGGTCCTGGGTAATATTCCCCATTGGTTATATAATTTGGACCAGTTCCAGTTCCACCATCATGAAAATGAGCTGACGGTCGCATCAAAGTGAAGGACTTGGCTGAGATAGAGTGTTATTGCTGTAGCAGGCATCTCAGACTATTGTTGCTCATAAATCATTTTGGGTAATCTCATGTAGTTGTCACCGTGAAATACCTCGAAATATCTTTAGGTTATATGTATGGTATGACAAGGTAATTCCACAGGAACAGTCTTAATCAGTGTCTGAAAACTTGAAGAATCAGGATGCTCTCTAGTGGTTAAGGAACTGGACTGGGATTCAGGAGAGCTGGGTTAAATTTATGGCTCTGTAACAGACTTTTTCTTTGTGTCACTGGTGAAGTCACTAAGAGTATGTCTACACTGCACACTAAGCCTGGGCTCTGACTCAGGTCAGTAAGCACTCAGGACCTGGGTCCTAGGACCCGGCTAGGGGGGTGATGGAGAGCCTAAGTTCCACTAGATTCATGTCCAGGCCCTGCGTATACAGCTGAAGCCACAGACCCAAATTAGAAGGCCTACGTAGTGTTGTATGGACATGTTAGCATGGCTGTGAGACCTGGATCCAGGAATTGTAAACCCAGGTTTACAAGGCGGTGTGGATACTCAAGCATGAGCCTGTCTCTAAAATGAGGATAATAATCCTTCCTTTAGTCTGCCTTTTCTACTTTGGCCCCTTATTGACTTCAGTCAGGCTCCATACAGATGTAAGGGTCTGCCCTCATGGTCCTCTTTTCAAGATCAGGGCTTTAAATTGCAGCATCTTTGGAGCCGGCTCTTAGTCATACTATGTATAAGCACATGGGCACCCCAACCTCAATTGTGGCCTCAAGTTGCCATTGCAATTCAAATAAATAATAATAATAAATAATAAATCTGCCTTGTCTACTTTCAACAAGTAGAACACAGGTTTTTTTTAAGGAATATGTTTTTTATATAAGGGAAAATACCTTATAGTTTGGCTCCATGAAGTTAGCTTCTATTATATCAGTGTTCATAATTATCCTCATGTATTTAATGGAGGGATTTTATGTCACATGCCTTATGCAGTTCGAGCCTGTTTGAACTGTCAGCAATTTGGGTTTGAGCCATAGAATGTTGGGGAAAGCACACAGATGGGTTGTCACATAAAGAAGTCTGATGGCATGTGAAAACTTGTTGTATTTTTTCACAAGGCTAAGATTGTACAAGTGGTGAGCATGGCTGGCTGTACAAAATGAGCTCCCCAGTCAAATTCCAGATTCTGTCTGAGCATTCTTCGTGAATTTTGGTTCCAATCTGCAACTCACCTTGTTGTTCCCATCCTAGCCCTTTTTAAAGCAAACCCTGCCAGTCAGACACAATTGCATGTTCATTTTGTAGCAGAAGAAACCTTTGCTAGGAACCAGCCAGAGAGATCGTTTGGCATGGATCCCTAGGGCCACGGCAGAGGCTGCTTTGAGATGGCAATGCAATCTTGTTTCCTCAGCAATGACGCCCTCCTCAGATTTGATGTACAGATCCAAAATGGCGCACAGGACTCTGCCTGCAGCTGATTTGATCTGCTCTCATCCCCCAACAGTCACATCCTCTTGTTAGAGGAGGGACAGGATTCCTGGGAGTTGCCGGGGCAGCTCCAGCATTTGGACATAATGGCAGAATCTCCTTACTGAACATAAAGCACAAAATAACGTTTATTTTGTTTAAAATACATAGGGGTTGGATGAAGGGGCAGCAATATAATGGAGCTGGAGAGGGAGAGCTCAGCATTAATATTTTCTTTTAATGCCGCATGGTTTATTGAATATTTTTTTCTGAGTAAATAGCATGTTGGTTTTTCCAAAGAGAAACCCAAAGCCCCACATACAACACAGATCAGTTCACTCCTGCCCCCTATGTCCTACCCACTGCTCTCACCCTGCAATTTCATTTGTCTCTTTCTCCCAGTCAGGTCTTTTTTCATGCTGCCCCCAGGCCTGGTAAAGCCTCCCTGGATCCAGGCACTGAGCAACCTCACTCTCTTCCAAGTTCCTCCTCAGAACCTGCTTTGACTTAGCTTTGCTAACTTGCACTCCAGCTGCACCTGTTCCTGTGCTTGTGCCCGACCTAACCCCCACCTCACATCCCCAAACTGGTAACTAACAGGATGCATGTACAACAAAACAAAGCAAATCACATGGGCAGGGACCTGTCTTGTGAGATTTCTGTAAAACCCACGTGCACCTATTATGCTGCATAACAAATAATTCTGTCATGTAATGGGTAATAGACTATGATGTCATGTTATTTAAAGATCACATAACTTCTCCTAGTAGGGTTCTATTCTGGTGCTTAAGGTGATGCTATGTAGTACCTGGAATCGGATTTTTACAACTAAAAGTAGTTATAGGACCTGATTTTCAAAGATGCGGGGCACCTGGGTGGGGTCTATGGGAGGTGCAGGCTCTCAGAACCTCTGAAAGCCAGGCCCCTAATGCACAGTGTTGTGAAAATTATGCAGGCTGTTTTATTACCTTTCTGCATCAGCAACCGCCTCTACCCCATGAGTTTTACTTTTATCAAGTAGCAATCCAGCCATTTACTAACTCCCATTCCATGTATTAGCATAACTGGGCTTTAATTCCCCTCCCCCTTCACAATATCTGAAGTATTTAATATTATTTTAGAAGCTGTCAGGAACCATTAGAGCAAACGGGGCTGTTATCCCATAGGTAACAAGATAGCCTGTATGAGGGAATTCCCTCCAGGAGCCTGAAGCTCCTCTGCTGTAATGAACATGCCACCTTTGATCAAGTGAAAATCAAAGTGAAGAGAAGATTCTTCCACACCCTCTGTCACAGATTGTGCATTTGTTTCCCACAGGCAGTTCAAAAGGTAAGGTTAGGATTTTAAAAACTTCATTTGATTCTCTTTTGATACACTCAGGCTACAGCTAAAGCTGCTGGCAAGGATTGCAGCTTTTTGCTGTGCAGGATGCTTGCATCTGAGAGGCATTTATAATGCTTTTTCCTGTCTGCACCTCTTGATTCTTTCTGCCAGTGGGCCTTCTTTCATATACTTTCTGAAAGGGGGAGGAGGGGAGCTTCTCTTCCATCAGTAATCATTCTCTGAGGTTTTCTCACATCTGATGCAAAAGGGAACTTGTTCTCACAATGTGAAAATGGCTCAGAACAACAGGAAAAGTGTCCTTTGCAGGCAGGACACTGATGAAACAAAAAGAGGAAAGCTAACAAAGCTAGAGGCCTGCATGTGTTTGTACGAAACCTGGGGATCTGGGCTTCGAGTGAAGAGCTGGGCGGTTTGTGGTCTGTTTGAAAACCCAGGGACTAATGGGCCAAAAGAGAAAGCAGAATGTTGGAGGCAAGATCCCTGCAGAAACTAAGAGCTTTTCGAATTTTTGGGCCCCTCCCCCGCTACCTGCGTGTTTAAGTTGAGGATCCCTCCAACATTCTGGTTGACTGTTTGGAAGAAAAATCCTGACCAGGCGGCTTGTTTTTATTTCAAGGGTTTCAGTGGTACCAGGCAGGCACCGAGTCGCGTGGGACTGCCCCACCTTATGAGGAGGGCAGGGAAGAATTCTGGAATTTGTGACCATTGCAACATCTCTTGAGAGAGTGTTGCATATTCCTCAGTGTGTGTGTCTGGCTCCTGTGCCATAATTCCACCTGCTAACATCCCCTCCCCGTGTAGGGTGTTTTGCTAAGAGGGAACAGGTGCTGTGCTCAGGGCAACACAAGGGTGGTGCTGGGGTGTCTCATGTCCTTATCACCCCTTGTTGGAGTAGCACAGCACACTTGGTCCTTTAGTAGCTAGACTGTAGGAGCCTGCAATAGAAACCACTGAATGGTGTGTCAGTGCAATCTTCTCTGAGGTTCTCAAACACAGATTTTAACCCACAGTCCCTTAATGGGGGGTCTGCAGACTCTCTGGGGAAATGGGAGGGGGCTGCAAAATTGTCCCTGTAATGTTCATGAATGTACACAAGAATGGAGGTCACATGTGCACTGTTGAGGGATGCTCTAATTCTCCCCTCCCCCCAAAAATTATTAGAAAAGTTAAAGCTCTTGAGGCACAGTTTTATCTGTTGTACAACAAGGCAGATACCAGAGATTGCACTTGGAAACCTTCCCGTTTTCGTATCTAATGGAAAAAAACTCCCGATTCACAGCTAAGGAGAAGTGGTTGAATTTCTGTGGTGGAGATCGCAGGCAAAATGGGATGTTTGAACTTCTGCCTGAAGAGGAGGCCCTGGGGAATTACATACAAGAGGAGGGAGAATAGGAGTCCTGACTGTAACGCCATAAAAGGAGAGTTCTATGAGAGTCTGCAGATCCATATTTATAGGAGAACTGTTTTGAATGAGCCTGCATGACTAGTTATGCCAAAAACAGCAATGGAAGGATAACAAACATGGTTTTGTGATCTGTCCTTATTTTTATACCTCCCTTGAATTTGAGGACAGTGCATAAGATTTATAACATCAGGTGATCAGCAGCTATCCTCAAATCCACTTTGATTAAAATAGCATTTGTCTAAAGTATTTTAAATTTATTGTACATACTTGAACCCTACTCTAAAATCATGACTCAGGCACTCCTCTCACTGAAGTCAATGGGAGTTTTGCCTGAGTAAAGATAGCAGAATTTGGCTGCTCTGCCGTATAGGATTTCACTTTAAATCCAGTTTAGTTGCAAGAGCACATCTCTAAGCCAATGACACAACAATCCATATCCTTTAGCTCAATCTCACTTTCATGCTGTAAGCTTCCTTTTATAATGAATAAATTCTTTAGAAACATTATGTCAAGGAGATTTTTTTTAAACTGCATGAAACCAAGAGTCAAATTCTATGTTGCATTTGAACCTTGTTTTGGAAAGTACTGTAGCTCAAAGTGACAGATGGGAATGTGAAAACTTTGTCATCCTTGAAGTTTCAGTATGGCTTACAGATAAAATATGTGAAAAGGAAAAATCATAATTAAAATTGTCTTGAAAGGAATGAGTTTCTTTCAGGTACAGCAGATGGCCTGAATTTTTGTCAATGGAGCAGTGTTTGTTAGAATTGCCCAGAAAAAAAAACAAAACCTTACAAGGATTTCTCTTTTTGGTAATGTCCCAAACTGTGACTTTAAGGAAAAAAAGTAGGAGCTAGGGAAAAAAAACAAAACCCAGGACATATTTAAAGGGTGGTTATTCTCTGAAAAAATTACTATAAAAGTGGTATCATGCAGTTCAGTTTTTATTTTTTCTCAGTGACTTGCACATCACATTTGCTCAAGTCAAGATGTTTTTTCTGTTTACCCTGCAAGTTCAACCTGGGATCTTAAAAGTCAAGGTGGGTTCCTTTCATCTCATGCTTCTCATGCCACTAATAAAGGTTTTGTGGGCCCTCAATTACATCTGTGCAATCTGTTTGCTGTTGCCTTCAGATTATGCCCTTAGTGACATCTGTGCAGTCCCATTGCTTTCAGTAGGTTTGTAGGGTGTAACTGATTGGAATTTAGGAAACAATTCGATTTAGGGTGCACAAAATGAATAAAATCCGTAACACCTCTGTGAAAGCTGTTATGCTCTTCAATGACCACAAGTGGTGTAGCACCATTGGCTTTGTGTCCCGTTTGGAAAGCAAAGCCTGTTTCAAGGAGTAAGACTAAAAGGACAAGTCTGAAGTTAAGCACTCTTTCTGCTATCAGTACCACTTTCTTTCCCCAGTGATCACCATTAGTTTTTCCATTATACTCGGATGAATCCTGGACTGTGTTTAGGCTCCTCCTTTTCAAGAGATGAGATAAAGTAGTTGAAGATTTGGCTTTTCTTTACAGACCTTAAATAAGACAACAATCAAATGGACTGACATCATGCCACGTGTGTGCCACATAATAAGAGGGGGCTTCATGGAGTATGATGATGGATCTGAGTTTATAACATAGCCAAAACTAGTTAATGTCTCTCGGCTTATTAATCCACTCTATGTATTGTTTCAGGCTTGTCCAGACCCAGACAATTCCCCACGATTTTAATAGATGTTAATATTTTACCTCTGAGTGGCTGTCTGATTGCTTAATGCCACAAATCATCACTTTATAATTTCGAATTTGAAACTTAGTTCTGTGCAAAGAGACTGGCGTAATTACTGTCTGTCTTTTCCCTGCTTAGCAGTATCAGCCATAAACAGCAACTATTTGTAAGTTAATTGGTTTTCAGTCACAAACTCCAATCCATACCAACATAAAGCACTTTTAAAATCCAAAGTGGGAGTAAAATACAAGTGCTAGTTATGCCTGTGGCATGAGCAATAATGAAGCTTATTGTCTGTTTTGTAGCAATGTGTCTATAATGGGGGTGGATGAAGCTCACTCACTGTCACTCATCATTCTACTACCCATTACTCTGCTAACTCAGTTTATTGCCATGTCAATTTTAGGACCCTTGATTGTGATCCAGGTGGTGCCTGTCCATTCATCTCAAATTGTACTTGTGTATTTTTTATGTAGTTTTACGAGAGAAAACAAATGAGGAACTTGCCATCTTAAAGACCAATGAAAGAGCAAAACCTAGGGAGCTATTGGGTTTGGAGATCACACCAGGGTAGTGAGGCTTGTTTAGGTTGAATAAAAGAGGTAACGATTGTAGTGGGGACGGAAATGGATTGGGAGCTTTCTAAAGTTTAACAGGAAACATCCTGAGTTTCTATAACTACATTTTTTATGAGGGCAGGTTGTTAGCCAATTGCTTAACCCCAACCTGGAGGAAGAGTGGGCTGCTTTAGGTCTGTTCCCTACCCTTTGACCTGTCTAGCTTAGGTGACCCTACAAAGAACTTATAATGACATAGCTCACAGGGTCACAAGCACACAAGCCTTCCCACCCCAACAAGATGCAGTCCCCCAGGAAGGGCCTAAGTGGGAAAGATTCACATTCTGGGCTCATCTGTCTGACCCACCTTCCCTTCTCTATTCCAGTGTGAGAATTTGGTAATACACTGAATCCTGTGCTAAGGAGCACTGCTATGAAACAGCCTAGCCTTAAGCAACCACTTTTAAGTAGCCCCCAAATCCAGTACAATTTTATTCTACCTTTAATTAAGAAGTCATTGGAAAAATTCCTGTTGACGTCAGTGGGGACAGGGTTTCACTCCAGGGTTCTAGTTTCTACCATAGCAAACAAGGAACTCCCACTGAGGTACGCGCATCCTATGGCAGGAGAAGGAGGGCCCAGGTCTTCTAGGCATCCAATCTCTTCTCTGGTTGCTTAAGGCCGATTTAACTGTATTAGGTTCTGCACCAAACAATGCATAGATTATAGTCTAGGAACCAGTTGACCTGATTGACTCATTCATGTGCAGCTGGAGAGGTTGGGTAATCAAACTCTAGTACAAATGCTATCATGAGGCCCTGCCTTCTGATTTGCCGGTGAAGGAAAGAAAGCAATCAGGCTGGGTATAGCCTCTCTACAGTCCTGCTGCTGGCATGAGAGATTGGGTCAAGCTGGGAACTGCAGAGCTCGCATGGTGAGTGGCCACCAAAAGAGGAGGGCCCAGGTGGCTGCTTGCTTTGCTTGTGTTTAAAGCTAGCTGTGACTATCAGAATGAAGGAAGTGACCCCCCGCCGCCAAATTGCTGCTGAAGACCCGGTGCGGAAGAAGCTCTGGGGGCCCTGCGAGAGTTTTCTGAGGCCCCCGGAGCGAGTGAAGGACCTCGCTCCAGGGGCCCCGAAAACTCTTGTGGGGGCCCCTGTGGGGCCCGGGGCCTGGGGCAAATTGCCCCACTTGCCCCCCCCCCCCCGGGGTGACCCTGCCCTTCACTTCCAGTTGTGAAATCACTCCAGAGGGCTGCTTATAGTGCCAGCTCATCCTCCATGACCCAGCATGTCATCCAAAACAGATTTAGATATGCTCATTACTCCACAGGTTTTGCAGTGACAAGTTAGACCTCTCCTACTGACTGATCCCATCACACCTGAAAGCTGGGATTCTCCTGTATCCATCTGCATTTTATGGACACATCTGCATGTGTCCTGTTCCTTTTTTTACATTTTCTTTTGATGATTGTAAGGGGTAACAAAAGTTGAAAGATGATGGTAATTACCACAGGGTGCTTTTCTCTAAAGAATGTCACAGGCATTCTAAGCATGTTAAGCAGCTGCATGGCTGGGCGTGGAGAGTTGGAAAGCATTGCAGGCTAAATATTCTAACTATAGGGCAGACCAGGATGTGCACGCTGGAATTAAATCAGTGTCGGCTCGCCGCTGAACTTTCCAAATTAGGTTAGGGTTTTTCATTGCTTTCAGGGCAGTTTGATTTAGCTCTTAAGTTAGACAAACAATATTCCTTGTGGCTAGCTGAATTGTCTGCAAACTTTTGTGTTAAAGTATCAGGGTTGAAAATAACTGGAGATTATAGTAAACAGGCTCGATGCTCATACAGGTCCTGATCCAGGTTGACACTTACAAGTACGCAGCATCCCACTGAAGTCAATGGGGCTTCACTAGTGCCAGTCGGATTACAGGATAGGTGCCATAGGGCTGATCCAAAATCTATTAAACTCAATGAGAGTCTTTCCACTGACTTCAGTGAGCTTTGGATCAGACCCGTAGTCGTCTTGCAAGTGTTACATTAAAACAAGAGGCAGAGATTTTCAAAGGCATCTAGAGGATTTAGACACCTACCTCCCATTAAAATTAATTGACTCTGTGAGTCAAACTCTTTGTGACTACTTCGAAAATGTCAAGGAGGCACCCTCTGTATGTATGTTTGTAATTAAACCCCATTCATCTTACTGTCATGTGGCTCCATGCACTGAACAGTCCATTTGGACTCAGGTTGTTTCAGTATTCACTAAAGAGAGTCCACAAAGAACCTGTGTGCACCTTTGTGCACCAAACTGGCACATACATCTCGGGCTGTTATATCTTCCTCACTCTCTGCACTCAGACAGTTGCTGCCTGTGCTTCTGGATCTCATCATAAGCTTGATGTCTAAGCAAAGCTAATCCTGTTTTGATTTTACAGAGTCTGTTAGGAAATGTGGAAAGCTCTGCAATATTGGTTGTTCTGGATTAATAAAAAAACAGTTCTTGGCTGACAGGGACCAATTTAGCTACATCAATTTTTCACTAGGGAAGCCATGAAGTTAGGTGGCAGCTTCCTGATTGATCTCATTGTCACTGCCTGGAGTCAGAAGTCAGTGCAGACTTATAGATAAAGGAAACCACAGTGGCTGACTTATACTCCACAAAAGAAACTGAATGTTTGCTTGTTGCTGAAATACAACAGCTCACTGGGAGTGGGGGAGAGCTGTCTCTCTTTGGAATGGGGAGTTGATCTGGTCTTCACACAATTATTTGCTGTTTTCCTTTTGGCTTATTAGTTCCTGGGTGACACAAAAATAGTAAGAATCAGACATCAGTGCAATGGGTTAGTTATTGGAAAATGTGAACTATTTTTAACACAGTGCAATCATTTGCAAGAGCACTGCTTGCTCCTGCTGCACATCCTTTGGAGCAGCTTAACATTTCAAGGGTCATGCCAGCCATACCTTAGATTGTTTTTTTATCAATTAGTACCACATTACAAGTACTGTGTATACATGATTGGCTTTGTTTCTGATCTCACACTGGCTTCATACTGGTTTCTTCCCATTAACTTCAATGGAATTCCTCCAGATTTACATAAGTAACTGAGAACAGAACCAGTGCCTTTGACTGTGTAATCCTTCGCCATGGCAAGATGCTTCCTTTGTAATGTTTTGACTCTGCCAGGCCCCAGAATTTCCTAGTTTGGTGAAAGGACCAAAAAGGAAACTGAAACACAGAAACAGTATTTATTATATTATTCATTTATATTGCTAGTGGTCTCATCCAGGTCTAGGGTACTTTTGTGTAGGTAATTTACGAACACATAGTAAATGACAGTAGCTGACCCAAAAAAATTACACCAGGAAAACTGAAGAGAGATATATCAGCATACTTTGAGCCAAACTGGGCCCTCAGATATTCAAATGGGGACCTTAAATACTTTTAGTGGGAGATACATGCAGTATCTGAGAACAAATACTTTCTTCTAATGAATATATGGGATGTGTTTTGACACATTTGTGATAATAATAATTAATAACAATAATTAATAAATAAACCTTTGCACTTGTATAGCCCTATCCATCTGAGGAGACCAAAATATTTTACAAACATCTGTCAGTTTAGATTCACAACATGCCTGTAATATAAACTAGAATTATTATCCCCATTTTACAGGTAAGGAGGCTGAAGTGAAGAAATTAAAGTCACAAAGGGGTCTGTGACAGATCCAGAAGTAGAATACAGGTCTCACCACAAGAAAAAGAGAGAGCCTGGGAATATTTGAAAAGGTTGCTGTGGATTTGTGTAGGCTCAGAAATGTGGCTTGCTTGCCCTGGAATGTCCCCTAGGCTATAGATGTAAGGTTTATTTAAATCCACTGCTGTGTCACAGAGGATTTAAAAGCTCCCACCCCAAAATCAGTCATTGAGTTCTGCCCGTTGCTCTGCAGTACCTGTCTTAGAGCCATGCACGTGATGTCCAACATGTTGTGCAGAGACAGAAAACAGGGCAAAAAGAAGCCTGTTTGGGCTATTGCTGTATTAGGGATCCATCAAAACACAATCCTTGTCAACTAAAGGACAAAAAGACCCAATCCTGGGTGTTTTGCCATCGACTTCATTGGAAACAGGCATGAGCTCAAAATTAATAGGCAATATTCTTCCTTCTAGGAAGTTATTACAATTGAGAGACAAAATACAGTTAACATAATGATAGTATGTTCCAGAGCAGATAATTCAATAGTCAGCTTTCTGTAGCTGAGGTAGGAGTATCGTTTTCTAGGTCACTGGTCTGTGAGAATTTTGCAAATATAAAATATTTGTGAATGCTCTTGATACAGAAAGCTGGCAGCACCGCTTATATAGTATTCCCATCTGACCAATAGAGAATGATATCTAGATGACCTCCAGAGAAAACCATTCCCCTGCCCTCTGTCTTGCAGTTTAGTTATGTGGGGAAATCTAGGTGAAGAAAGAGCATAAAAGATTAGCTCCCCAAAGGCACAGAGTCACGGTATCCAAATGTGCTGTTGGAGAGAATGCTCAGAACAGGATGCTCGGAAGAGGTTGGCCTATAAAAGGGGGATGGGGTGGGAAATGTTTGGAGCAGTATTTGTGGAAAAAACACTGTCACGGAAACAAAACCTAAATTGAACTGGAAACAAACAGCCCTTTATGAGTTTAACAGGCAGCCTGTACATTTTTACCACCTGATGAGAGTAACTGGCAAGGGCTGTCTAACAGTTTGTTTTGCATTCTTGGCAGGAATAACATTGTTATGTTAATATTCCTTTCACTTGACTGCCAGGGTGCTGAGCTGGCTTTGAATGGAAGCAGTTTTGAAGGAGGAGGAATTCCCAGGACCCATTTTGCTGCTCTTAGAGCTTTCTTTAGTATCTTGGTGCTTTCCCAGTCTCTTGTAGCTATGTTTTTGAGAGGTGAGGTGCTTTCATTGACCTCACTCACAGCTATGGCTGCTCAGAACCTTTGGCAATCTGGCCATAAATGTTACAAAATGATTGGAAGACCTTTGTCTCTAAACTTTTATATACATTGTAAATATTCAGTTCTAGTCTGAGAGGCCCTGTTTGGGCCTACATTATGACTGCTACTGCTTGGGGAACAACCTCTACTAACTACATGTTTAAAATTGACTGAAAACATAATTCAAAGCGGCTATTGTTTATGTCAGTTTACCTGCTTCTGCTGGCTCTGCAGCCTTGGATAAATATCAAAAATATCCCTAGAGCAGGCTGCCTGGGGCAGCGGGAGTAGGCTCATGTGATATGCTGAGATTATCCACTACTATATGTTGGGGGAAGCAAACAAAACTAGGTTAATTTTATGCTCCCACTATTAAAGTTGAAGTTTTCAAAAAAAATATGGCCAGGAAGAGAAAATATCTTCTTTGCTTGCTCCCCCAACTATGTCTTCCCCTCTTCTAGCCCCTTCACTTGCTCCCTAGCGCTTTCTGTTCAAACTCCTTATTCCAGGTTCTGCCCAGCTCTCCCCAATCACATTCCCTGCTGATGTTTTAGTCATTGCTTGAACAGCACCAGAACATGGCTGATGTTCTAGTCCAGGGGTCTCAAAGTCCCGGCCCATGGGCCATCTGCAACCCGAGAACCTCCCCATTAGTTGCTGGGCAGAGTCAGTCATGGAGGCAGCTTCACTTTTTTCCACAATGAATATAAACAAGTCAAAATACCGAGCACAACTATCTGATGCACACCTTGCTGCAATCCTGAAGGTTTCAACTGCTCAGTCACTGAGGCCAAACATCAGCAAACTGATAGAACTGATGCATTGCCAGGTGTCTGGCAAACACTAAAAACTCTCTGGCAGGTGAAGAATTGTATGACGTTGTATGACAGCTTTATTATTTCTAAGAAATTTGAAATAAAAAATACAATATAAACATTTTCTTTTCTGAACACCATCTTCAGTGACATTATTGGCCCACTGGGAGGATTTGAGGACTGGCACTGGCCCTAAGGTAAATTGAGTTTGAGACCCCTGTTCTAGTCCTTTGTTTCCTTCTGCCGCTCATCATTCTGTGTCTTTCTTTCAGACTTTCCCATGTCCCCAGATCAGCATCCCTTCTCCTAGGTACCAATGAACTACCCTTTTTTCCCTTCAGATCTTACCTTAGAACACCCCTCCCCTTACTTTCTTAATCTCTTGCCCATGCTAACCACTCCCTCTCTCACGCCTGATATAATTGTTTAAAAACAACAGGACAAAACTTACAAATAAAAATCTGGAACGACAGTGAAAGAAATAAAAACATAAAGGGCCAAATTCAGCCTTGGTGTAAATGTATGCATCTCCATTGATGCCAGTGAAACTGTGTCTGCATACACCAGAGCTGAATTTGGCCCATAACCATGAGTCACACCTGATCTGTATTCTTATGCTCCAACAGTGCAGATTGTCATCCCCTTTTATTGTCTATTGTCTTCTCTACCCCACCTCCATCATCTGTCATCCTTTGTTTACGACGATGTGCCTTATTTAGGGCCTTTGTGCCTGGCTGCCCCAGGGTTATGCAAGAAGATGGAAAGACTCAAAGCTTTGTGCCCTGAGCAGTGGCCAGGTACAATTGCACCATCTGTGTTTTTTCAACACAGGTACTGCTCCCTCCTAGTGTGAAATCCTGGCCCAGGTGACGTCCAAAGTAAAATTTCCATTGACTTCAGTGGGGCCAGTATCATGGCACTTCACAGAGGGCAAGCTAGGAAGGCTACAGCAGCTATGTCCCTCTGTACACACCTCACAGGAAGTAGTGGAGCTCTGGGCTCATGGATGTTGCGTAGTCTCAGGAGCGAGATGAGACAAAGTAACCTGACTAGCAAACCTGATTGCTTTTCTGATCGTTTGCCCTAAGGAGAGGAAAGAGGGTCTTGGGACTAAGGCGTGAAACTGGGATTCAGGAGATCCTGGTTCTGTCCCAAACTTCCTGTTTGTTCTTGGGCAAGTTACTTCATGCCTCAGTTCCCCAGCAGTAAAATGAAGATAACTCCATTTCCTTACCTCCCAGGGGTGCTGTAAGGCTACACTCCTTAGTATTGCAAGGAGCTCAGATGCTGGGGTGATGTGACGAAACAAGTACCTCCTCGATAGACAAATAACTCCAAAGGGATCCTGAGTGAGAATTCCTCCCAGAGCTCCCCCTGAATTGGCACAGCTCTGCACTGCCCCAAAAGGGGCCAATGTCTATATATTAATAATACCTAGCACTTACATAGCACTTTTCATCAGTAGATCTCAAAGTGCTTTCTAAGGGAGGTCAATATCATTATCTTCACTTCGCAGACGAGGAAACTGAGGCATTGGAAGGTTGAGTGACTTGCCCACAGTCACCCAGCAGGCCAGTGGCAGAGCTGGGAATAGAACCCCGGTCTCCTGAATCCTGGCCCAGTGCTCCATGCACTAGGTAAAAGACATGATTACGCCTCTAGATTGCAAGTTCTGTAATGATCTTGTTGACCTATAAATCTGCAACGTGCCATGTGCCCCTGGGCTAATGTAAGTCATAATTAATTATCATGCTTCTACGAGGCCATTATCAAAATGAAGTTAAAAAATAAAACTATGCAGTATATTTTTAAATGCCCTGTAGAGTCTCCCCTTTTAAAGATGCAACAAAAAGTTCACCATCACCAGCTGGACACTGCCCTTTCAGCAGCGGCTGCAGCAACAGCTGAGAAGAAAGTTTGATAAAAATGTTACATCTTCGCAATGATCATGGCCTTGTGAACATCTTATGAAGAGACAGACTCTGGCAAAATACACATCCATTCTGGGTGGCATGAGGGGCTGACAAATCAGAACATGTGAATGTTAAGCTTTCAACATAGTACAGTAATAGGCAGTGATGAGCTGCCAAAATCTTAACAACCGGTTCCCTATACAAAGTTCTGATTTAAGGGATGTGCCACCAGTATGTATTTTTTGTACCAATAGGGTTACCATACGTCCATATTTTCCCAGGAGGAAAAAATCCCGGATGGCGATTTAAGAACCAAAAAGCCTGACATGTCCGGGAAAATACAGATGTATGTTAACTCCACCTAAAGTTATTTTATATAAAGATGGGCCTGAACTAGAAATGAGCTCCGTTTCACACATGTGGGTCCCCGCCACTCCCTGGGGGTGTGCTAGGGTGACCAGATGTCCCAATTTGATAGGGACAGTCCCGATTTTTGGGTCTTTTTCTTATATAGGCTCCTATTACCCCCCACCTCCTGTCCCGATTTTTCACACTTGCTGTCTGATCACCCTAGGGTGTGCACATGTGTGGGTCCCAGCTGCTTCCTGCCCCCCTCATTGAAGCAAGTGTGCAGGGTTACTGCCCTGGGAACTGCAGGGCACCAATGGACATGGGGCCGGCTGCATACAGGGGCGTGGGGCAGGGCTAGCTGGAGGCAGGGGGTGTGGGGCTGGCTGCGGGCAGGGCAGGGGGTGCGGAGCTGGCTGGAGACAGGAGGGTGCGGGGTTGGCTGGACATGCGGGGGTGGGGCTGACTGGAGGTAGGGTCTGGCTGCAGGCAGGGCAAAGGGTGTGGGGCTGGCTGGCTTTGGGCGGGGCCGCAGGGGGGTGCGTCAGGGGTTGGCAGGGCTGGAGACAGAGGAGTGCAGCAGGGGCTGGCTGAAGACAGGGCAGGGGGTGCGGGGCTGGCTGGAGACGGGAGGGTGCGGGGCTGGCTGGAGACAGGGCAGGGGGTGTGGAGCTGGCTGAAGACAGGGCAGGGGGTGTGAGGCTGGCTGGAGACGGGAGGGTGCGGGGCTGGCTGGAGACAGGGCAGGGGGTGTGAGGCTGGCTGGAGACAGGGCAGGGGGTGTGAGGCTAGCTGGAGACAGAGCAGGGCCGCAGGGGGTGCGGCAGTGGTTGGCAGGGCTGGACACAGAGGAGTGTGGGGCTGGCTGGCTTCGGGCAGGGGGGTGCGGCAGGGGCTGGCTGCGGGCAGGGTGGCGGGTACTCACGGGGAGAGCGGCTCGGAGCAGCAGGACGCAGCCCAGGCCCAGCAGAGCAGCTGGGGACCCACGAGGCAGCAGCAGGAGCCCCAGGGCCAGGGGTCGGGGCAGCAGCAACAGAAACAGGGCCAGGGCCAGGCAGCAGCCCACATGGCTCCTGCAGCGCAGCGCCCCTGGTGGCTGAAGGAGGAATTACATCACTTCCCAACCCGAGCCCATCAAAGCCGCAGCGCCCCCTCCCCACAGGGAAGCGGGTTAACAACTGGTTCTAAAACCGCTTCAAAATTTAACAACCGGTTCATGCGAACCAGTGCGAACTGGCTCCAGCTCACCACTGGTAATAGGTGAAGTGGTTCATGAGTTCACTTGCTTTTGCTGAAATGGTTCATGAAAATCGTATGTTCTGGGTTCCGGAGATATGAATTGATCAAGTGCCTATTAAGTCAGTCTGTTTTGGCCCTGGGCTATGTGAAAGAGGAGAAGAGGAACGAAGGATTAGAATGGTTAGGCTTGAGTGTTGGTTTACTTTTTCATGTTGGAACAATTATAGAGCATGACTGATTGTTGTATTAATTAATCAGAAGCAATCATCTCTTAAATGCAGTGATTAACATGGCGCCTGTTTAACCACATGCTGAATTTTCCAAACAAAATATGTAGCAGTTTTGAAGGAAAAGTTCATAAAAAGGAAAAGTTAAATCCAAGCTAGCTACAGAGTTTCTTTACCACTGGACTCACGGAGTATGTCTACACAGCAGTGTAACCACAGGCGAGAGCCCGGGCTCAAGCCTAATCTGCCTTGCATCCACACACCAATTGTGTTAACCTAAGGCTTGACCCTAAGGTCCCAGGACCATGAAGAGTTGGAGAGTCCGAGCCCATGTTAAGATGGGACCTAGGGTTGCTTTCCTGTGTGCACACAGCCCTGGATTGACTTGGGTTCAGTATATTCTCTGGATGTATCCCAGAGTTCCCTGAGGCAACTTTCTTAGTCCTCTCTATGCCTTCAATCTGTGGTGCAGTCTATTGCACTCTGTTACAGATGGAAGCCACACCTCCCTTTGCAAAGGACAGCAGCTAAGGTCAGCGTTAACCCATTGTCTGCTGAGCACCAGTCTGCAAGGGCATTATCAGAGAGCCTGCAAGGTTTTCAGTGGAGATGGATCAGAAGAAGCTTTTTGCAAAGAGAGCTGCTTCCTGGTCACAAGAGCACAGCCAGATTTTGGTGCACGCTGGCTGGGTGCCCCTGCACACGCAGCCCCAGGGAGCACGGTGGCGGGCGGGGCGAGAGTGGAGCAGGCACTAAGTGGCTGCCCTGCAGGGATGGGGAGCAGCAGAGCTCCCAGCTCAGCATGGCTGGGGCAGGAGCACTGCCAGCTTTTTTGCTGCCCTAGGCGGTGGAAGGTCATGCCCCCAAAATGTCACCCCCGACAGAGGTGGCGGAAGGTCTGGCTGCCATGGTCGCCGCCCCCCAAATGTTAGCGCCCTAGGCAACCACCTAGGTTGCCTAATGGGTTGCGCTGGCCCTGGGCTGGGGGAGCAATGACCCCCAACATCCTGGCTGCTCCCCCTTCCTTCAGGGCAGCCGCTTAGTCCCTGCTCCGCTCTCTGCCCTTGCAACCCTCCCTGGCGCTGTGTGTGCAGGGATGCCTGGGCAGCAGGCACTGTCAGGGCAGCAAGCGGGAGCCAGCCCCAAACTTCCCCACAGCCTCCTGCGGCTCCAGCTCCTCCTCGCTGCTGCACAGAGTTTGCCTTCAGCAGAGAGCAAAGCTGACAGGCAGGAGGTGGCTGCCAGGATGTTGGAGGTCATCTCTCCCCAAGCCAAGCCAAGATGGAGGCTCTGCCACTTCCCAGCCCTGCAGGGCAGCCACTTGGTCCTGCTCCTCTCTCTGTCACTTGCTCCCAAGTGTCCCTGCCTTCCCTGGGGCTGCGTGTGCAGGGGTGTCCATGCACCGTGAGTGCCATGAGTGGGAGCCAGCCCCAAAACTTCCCCAGCCACCCAAGGAGCCTTATCTCTGCCTCCCGTGCTGAAAAGGGGGCAGGAAGGAGGGATCCCCAGGGGGTGCTGGAGCACACCGCTCCACAGCCGGAAGGGCCAGGCCGGGGTGTGTGGGTGCGTTTTTCCTCTGAAACCTACATTTTATGTCAAAGTTCAAAACAAAAGGACAAAAATAAATAAAAAACCAACCTTCCCATTTTTGAACGTTCCATTTTAAAAATGAAGAATTGCAAAGTTTCACTTTAATAGTTTGACACCCTTGGAGACTGATGTCCTCATTAGCCTCAGAACAGGTGCACATGGGCATTTTTCTGCCAATCTGACTCAGCCTAGAGGTGGAGAACCCAGTTCTCAGATTAGATGGTAGTTTAGTATAAAGCCGGGGGCCGCATCCAGCCCTTCAGATGTTTTAATCTGGCCTTTGAGCTCCTGCCAGGGAGCAGGGTCGAGGGCTTGCCTCGCTCTATGCGTGCTGTGGCTCTGCGCAGCTCCCAGAATCAGCAGCATGTTCCCCAATCCGGCTCCTATGCATAGGGGCAGCCCTGCAGGCTGCCCCTGCCCCAAGCACCGCCCGACATCTACCACTGGCCAGCAACTACGGCCAATGGGAGCTGCAGGGGCAGCACCTGTGGCTGAGGCAGCGCATAGAGCCGCCTGGCCATGCCTTCGTGTAGGAGCCGGAGTGGGGACATGACACTGCTTCCGGGAGGTGCTTGAGGTAAGTGCCACCTGGAGCCTGCACCCCTGACCCCCTCAAGCACCCTGACCCCCTGCCCCAGCCCTGATCTCCATCCCGCACCCTGAACTCCTCATTTCTGGCCCCACCCCAGAGCCCGCACCCCCTCTTGTACCCCAACCCCCAATTTCATGAGCATTCATGACCCTCCATACAATTTCCATACCCAGATGTGGCCCTTGGGCCAAAAAGTTTGCCCACCCCTGGTATAAAGCCTTCTCAAACTGCAGTCAGCCTACTGAGACAACCACCAAAGGAGCTAATTATGCAGTTTACATACCCATGCTCCGTGTGGGGACCAGAGTCCCATCACTAGCACCGTTACAGTTAGGAAAGAGGGTGGGCAGTAGAGTTTTCCCACTGTGCAACACATTCGTAGGGCTAGAGTTTCAACACCAGAGGAGGGAGAGGCGCTAGGCACTCTGACGTAGAGTTACTTTGACTCGGGTATGTGCACTGTAGTGTGGACGTCAGAGCCCAAGGTTCAAGCATGGGTAAAAAAATCCGTACCTAGGGTTAAAAGGCAGTGTAGACGCTCAAGGTTCCCAGACACGGGTTAGCTAACTCGGGTCCCACTAACCCTAGGCTTACATTGCTGAGTAGACATACCCACAATAGAAGGAGTAGTAGAGAAAGTTTAATGCATGCTTTACCAGTGCTCCCAGCATAGGTGCCTCATGATAAGAAGTTAATGTGACCCTTTCATGTAATTCCAAGTATTGATTTTACCTGTAGGCCTTAATTATGGTAATGGTCACGGGTTGTATTAAGTCGTGTTTTCCTTTCTTTCTGTAGGCTTGTTGATTGGCTCTGGCTGTGCTCTCTATCCTTTGGGTTGGGACCGTGAAGAGGTTAGACAGACCTGTGGTAACCTTTCCAATCAGTTTGAATTGGGTAAGTAATTGTCAATGGATCTCAGTTCCTTTAAATTCAATCTCATCTATTGTCTCTAAATGCAGAGAGAAGCCTAGAGAGCAGGCTTACTGGGAGCAATCCTTGCATATTTGCCAGATGCTGGTGTGTAGATTATTGTATTGCTTCATATAGTGTGATACGGCATGGGGCTCCTTAAATCTTTACTATTGATATTTTCCTATGGAACATCACAAATATCATCAAAAGGAAAAACTCTTTTTGAAAGCAGAATCTCTGAAGAGAAATTAGAAGCAGTTACATCAAAAGAGACTGAGGGGTGACAGAAGACAGCAGATTAGATGTGAATTTGGCATATGGCAGCAAAAAAGTCAATGCAGGTTTTAGCTGCATGTGTGTGTGGAGGGGGGAATTCATGGTTTACATCTGAGAGGTATAAAGGGGCCAATCATGGAGAGATGCCATTGGCTGCTCAAGTACATTGAACTCAAATGTCCAAATAAATGTGCAGGGACTTCTTCACTTCCAACTCCTTCAAGCAAATCAGTGGGGTCACTCTGTGAATCCTTTCATGACCTACACTCGGTGGAGTTCGTAACTCCCTGGCCGTAGTCCCTCTCTAAAGGACTCTGGCATACTTATTAATCTCTTCTTGCCCATGGGGGTAAGGACAAAACTAGAATGTTTCTTCATTTTGCACAAATATTTTAACCAGGTCTACAGCCAAACCATCCCTACCCAAGAGATGTTTGTCCTTGGCTCATAAAGCTACTTAGGAACCTCTGCAAACGTTTTGACCTGGGGATGCAAGAGATTGCCCTGAACATCATAGATTGCCAAAAATAGTCTCTTGGCCTGGATACCCCAGTCTACCCTCTGAAAACATTATCCTGTCTTGAAATGAATTTCTTAATTCAAATATTCTTGGCTATTACTATGTTATAGTGTATATTTTCTTCCAATGAAATATAAAAATTCCTTCAATTATTCTATGAATATTTGCAGTATGCAAACACCAAGGACAGAGCAGAATTAAGAAAAGGAAGATGTAGGTTAACAATCAGGGCAAATTTCCTGAGAGCGAGATGAATAATACCGTGGAGTGGTCTCTCAAAGGAAGTAGAGGAACTCCATTGTGGGTTAAGACGAGACAGAACTCTAGAAAATAGATTGCAGGGAACAATCCTAATAGGTCTTGTGTGTCTCTGATTTCAATTACTTCATTCTAAGTACCACCATTTTGCTCTTGCCGAAGTACAGCAAACAGTTACATTTCTCTGCTCTTTCTTGAGAAAGCACCACACAAAGACCGTTTTGTGTGGCAACTTGAGTTCTTTTTGATGGCAGCGGCTACAAGAAGTTCCTAGAATAATTTTATGTTTAAATAACTTCTTGGTGGGAGAGCTGTGAATTCAGTGAGTTTAGAAGCACCCCTTGCCCTCTCTTGTCCCCAAGATCATGACTCATGAACCTGGCATGTGAATAAGTCAGGCTATTGTAACAATACATTCAATAAAAGAACTCTTCTGAAAGAATTCAGCTGTCAGCTTTTTCTTTCAGGAATTCATAAGGAATATGAACAGGGGACATATAATAATAATTATGATGCTCGATACTCTGCCCATATTTTCTGGATTTCAAGGCTATTAGGTATCTATTATGCATACCTAAGCTTTACTAGAGTCCTGGTTGTGCTGACTGTTAGAATCTTATGTTACCATAGTAATTAACAGATTATAATGAGACCAGAAATCTGCTAAAAGTCTCTCTTCAGTATACCTTGTCTGAATTTAAATGCTTGGTTTTGTATTTTTACATTTAAATTGCTCGATGTTGGTGCTGAGTTTTCCAGGACATTGGCAGGGGAGAGGTGGAGTACTGGGAGTGAGTGTTAGCGAGATTGCTCATTTCTTTTCATTTAAACCTTACAATTACCGATAACCCAAGCCTAGGCTTTTTTATTTAATCATTAGAGACTGGTGTTCCCATTATAGCTTTAGGGCCAAAAAACCGGTGTTTCACAGAATCCATCTCACTAAGTCTCAAGATGCATTTGAGTAATTATTGCTTTCATTTGAATATTTAATTTGATTAAGCAGCATTCATTTGATTTTTCCTTTTGAATCGGTGGGACCAGTTGCCTCCAGAACTGCACACAAGTTGCATTTAAACAATATTCACAGACAGGTGAGCTGTGAGTGCGGTGGGACAGATGCTGGTCAGCCTCTGAGTGGGCGTGCAGCGGGTGTGTATGGAGTTCCTTCTGTCACCCCTTCACCCTTGTGCAGGAGCTAGATAGAATCATGTTGGAGCGTAGCTGTCTGCAAGGGCAGAGAGCTGGCAGGGCACTGAGCAGGAGAGCATGCTGCATCCTCTTCAAGGGTATCAGAGCTGCTGCTCTAGTATGGGCACCCTAGGAGCACCTGAAAGACAGATGGGTAGTCCAAAGGGGTGGCAGAATGGAACCCTACTGGACTTTTTATAAGATGAGCCAAGAGAACCCCAAGACCTTTCAGAAAGGAACAGTGTGGAACTGGGCAACAAAATCATCCACCCACAACAAATCACACAGACAAATCAGCAACATCATAGCAAAGACTACTGATAGCTCCAATAAAATGGACAGACACCTGGCATTCATTCTTCACTAGCAACTATCAGCCAAGGTTGTTAACTCAGATTCTAGGACTGGAACGGGAGTGACAGGGATTCAGAAAGTCAGATGGTTCTAGATGAACCCAGAGTTACCCTAGCACAATCTCCTGGGTTACTTTCCCCCAAAAGAGAAAGCTAGATGCAAAATGGCATTTGGCAAACTTGTCTTAGTTGCATCAAGTGATGATTTCTTAGGCATAATCACCACTTATAAAATGGCTAGCAGGCCAGTTCTGCTGTCTAGACAGGGGCCAAAAATAAGCTATTTTTGGCCTCCACCACAGTAACATGTTAGGAATGTAAACTTTTCTATGCTACATTTTAATGGATTTTGAGCAAGTTTTCTGCGACTGACCCATTAGTCTGTGACAAATTAACTAGCCAGGGAGGAGGCTATCCGTATACCTCTGAGGATGGGGCAGAAAAAGGTAGTGGCAGGAACAGTACATGAGAAACCAAATAGAGAAACTAACGAGGAATAGAGTCAACACCCAATGGTGGCAGAAAACAACTGGAGCACTCTAGAGAACTTTCTAGGACTGGCAGAATTGACATGGAGCTGCTGCAAGACGCATGGGCCAAGAGTTGAGCTGCAGGAAGCAGCAAAGGCCGAGAAGGATCTGTTGTGACCTTAGGGAGCCCCAGTTGCGGTCAAAGCCAGGACGGCAAAATGGGTTAACTGGAGAGGGACCTGGGAACTACGTGGTGGCAGGAGGACTGGGGCAGTCTGGAGAAAGATAATGACTGACCTGGTGCTGGATCTTTAGGATGGGTGGATGAGAAGAATGGGGTGGTGAGTCTGGGATTTCAAGTCATGAGATAAAAAAAAAAATTGGCTGAATTTTGCATCATATAAAACAAGGCTAGCTAGAAATCTTCAGGAATTAACAGTTGAACGTAGTGGGTTTAAGAAAAGAAACACAACCCCCACCCCCAGTACAAAATGATATAGATGTACTTTGCACACAGATAGACAGGGAAAATAGCAACAGTGTATAATCCTTAGTGGATGTGTAACCCACACATCTCCTGGGTGTGGTGTTCTGCCTCATCTAGTGGCACCGAGACCACATAGAGAGAGATAAAATGAGTCTGCTCTATAGCCTTAGCTAACAAGCAGTTGGCTTTTAGCTCATGCAGTAGAGGTTCATGCACTAAGCTCCAGAGGTCCCAGGTTCAATCCTGCCCACCGACAACCAGGGTCTGTTGGCGTTACAAGTGGGGGGTTGTTGGGGATTTCAACTGGGAAGACTCTGAAGCTCCAGACGTGCTTCTTCAGCTAGGGGAAGTATGTAACCCACACACCTCCTGGGCGTGTTCTGTCCCATCTAGTGGCACCAAGACCACATAGAGAAAGAGATAAAATTAATCTGCTAATAGCCAGTTGGCTTTTAGCTCATGCATTAGAGGCTCATGCACTAAGCTCCAGAGGTCCCCAGTTTGATCCTGCCCAACAATGACCAGGGTCTGTTGGTGTTACAGGTACATTAGATAAGAAGTGCTTCTCCATGTGTGACGTTATTGATATAATCTGGGACCATATAGAACATGGTTGCAACCAAGGTCCTGTAGTGGCACCAAATCTTATGTAAAGGGGGATATATAAGGTGTCTAAGACCAGGTTGCTGGTTATGATTATGCTGTCTGTATGCATGTGTCATTTTTTAGTTGAAGTTATGAATATTGGCTCTATACTGTCTGTACTTCAAACTTATGCTATGCTTCTGGGTAACACCCCAGACAAGTTGGTGTTAGCTCTGCCTAGCCTGCTTGATGGCCCATTAAGGACCATCAGCTACACAACTGACCCATTGATAGAAGGCAGATACACCTTGTACTCAGCAAAGTATGCAGGAACTTGCCCATGTGACTTCAGACTCCATTTTGCTGTAATTTTCCACATTAAGAACAAAGAAGTGTTCTTACACCTGGAAAAGACTATAAAAGGCTGATGCCTCATCTCCATCTGGTCTTCAATCCTGCTTCTTACCTCTGGAAGGACTTTGCTACAAACTGAAGCTCTGAACAAAGGACTGAATGACCCCTCCCAGCGGGGGATGTACTCCAGAGACTTGATTTGAACCTGCAGTTTATTCCATCACTGCTACAAGCCTGAACTAAGAACTTTGCCATTACTGTATGTAATTGATTCCATTTAACCAATTCTAGCTCTCATCTCTACCTTTTTCCCTTTATGAATAAACCTTTAGATTTTAGATTCTAAAGGATTGGCAACAGCGTGATTTGTGGGTAAGATCTGATTTGTATATTGACCTGGGTCTGGGGCTTGATTCTTTGGGATCGAGAGAACCTTTTTCCTTTATTGGGGTATTGGTTTTCATAACCATTCATCCCCAGGACGAGTGGCACTGGTGGTGATACTGGGAAACTGGAGTGTCTAAGGGAATTGCTTGTGTGACTTGTGATTAGCCAGTGGGGTGAGACCAAAGTCCTCTTTGTCTGGCTGGTTTGGTTTGCCTTAGAGGTGGAAAAAACCCAGCCTTGGGCTGTAACTGCCCTGTTTTAAGAGATTTGTCCTGAATTGGCACTCTCAGTTGGGTCCCGCCAGAACCGCATCGTCACACCATGTCTGCAGGAACATTGACAAAGGCATCAGATTAATTAGACACTCCAGATACAGCCGAGATAGGCCATATTCTGAAGGGGAAACAAAACCCCCTTATACATAAATTTCAAAGTGGCATTTAATATGGCTGCAGGAAAACTATTCATGCTTTTAATCTATATGTAAGTGGATTTTGTATACTTTTCCAGAAACCCCGACTTCGCACTATTTGGCGTGCCCCACAGTTTGATGCTTTCCTTGAAATTTGTTTAAAAGTGAACTGTATTCAAGTGCATTTTATTCAGTTGGGTTTGGTGGGTAACACAATGTACAACATCTACATTTTTCAATCAAAAGAAAATATTGGTACAGATCAATGCATACACAAATGGAGTTGTGTTTTAGCTGAATATATACGGCCAGGTAGAATTCATGTAGTCCTATCACAGACCAAATAACATCCATAGACTCAGCCTCTGTGGAAATGGGGATGGTGTGATAACCTAGATAGATAGATGTATAAACTGGGGCATATCGGTAGAAGACCCTGCAATATACTAGACTCATGCACTACTGCTTTTTATTGTCAGTCAGAAAGAAAGCTACAATAATAAATTATCTAAATTAGCATTCGGTTGCAGGCTACCCCAGTTGGCACAAATGATACACCAGTCATAAGCAAGGAGCATAAGTGCCAAAGGATTCTAATTCTTCTACAAATATATAGGGAAGGATCAAAGTCATTCCCATCTCCTGTTGCAACATATGCTGTTATTGTTATTTATTCATTATTTATATTGTGGAGCTGCCCCAAGCCCCAATCAAGATCAGAACTCCATTGTAGTTCTGAGCTGCTAGTTGAAAGAAGTTAAGTTGATTCAGATATACAGGATTATATTTACAGCAAGAGCTATTAGCAAGTCATTTTCTCTAAAAGGATCTCCACCAAACAGTTTTAGAGTGCATTTAATTTTGTCTGGGCTAGATGCAGTACTTAAAAACACACCACCACATCATGCAGGAGTAACAGCTGAAAAGTGAAGTTCCCAGCAGAGAAAGGTTTGACGGGTTTGTGAGAGCTTGTCAGGAATCAGAAGGAATTTGCATTAAAATTAGGACTGTGTAAAATACTTGTGACAGCTTTTAGATTTTGCAAAATCTAAACCACCATTGTGAAAAGTTTCTGAAATGCTGCTGCTTTCCTTAAAAGCCGGGGGAGTCTGTATGGGTCAGAGGAGATTTTCAAAGGCAAAAATAGGAGTAAGATACCCAACTCCTTTTGCTTGAATAGCACAGTGGATGGTGACTTAAGAGATGTGGGTTCTATTCCCAGCTCCGCTACATCCCTGCTGGGTGACTTTGTCTCTGCGCAGTTTCCCCATCTGTAAAATGGTGGTGACCCTCCTTTGTAAAGCACTTTGAGATCTACTGATGAAAAGTGCTAGGTATTATCATTATTCATTGCCAAATCCACCAGAGATGCCACCAAAAAAATGTTTTTTTACATCAGCTCTAAATGACTTTAAAATAAACACCACATATTGAGTTTGACTTGCAATACTGAGCATTAGCTGGCATTTAGTGGGATAGTTCTGAAATGATAGGGTGACACCTAGAAAATATATTTCTACATGTCAGTATGTTATCAAATGTTTAGTCCACTGTAGTTTACCTTTTTTCCAGACATGGGGATCTCACCACTTTCCTTGGAAGATTACTGTACAATTGGCTAGATTTCATGGTATCTTCCTGTGCTCAACTTTTTTCTGGTCTGTGATTGTAGATATTAGAGCATCCTGCAGAGACTCATCCCATTCATTGCGGTTTGCTTGTATTTTACTGCACCCTGGACTCTAGTGTAACTTTTTGTTTTTAAATGTGCAAGGTTTAGCCTTTGCAAATAAAGGCAACAGAGACCTCAAACCTGCTGTGCTCCACTGCTTTGAGCCTTCAGAGATTTAACTAAAAGAAATAGGTCTTGATGAGATGTTCTTAGCATCTTCTCTCTCTATTAGTACTCTAAGATATACCGGAGCCTCTACTTTTTGCTTACTTTCCTTTGGCAGATTGAGCTCTTCAGACACAGGCGTTTCCTTGTTGTGAGGCATATTATGGAAGTTGCAAGCTGCTGCAAAGGCCTGACAGGCTTTCAATGGAGAGTGTTACAATATGACCCAGTCCCCTTCCCCATCCCCATAGAGTCTGTTGTGAGTAGACTCAGTCGCTGGGTACCACATGCTTCCAAGCGAGTTGGGTGTGGGATAGAAGCTAGTCACTGTTTCTAGCTCTGGGACTCTAAGGCATACTCCTGGCATCTTATCTGACACCCTCCTTCTGATGTGGGATGCTGCCATCCAGCTTTCCTAGACCCTGAAACTGGAATCAGACCTCTTGATTCTCCCCCTGAGTTCTACCTAGGTTGTGGGTTCTCTGGACTTACCAGTTTAACCCCTTTGAGGACAACACGTCAGGAAAACAAGGAACACAGGCTTAGCAAAGGAATTTCTTATCCACAGTGACTGGACTCTTAAAGCACATGAGTTACAGATCTTTGAAAACAAGAGAAGTCCTGAGGTGCCCCTTCCCCAGTCTGGTCTCACCCCCTCTTGTGAGTCTATCTGTTAACAGTGTTTCAGGATGGGCAGAGTCGCTCCTTACATGTGGTGATGGTTGGCCCCCTGCACAGAACAGAAACCCGCTCCCAAATAAGGCCTCCATCTCCAGGCCATGTGCTCAAACTATCACCACCAGTCATGGTTGCTTTCCCACTTGCAGGCTGTCTAGAAAGAGCCTGGTACCATGGGGGTGGGCCAGTAGTTGAGTCGGTCAAAGCGGATAGCCCCAGACTGCAGCCTTGATGGCTCTCACTGATGACCTTTCCACGGTGTGCCAAACACCTTTCCTGAGCAGGGCGGTTATCTGGAGTGCAGCATAACAGGCTGCCCCTGGGCAAGTCCAAATGAATGTGGTCACAGTGGCAATATTTCAACACAGGTATAATACAGACTTCAGAATTTGATAGTCATATCTCACCTCTCTCCATCATGTCCTGTGCTAGGCATACATCTAAACTTCATTCTAAATATCCCAAAATTTCTTTCTGTCAAGGGATGTGTTTGTCTAATGGCTTTATTATAGTTTCCCTTTGCTTCTTTCAGAGGGTTGGAAGAGAGGATCATAAGAGAACTATTTAACTGATAGGCACTATTGCCTTAAAATAATTATTACAGTAAATTGTCTTTACAAACAAACAATAGAGTTACTAAAGAACACAAAAGCCATCTCTTTGGGAAAACACCAAATATAGAACAGCTTTGTCAAATAGCTAGGTGGCATCATTTCAGCATCCTGGCTCAGCGTCGACATCCAAAGGATAAGACTGTGAAGAAGAGATTTAGAAACCAGGATGTTTTTTAGAGCACTATTAACAATGAAAGATTTTTAAACTATTTGTCATGAACAGTCAGAAATCTAACTTCTGTTCACAAGTTATCTACAAACAGATTGAGATTTTTCCTGGGGTGTAGTAGGACTACAGGGCCTTCTGGAGGACCTCATTGGGCTTGGTACACCCCATCCCACCAGACCATTATTGCTTTCTTTGAGCAACAAAGCAGCATAGCTCAAGTTTCGAATATTAAATAAAATGTCATCTTGTTAAAAATAAGGGGGGAAATGTTCAGATAATTTTGAGAAAATCATCGACATTCAATGGACAGAGAGGGGCAAACTTCACCAAATACATTATTGGTTCCAAATTACTCACTCAGCTGTAGTTTGTACCTTCTCTATTGTTGCCTTCGTCCATGTACCTATCTAACTCCTTTCTGAATGCATTCCAGGTTGTGACTTCTACTGCTGCCTTCTGTAGCTTATTTCACATGTCAATAACGCACTGTGTAAAGAAAAAGAATCTTCGGTTCTTGAACTCTTCTTAGTTGCCTTTCAAACAACCAGGTCCTCTTCTTTATTAGCTGATTATCTTTTCTATTAGTTTTGTGGTGTTCAGACCTGCAGTTCCTGTACTTATCTCTCTCTCCATTTTAGTCTCTGTTTAAAAAAAACCAACCCTGTTTCATTAAATTATTTCACATTCTCTCCTAGTATTGGACTCTCATGCAAAGCTGGTTACTAGAGTAGAGCACAAGGTTTCTGAGTAGAAAGAGTTTTTAGATGTATGGATTAATCAGTGATGTTTGCCATAGGCTTTTTAGCACCGTATTCCTCAGTTGGAATAATTCTCAACTCTTTTTTTTTTGTCTTAGAAAATGGATCCTACTTAAAGCTAAGTTATTAGCGTTTGCCAGGTTCTCCAGGCTTCTAGCCCAGTGCAAGTTTCATTGATTTCAACAGTAATAAAAAAGGAAAAATGTAAGGTCCTATTTTAGGTCTTGCAATTAATGTAATAGGTTCATATCCCAGACACTCCTATATTCTGGAGTTTTCATACATTTCACTTATTGGATATTTTAGATAAAAATCACATGTATTTCCAGGAATGGTTTAAGTACTTGTGATTTTTTTTTATAGGATGGTATGAGTTGAAAGTATACTACGAAAGCCCCAGTCCTGCAATTGGATCAAGGTAAACAGATCCCATGTGGAGCCCTGTGGTAAATCAGGGACTAGCACTGCTCCAGCTGCCTAAATTAACTCTGCTTCATCTTTGTCATGATAAATGTCGGGGAAAGCCAAGGCATTATGGGAACAATATCATGTCCATGGAAATCATAGCAGAAATTAGGAAAAGTCACGTGTTTTGCAATAAACTGAACCATCACTGCAGAATTAGGTTTCTACAGATTTTTCTTGCTGGTTTGCTTTAGGTGTGAAGCTAGTGCCCCTTTCCCTCTCCCATTCTTTGATTTCTTTTATGTAACACATTCTCACATCTTAGGGACACCGTCCTGCTGCCCCTTGTTATCTTATCCTGCTCATCCAGCATTGGCATAATAGTTTTGTTCTTGGGCTCTCCATTGCCAGTCCTCAAGAATCTAGTGCTTTGTATCCCTGCACTGTTGTTACTGATCTCGTCTGCCCCTTCAGATGGGCTCTTCTCCTAAGAGCCAGTGAAGTCTGTACCCTCACTGACTCAGCCATTCACTCAGTCACTTGTGGATTCATTCACTTGACTGACCATTTATTCACCCGTGCAAAAAGCATGGAGATTTATTTCAGAAAGCTGTTAAAGTGATGCACTCCGTAACTCTCACGACAGCTGGGACACATCCGCAGCTTTGTGTTGTGGTTGCTTTTCCAGATTATACCGCTGAGGCATATCCCTGAATAAGGAGCAGTGCAGAGAGACACTGCCCCAGGACAACCACCAGGAGGCACTACACACCATGTCACTCAGAGATCCTGGTTACTGCAGCTCCAAGGCCACCCCTAAGGAGGGGACAGTGTGTGCTCCCTCCACAGCCAGCTAGCTTCACTGACTGGATGTGACCCTACCTCCTTCTTACTCCTCCCTGCTCCCTACAAGGATCCTAGTCCTAGCAGCCTTTGTTCCTAATGGAGCTTGGGCTGTAATTGTTTTTACGTCCTGTACTGGGGACAGGTGGTATGGAGGGAAATGTTCCATGCACCCACTCTGCCCCCCCCCTTTGTTCACCTGTGGTATATGTTTAAGGACTGTGACTTGAGGGTTAAATCCCCAAACTGATTTCTAGCCAACCCCCCACCCCAAACGTCAGCAGCATTAAACCCCATTTTAAAAAAATGTCTCGCTGGCTGTCTCCAATCTTGCCTGGGCTGTTGGTGGATGATGCTGCCCACTGACCAATCGGAAGGCCCGTAGCTCCAATTCTTTATGCTGCCTATCAGCTTCCTTGCCAGAAAAACACCAATGAAACCAAAAGCTTTCAAATGGCCAGTGAGCATTCAGCACCAGCATGATGATGACTCTGCAGCTCCTGTTGCTGCCAGAGTCCCTTCCTCTGTCCTGCACTGGAAGGTAAATACTGGTGTATAAAAAACTAGTGTAGGCCCTGAGCACAGCATCATTCCAGAACATAAAACTATAATGCATGACAACTTACTTAGATAGGAAGGTATTTTAAGTATTTTTAGATCCTTGGAGAAATTCCATTACATGAAACTTAAACCATGCCATCCCCACGTTTTCTCTCTCTCTCTCTCTCTCTCTCACACACACACACACTTTGAGCACAGGGGGGCAAAGATACACAGTATTTCACCTTATTTTTTTTAACTCTAACAAAAAACACTGCCTACATATGTAATTGTGGACCTTGCTGTTCCTTTTAGAGTTTTGATTTCAACAACAGAGCATCAAATAAAAAAGCAATATTTATCATGCTTAGCAAGACAGAGTCCCTCAAGGCAAAATACTGTACCTGATGGATGAATTTAGGCCCCAATCCAGCAAAGCACTTAAGCACATGCTTAACTTTCAGCATGTGAGTAGTCCCATTGAAGTCACTGCGATAAAAATTAAGTATGTGTTTAAAAGCTTTGCTTCATCAGGGCCCTATTATGGTAGCTGCTGTTATAACTGCTATGCAAATATAAATCAGGAGAACTAAATATTTTTGCTCTCAAGTATATAATTTCTGCTCATGTATTGCCATTTGATTTGGCCTCTAGTCTAATCATTTGAATTCTATATCCTGCCCTTTACAAAGCTTTACCATCCTTCTAAATGAGAGAATTTAATGCAAAAGTGAAACAAAAGTCATTTCACAGGTTAAACTGCAGCTAAATTGCCCAATTATTGACAACCAACAATCTTTCCTTAGGGTGCAATGGACTAAAATTGCTGGTACATGCAGCAAAATGAAAACACTGGAGCAAAAACATAAACTAGAACATTCCTCCCCCCACCATGAAATACAAGATTACAAGGGGAGTACTATTGCTTCAGTCTAACACTTGGCCATTTGTTGTAGATGCGCGTTAATTTCAGCATGTACATTTGAAACATTTTATTGTTGGCTTGAGAACTATAATTAGAACACTGCAGAGATCACTTCACCCCTTCCAACAGTAGGCTCCTCTTCAGTGTTACAGCTCCAAATGCTGCCCCATTCTGCAGCCTCCACGTATACATCCAGCTATTTTAGCAAGAGACTCCCACTGCTTCTGGCACTCAATGGAACTAATAAGCGGGTTGACTTTCATGTCACTGTTGCTCTAAGGTCAGTGTCCCAATGTTCATTCAACCACCCTGCTGTACTTCCCTGTCCCTTTACTTGTTCCTCTTGACCAAGCTCCCTCTTGCGAGCTTGAAAGAGCAACAGACTGCCTGTAATTCCTTATCTGATCAAGGTGGGTAATGGTGTTCCTTGGGGCAAATAGAGGACAGTGAGGGGGAAACCATGGCTTGCCAAGTCCCAGGTTGAATGTGCAATGCTGTGACACTGATCTAGCAGCTGGCTCATCATGCATAAACACACTCCTCACTATACATCTCCCCATTGTCCGCTGCCAAGATACAAAAGTTGAATTCACCCCATGCAGAAATCAAGTCTCCTTTTTCCTTCCTCTTTCCCTTAGGGCATTATTGAGACATTCTAAATGATCCCAGCAGGTGAATTTTTGGTTCCGGTTCTTTTAAAGTAGCATTTCAGCCAGCACTTTCTGTATTCGGGATCAAAACAGGGAAAAGTGACATACCTCAAGGCAGTGGTAGAATTCTTATTTTGTTGTTTTAGAAGACACACTCTGAGAGTAGTTAGTGACCAAAAGGAACTGTTAGATGGAGTCCATCACCCTTCCAAGACAGGCAGGAGCCGCCGCCCCCTCCCACCCCGAATGATATATTATGAATACAGGGATTTTCAAACCAGACTCAGAGATTTAGCCACCCGTCTCCCAAAAGGGTTTATGAAGCTGGAGTGGCTCATGAATGCGAGTGCCAACCTCAGGGCAGACTGTTACAAACCAGGGCACAAACCCCAAATTGGTTGTGTGTTCTATAATTAGATATCACCAACCAAGTGTCAAGTGTGACTTCTTAAGTACTATAACAGCCTTGAGATGGAGTCACAGACAGCCCCTTGAGCATTTCGTGGCAAGCCTGGCTTTGTGACAGATGGTCCCTTACACCAAAAATCACAACAATATTCAGGTTACTCCCAGTCCCAAAGGACCAGTCACTGATCCCAGGTCAATGGTACCTTAGATACCTCCCCAAAGATAATGCTTGTAACCAACCCTATAATAAAGAAAATAAAGATTTATTAAATAGGAAAAAGTAGTAAGAGTTATTTACAGGGTTAAAGCAGGTAAACATACTGTAGCAGGGTGCTGCTGCAAGGGCACCTAATTAGCCCCTGCTCAGCCAGCCCCAATCAGGGGAAATAGATTGGGGCTGGGGAGAAGTCTGGTGCCTGGCCTCTGGAACTGGCTGCACCTGTGGGCCTGCCGGTTGAAGAGCCATAAAGGCTGGCTGGCAGCCAGAGCAAGGGGGGAATGGCCAGGGAAAGGGCAGTCTCCAGGCTAGGGGAGACTCCCTGTAAAAGAGGAGACAGTAAGACCTGTAAGGCTCTGTAAATAGTATCACTGGTGGTGGGAACTTTGTGTGAATAAAAGCCACGGGTGCTGCAAGAAAAGGCTCGCAGTGCTTTATTGGAACAGCAAAGAGCTCAGCAGGTAGGGGCGGAAGAAAGGACCCGGTTACACATACACACACAAGTGAGTCACAGTCATAGGTTTCAAAAAGTAATAGAACCTGCTGTAATGTGCAAGCTCTGTATGTTCTTTTGGGCTAACCCAAGCTAAGCAGCTTGGGGATCCCTTGCTTATACTTAGAAATATTGCCCTCTCCAAATTCCAAGTAGCATAGTGATACAGAGCCTTCTGGTCAGAGATTTTTATTCCCTTCTCCCAGAGTTCAAATAGTAATGGGACGAGGATTTGTACACTTCCTCTCTTCCCGGGTGTGGAGAGAGCAATCAATAAAGTCTTTTCTCCACTGACCTTCTGTGGGCCTTCTTTTGTTGGGCAGGAGATGACACCCATTGTGGTAAACTAGTATTGCTTGGTAATGTTTCTCTCCTGACTCGGTGGGGAGAGTTCCAGTTTCATAGAAAACACTACAATAGTTACAGAGCAAACACTTAAATATTACCATACAACATGGGGTACAGATATTATAAGTGAGATTAATACATATAGCAATTCACAAGCATTTCATACAGTCCAAACACTAAACATCTCTATAAATCTAATACCTATTTTAACAGTACTAACATACAGGTGAGCCAGATTAGTTTCCAGATATGCATTTGTCAGTGTTGAGTGAGGCCTGGGGGCCTTGGCATGACTTGACACCTGGTCTGCCAGCTTCTTCTGAAAATCCCAGCTGAAATTGTTATTATGCTTGTGCAGAGGTAAAATAATGGATTCTTCCATGTACAAGCAATAGTTATTAGATAAGAGTTCTCTGTTGTAAAATCCAGCTATCTGCACCAATCATCATCTCTGGGCGCATATCCCAGAGGTTAAAACACACAAAGTAAAACAGCAGAATATAATATATATAAAAACAGCTTCCCACTTCCTCCTCAAACGCCTGAGAACAGAGAAACATTCTGACCTTAGTGACTGCATTCTGCTTGTCTGAATTCCACCTGAACTTTCCATTCGTGACAGGATTCTTCTTCACTAACTGTTTTGTGATGTTGCTGTGCACTATTATCAGGCTGAAGATTCTCCCTCTGATGTGGCAAATAAGCTTATTTTGATGGGAAGGTAGATTGGAATGCGGGATCCTTTAGGCGGTATATCGGTGTTATAAATTGCTGTCAAGAGTCAGGAACACATACTGGAATAAGCCCTATACGTTAGAGGACAGGCAGGTTAAACTCTTACTTTTGGCTCTGGACCAGTCAGACTTGCCATGGTGTAGGGGAGTTGAAGGATCTCCACACCCGCTCCACGGTGGGATTCACACCTTTTGTGGGATTGGGTGGCTAAGGTCCTCCTTTAACCAAGCTTCCCACCATTTGGCAACACTCGAAGGATTCTGGTCCCTCACAGGAGCCACAGAGGCCACCACTGAGGGTGGTATTAATCCTTATGGAGTAACCACAAAAGTGGGACCTAGCAAGTGGCTAAGTCTGGCTGCCCTCCCAAGGCTGGATTAAGGCATAGGCTGTATAGGCCCATGCATAGGGACCAGATCCTCAAGTCATCTGATTGTGTCAGAATCACAGCTCTTTTTTTTTTTTTAAACAGTTTCCAGGCCTCAGGCTTGTGAAGAAAACCCTGAAAACATGCAACAAATTTAACAGTGCTGTGGTCCTGCAGACAGCCTGACACAATTGCTCTCAGAGGTGAGAGCTTCCCATTCAGCTTCATAGGTTCTGAACTCCAATATCCGCAGCTCTGTGAGTGCTGCCAACACCACCCAACAGAGAATGAGGTGTGCCCAGAACGTATGTGGCAGGGCTGTGGCCTGACCCCCCTGCCCAGCTACACCCTGGAGCCTGGGGGTAACCAGCTTCCCTCTGGCCTCTAGAAAGGCAGAGTTGGGACACCTGCTGTCACCCCTGCTGCTGCTCCTGGAGGGAGGAAGAGGGCCTCATGCTGCTGCTCTTGCCTCTATGGGAGGGAAGGGGGCCACCTGCCACCCCCATTCAAAATGTACCACGAAAACTGAGTCGCAGGGGCTGCGGTATCATGATGTGCTTAGGACCCAGGATTGCCTCAATTTGGCTCAAATAAAAATGACCTGTGGGATGGGTAGGTGTCCTGAAGTGGGAGAGCAGATGTCTCCTTGATCTCCAGTAGGGCAATTTTTCCCAGATAGAGGCTGCGCCTTCTCCATTTGACTATTCCATTTCTGAGCTGGTGGTGATCTCAGCTCAGCTGCGTGGTCTCCTTTAAATTCCTCTACACCATACAGGGCATCTCCCCCCGCCCCTCTTCCCAACCCCTGCAACAGAGTTGTGATGGCTCTGTGCCTGCAGTGCCTCCTATCCCCAAGGGCATAAGGGAGTGGGTTCCTGGACTCCATCCCCTGAGCAGGGGGAGAGGTTTGGGGACAGAGAATAGCCACACGTGCGCCTTCCCCCGATCAGACTTTTGGTTGTACTGTTCATCTGTGGAATCAAACTGGGTCCCAGGTCTCTACAGGCAGTTCCATGCCACACAGCAAATCAACATCCAGATTTGGGCCACTGAGTATGACTGGCATGGGGAAAGGCTGCTTGCAGTGGCACCCTGGGGGTAGTTTTGGGTAGCAGTTTAGAACTTTGTTACACTTTTCAGACCAGTTATGATAAGGGCAGAGGATGATTCGTGCAGTTATTTCCGAGGAGGCATGTAAAAGTTCCAGAACTGAGTTATTTGCATTGAGACCCAGTGCTCTGCTACACCACCACAAAGGGGCTCAAAAGCTGCCTGTAGTACAGAAAAGAACACCAAGAAAACAAAACAAAATAAAAAAGCATCGACCCTTCTGAGTTGCAGCTGCTGTGGAAACCAGCCCCACAGCCAGTCTCTCTGGACTTGGCAGGCAGTGGGGCTGTCTGCTCCACTACTAACCTATTTTCAATGCCAGCAACCTCTACTTTAACTGTCAAGTGTAGTTTTCCCCTGCATTGAAAACAGCTATTTACCAACCAAGTAAGCTCTGAGGCTTATCTGATGAGCCATTATAGACAGCGAAGGGGAACATTTAAAATAATTTTGCTTCTTTCGTTTCTTGAAAGGGTTGTAGGCAAACCAAGTCCTCTAACTGAATATTCCCCATTTGGGTGAATTAAATATAGGTGGACAGAACTCTAGAAGGAGCACTGCACCTCAGGTCAATAAAGAGCAGCCTCTTGGTTATATTTGGAACTCCTCTGAAACCCAAAGGAATCCGCTGTGACAATACTTTTCACTCTTTAAAGTCTCTCTTCACCAGCAGCCTAAAACACTCCTGCTCTTTCATTATGCAAAAAGGTAATAAAGGCCCAGTCATTCGCAGATGCTTGTTTTCTTCAGTTTAAGGCAATGTCCTCTCTATTTTAGTGGAACTGTCCAAAACTTTTTGAGTTTCCTTCTTTGGTGAAATGGTGCAGTAGACCGGGGCATTTTTGCAATGTGAAATTTCACAGTTTTATAAATGGTGTTGTTTTAGAAGCATTCTTTTAAAGAAAGGCCCAGAAGCCCTGCTTTTTATTATGACAGACTTGTATAACTACAGTAGAGAAAGGGGAGGGGTTTTCTCAGTGGTGTAGCCAGGTGGAGGGAAGAAGGGGAGCGATCCCAAATAAAGGCGCCACCCACTGAAGAAACGGAGCGCCGCTGGGTGAGTAAAAATTAAAAAGGCGCCAAGAAATTTAAAAGGTGCCACTTGTACTCAGTGGGAGAGCAGCCGCTGCCCCGCTCCCACCCTAGCTACGCTACTGGGTTTTCTATCTTCATAGATTCACCAGTTTTGCTTCAGGTGTGAAAATTTTTAACAGGCAGACTCCACAGCTCTGTCCCTTCTAGCAGAATGGCATCAGTCTGAGGAAAGAGGAGCACTGTACAGTGAAGTCTAAATATCTTTATTAATTGAGGTTTGGAAATATAGGCTACAATTCTGCAAGAAATGCACACGGGTGGCAATCCCTTTACACACATGCAACTGTAACACCAACAGACCCTGGTCATCAGCGGGCAGGACCAAACCTGGGATCTCTGGAGCTAAATGCATGAGCCTCAAGCCATATGCCTGTTAGCTACAGCTGAAGAGCAGACTTAGAGTCATAGACTTTAAGGTCAGAAGGGACCATTATGATCATCTAGTCTGACCTCCTGCACAATACAGGCCACAGAATCTCACCCACCCACTCCTGTAACAAACCCCTAACCTATGTCTGAGTTATTGAAGTCCTCAAATTGTGGTTTGAAGACCTCAAGCTGCAGAGAATCCTCCAGCAAGTGACTCGTGCCCCATGCTGCAGAGGAAGGTGAAAAACCTCCAGGGCCTCTGCCAATCTGCCCTGGAGGAAAATTCCTTCCTGACCCCAAATATGGCAATCAGTTAAAGCCTGAGCATGTGGGCAAGACTCACCAGCCAGCACCCAGGAAAGAATTCTCTGTAGTAACTCAGATCCCACCCCATCTAACATCTCTTTCTCGCTCTCTCTTTCTAAGTGGTCTCGCTGCCACTAGATGGGACAGAACACCACACCCAGAAGGTGTGTGGGTTACCCAACTCCACTGAAATCAGTGAGGCCCTGTGCAGATACGAGGGCCTGCCTATCTGCATTTCTTTCCAGGATGAGGACAACATGCCTCCATTTTGGAAGTGGCTGGTGTAGTTTAAGTTGTCTGCCTCATGTTAAAGTGAATGGAAGTTACCAGGCTAAACCCATGAACTGCACACTTACTCCAGCATAGACAGATCTAATCTTTTTGGTTTACTGACTACACTGAGCTAGTAACAGGGTGTGGGACCCTGTGAACCAACTCCTTTTATCACAAGCTAGAAGTCATACCAAGGATAAATTTGGCTCACCACATCCATTCACAACTACTCGGGGGGCGGAGGGGGTCCAGAATTTTATATTCCCTTGGCAATAGCCCAGATTCACTGTTGGATTTGATGCTGTGTAGATTGGTAAAAGGAACCTAGAGAACCTATTTGGCTTAAGTCTACATTCTAACATAGCCATTCTGTCCATATAAACATCATGTAATAAATCCATATTGTAAATAGCTATGAGATCCTGACGTGCTTATACCAATTCTAATTAGCCATACTAAAGACAGGATTCTGTGGATCTGTATCATTTAATGACTTGTACCTTTTCCAGGTGGCCGTGTTCAGTATTTCACTTACTACAATAGTGCTGAGAAGCGCCAGTCAACACAAGTGTTAAGCACGACATAAATGCATAAAATGATGCAGTCACTGCCCTGAGATATTTACAGCCTTCCAGTACCTCACATTACCATTACATTTAATACAACAACAACAAAAAAGGCAAGAAGGTTCCTGTATGCTCAGACTCAAAATTCATCCTAGGTAGATTAGATAGCACCGATATCTGGCTGCCTTCTTCCATAATAGGAAGGCTTTGGATGGAGATGTATAAATATAAGTTGCTTACAAGGAGAATGAAACCAGTAAGCTGATACGGGGATAAAATACACAGCACCATATGTTGTATTTGGTTACTTGTGCTTTCATTTCCCTCCAAAAGGAAAGAGCTTATAAAGTTATGGTGAAAGCAAACCTCTCTCCTTGAATAAAACATTGTTTCCTTGGTTTGTTTGTTCATCTTAGGTACTTGTGAAATTGGCTGGGCTTACTACTGCACCGGAGGAGGAGCAGCTGCCGCTATGTTAATCTGCACTTGGTTGGCCTGCTTCTCTGGCAAGAAACAGAAACAGTACCCTTACTGAGGCCGGCGGCCTGAAAGTCCAGTTTAGAGAATGAATGAGTTTTGAGATGCAGAAGTGACTTACAGACTTCTTCTTCTGAAAAAAGTGCTTTAGCTCCTAACTGCAGAACAGTCAATATGAAATGAAAATGGACGTGGTCAAGGATGTGAGGTGACACTGTGAATTGTGGGGAGGATGGGGAGTCTGGAAAGCTGGACCAAACGCTGCAAATCTTGGAAGGCATGGACAGTTCTTGCTTGACAGAATATATTTCTCGTCTGTTTGGAAGAATACAATTTTACGAGCAAGGAATGCTCCCCTTTGGTAAATTGTGACCGTATGGGTGTACCAATAAATTGAAAGACTCATGAAAATAATGTTTTGGGTAGGGTATACTCTTCCAAAATTCCCCTTAAGCACAACACTGCTGAAAGTGTGCGTGCACACACACACACACACACATATATATATATATACACACACACACGTATAGAACATGGCACAGAATAAATAAAATGCAAACTTATTGGTGCATTTTTTCCTTTTTTTTTTGTTCATTTGATGGTTTAAAATTCAACGTTATACCACTTTTAAAACTACACGTGAAACCTAATAAATGGACCAATAAGCCACTTTAACAATATTTTGTATATTCTCTCTAGTCTTTTCCCCAAAACATTTATTCACTGCTTATTCAGCCCTATAGAATTTTTATTTAGCTTCTGTGTTTTCAGCGTTATTACAAAAATGCAACATTTTACTCAGCATATATAGGGGCTTTGCCTATAGTACTATTATGAAGGGCAGTAAATGGACATCTTTCAGTCCAGGGAGAATTCCACTCATGGTACTGTAGGATATTGTTGGTTACGTAAGACTAATGGGAAATGTCTTCCAGATATAGATTTTGTCATTGTTATGTTTAACTCATTGTTGTTGTATTGTACTGTACCATGTTTATTATTCCAATATTCATTTTTGTAAAAAAATATATAAATGTGCTATTATGTTTGTATTTGAAAATCTCTGTAAATAAATTTTTCTCTGACCAGTACTGGAAATGCATTATAGTGTCATTGGATGAATCAGTTAATTTCTTAGATCTCCATAAAAATGTCTTGCAAATAATCACATCCTTCATACGCCTCTTGGGTACATTCTGCCCCTAATGTACACACAATTTAACTCCCATCAGAACCTTTCACAGTTATAGAACACCTTTCCTTCAAAAGGATCATTAACCTAGCAGACTGATATGCAACCTATTCACAAGTGACTTCATCAGTCTTTGGGCTGAAATAGCAACAATTGACAGACTTAGCTGCCCTACACATTTCAGGACAGGAAGTGGAGGATAGTTGATCCAACCAAAAATGAAATTGCCAGTCTCAGCTAGGTAGAATGCAGTTTTGGAAGGTCATGGTCATGTGAATAAATCAAAAGACTGAGTGTCTGAACACCTGGGTTCTAATACCTGGCTTTGCCACTGACTTGCATTGGGACCAGGGGCGGCTCCAGGCCCCAGCACGCCAAGCACGTGCTTGGGGGTGCTTTGCTGGTCGCCGGGAGGGCGGCAGGCAGCTCCGGTGGACCTCCCGCAGACGTGCCTGCGGAGGGTCCGCTGGTCCCACGGCTTCAGTGGAGCATCCGCAGACATGCCTGTTGGAGGTCCACCGGAGCCGCGGGACCAGCGGACCCTCCACAGGCACGTCTGCGGGAGGTCCACTGGAACTGCGGCACCGGCGACCGGCAGAGCGCCCCCCGCGGCGTGCTGCTGTGCTTGGGGTGGCGAAATGGCTAGAACCGCCCCTGATTGTGACTGTGGGCCTGTCACTTATCCTCTCTGTGCTTCAGTTGCCCTATCTATAACATGGGGAGAATAATACCCATGATGTATACATGTGAAATAGTATTTTATTTATTACAAATGATTACCCAAGCTGGATTTTGGCCAGGATACCAGAGCTAACGCCTTGCAGATATGAAAAATGCTGCATGATCACCAGTGGAGAAAGGATCTTGGTTTTGCATGTCATTTGAAAAACAAAGCATCAGATTATGCCCTCATTTATTCCAGATTTACTCCGGTTTGACTCCACTGACATCAGTCGAGTTACTTCAGCTGTATACTAGTATAACTGAGCAGAATTTAGCCAAGAGCCTCCAACAGCAGTGTCCCTCTAACACTATGCTGGTGTTATGCAGACATCAAGGTGGAAATCCTAGCTCCATTGATGTCAGTGGATGTTTTGCCATTAACTTCAATGGGCTAGGATTTTACCCCGAGTGTAGAAGAGACCCCATAATTTTAATACTCTTTAGAAACGTGGTTGCTTTCTAAACTATAATTATTCATATTGCAATAGCGCCTAGAGGCCCTCTCTGAGATTTGGGCCCCATCTGTGCTAGGTACTGAACAAAAACCTAGTAAAAACCAGTCCTTTCCCAATCTCAAACAGACAAGAAAAGCAAAAAAACCTCTCATTTATTTCAAGGAAAGCAGAATGAGCATAGAACGTAATTCAGCATTTCCCAACTGATAAACTTGAATGTTTATTAATCATAAAATTAACTATTACATTTCAAATGTATTTTTCTGTTCATATATTTCCAATTGGTTTTTTATATATAATTATGAATGCCACGGGTATGATGTTTGTTCTAGTTACCACTTTTTGGCTTAATAACCTCAGAAAATTGTACAGTGGGGCTGGCCAAATAAATTGGACAGAGTTTCAGAGGTGTGGTTGCTGTGGGAATAGTTATGTCAGTTTTGAATGATTAATTCCGATCTTCTCAAACTGATTTGTATTGGGTTTTACTGTACGATGAGTAGTGTTTATCCACTTTACTGTACCATGTGCTGAGAAGAATCTTGTGCCCTGTACTTTCCAGATTAGCCCATAATTGCCATATCATGTTTGACCTCAAGTTTCCATTAAGAACCACATCAGCTATATTGTGGAGACTTAGCACCATATACCGGCCTAGATCCTCACACGGATCTTCCACTGGTATCAATGAGAGTTGTGCACAGAGTGCTAGGGCCCTTCATATTTCTGTTTTAGGGTTTTCAGAACATTACAGTCTCATTACAACATAGCACCAAATTCAGCCCTAGCATACATGTGAAACACTATTGACTTCAGTGGAGTTCCATCCATTCACACTAAGGCTGAATTTGCCTTAAAGAGGGGTTGAGTGCAACCTTTTAAACATTAAGGATAAATAGTCACATCTCCCTATACGGTGGTGGCTCCCCAGGTCCTTTGCTCCACATGACCTTTAGCAAAGCATTCACTAGGACTTGCCTGCCTCTGCACATCACACCGCCACTGAAACAATGTTCTGGGGATTTACAAAGTTCCAGAGACTTGATTATGAAAATGTGAGTACTCTTCTTCTAAATGTAAGGAACCTTGCACATCCCCATACTCCTGGACTCCTTGTGGTTTGCATCATAGG